>NC_142064.1:123196028-123549528 GCF_059756535.1 Pantherophis guttatus | reverse complement strand
TGGATCCTGATACTGTCCATCAAACCAAAGGTGCTATATATGTTTTTTCGAAAATTCTCAAATTGGAAACTTAATGCCAATTGTTTCCAGTTTTTAGTACTTGACAATAGGCAGGTATGATGATATAACTTCAGATTCAGAAAATTGAATTCTCCCTTGCTTATCAGTAATTGAATTTTTGATAAAGATATTCTTATAATTGAAGAACTCCATAGATATTTTCTAAACAAAGAATGTATGTTTTGAAAATATTTTCTAGAAATATAAACTGGATTTATAAATTAATCTGGGAATAATATTCATTTTTAGAATGTTCACTTTTTCCTCAAAGGTTAAGGTTTAATAACCCCCATCAATTGATATCTGGGGGGAAAAATTTCTATATTTTATTACATGCTACTGAGTTATACCGTTTGGTATACACATACTTAGACTTTTAATGGATTTTATCACTTGCATTTAATTAGACTTATATTACAGTTATACCAAAAACATAAAGATAACACTCAGTGTGCTAATTGTCCTATTTCATTGATTAATGCTGGTACAAAGATTTTAATAGCACTTTTAGGAAATAGATTACAGCAAGTGATACATTTCCCAACTAGTGTATATATTTATTTTGTACTGTTTTTAGTTGTTTTAGAATAGTTCACCACCCAAAGTCAGTTGTTTGAGATAGGCAGCTATAAGAGCAGTGGTTAGAATACAGTATTACAGGCTAACTCTGTTAACTGCTAGGAGATCTAACACTGAAGGCTAACACTGATCACATTGCCAGGAGTTTGATTCCTTCAATTCTAACTGTCTCAAGATTGACTCAGCCTTCCATCCTTCCAAGATAAGTAAAAGGAGGAGCCAGATTGTTGGGGGCAATATGCTGACTCTGTAAACCGCTTAGAGAGGGCTGAAAAGCACTGTGGAGTGGTCTACAAGTGCTATTGCTATTGCTATAGAATTCAAATGAAATAAAATGAATGAATGAATGAATGAATGAATGAATGAATGAATGAATGAATGAATAAATAAATAAATAAATAAATAAATAAATAAGGCAAAAAGTTGAAAAGCCAAGATTGGCAGGAGTTCCTACCAGTGGGAAAAATTACCTATCCCTGCTTCACAGGGAGGCAATATCAAGTTGTGTTCAAACACAATTGAGCTAAAAGTAAAGCAACTGAGCTAACCAGTTTAATGATGATATGAGCTCATAGGGACTTGGTACCAATCTGGGAGCACTGCCAAAGCCCTATGGCCTCACTCTGTTCTGCACAAGGATCAAAACAGGGCAATATGGGCTGCTCTCCAGCAGATAATAGCATTTTTAAGCAGCAACTAATAACATTTGTTTATGTACCATGGAATTGCATGTATTTTTGTAAACGATACCCCTCATTTTGCAGAGTAAAGGAATTAAATCTACTTTACCGTACTTCACTTTGCACATACTGTACAGTGAATAGATCTAATTTGTTTAGATATGACCCCAATTACAGAGTAAATACACTTTTTAGCCAGTTAAATCTAATCTCCTTTGAGTATGAACAATAATAATATTGGAAAATCTCTGAATATATATTGGCATTAAAAAAAATCACTGGGAAATTTGAAAAAGCTTATCATTTATATGGAATTTACTTTAAACGATAGAAAATAGAGTTGATGGGATGGTGATACTGACTCATTGTGAAAGTCTTATTTTATTTTTATTGACTTTTTAAAAACAGCCATTTGTAGGGGGATAATAACAGAATAACAGAGTTGGAAGGGACTTCTAGTTCAACACCCTGCTCAGGAAGGAAGCCCTATACCATTTTAGACAAATGGATGTCCAATCTCTTCTTAAAAACCTCCAATGTTGGAGTACCTACAACTTCTGGAGGCAAGTTGTTCCACTAATTAATTGTTCGTCAGGAAAATTCTCCTTAGTTTTAGATTGCTTGTCAGGATAGTTGACAAGAATTAAAACCAATAGAAAATTGAAATGATCTTTTAAAAAGAAACAAAGCAAACAGGTTAAGCTTGTGACAAAAATATTACCACAAGCAATTGAGTTGTTTTCCTCAGCTTTCTTTGGTCCTTGAAGAAAATGATATTTTACAACCAAGAATAGCTGAGACTCGGTAGATTCAATAGTAATACTAAAGTGCAAAGCCATAATGGTCTGAATAACAACTGGAATATCCCTCAGTGTTCCCTACAGCCTTTAAAAAAACCCAAGAGGCAACTGACTCTATTTCCCTATCCCACAGAGTAACCAGGGCTTTGATAGAATCTTTAGTTTCATGATAGAAAAAAGAATCCATACTTCTTTAAGCAAACATCAAACCATGTCCTGTTTAGCCTAGCATTATCCTGATTAGTGACAGGAAGACTAGGAAGCCCCAATTCATTCACAGAATGGCTACTAATGATTGTTGAAGTCTTCCAGAACAGCTAATCTTGGGTACCATGTTTTAAGGTTTCTTGGCTAACTCATTTGACCAACAGCATGGATAGTATACAAGAGAATCCACATTCTGTCCCAGTTAGCTACCCTTACCCCAAACTGGCAGATTGAACAGAACCTGTAGGAAGGATGATAGAAGTACAATAAACATTAGCAACTCTATCTAGTGTTCCCTCGTCCTACCGTGTCTTTGTTCATGCATTTGGAGAGAATTCTAGTTAACAGTGCAGGAAAAAATTAACTCTATCATGTTAATGTGTATTTTGATAATATATGTTGAACCATCTTTCTCCTAAATAATTAAATCTGGGAGTCTCGGTTGCTGATCTGGCATTCAAAGGGAGTAACAACACTTACATGTTGATCATTAAATTCTTTGATAACTGACCTTTCAATTTATTTTTCACAGCAGTTTTGTCAATATTATTCTTGTAGTATAAACGAGATGTTTTACATTATTTTTCCCTTTTTGATTATTTATGATACTTGCAATTTCAGAGAATTTGCCAGATTCTTCTGCCTAGCATAATTACTTTTTTTTTAAAGCAAAAAAATCTATTGATAAATGCCATTAAAAGCTGGTTGCAAGCTATTCTACTATTGGATTCAACTGATAGAAATGATGTAATCAGAGCCCATATGGGTTTACTCAACCAACTGTTCTCCCAATTTGACTCTCCCAAAATGAAAGCTTCTGTCAATTAACTTTGGCTGGATTATTGCTATTTTATTTTTTAACAATGTGTATAAATTATGAGGCAGCTGATGTTGGGTTAGAAACAGGATTTATAAACTGAACTGAAATACAAAATCTGTGCTGCATTCAGAACATCTTTTCCATTCCAGCTGTGAAACAAAAGACATGTTGTATGACTGCGAGATATATTTATATATATATACTTATAGTATATTTCATCAAATTTGTCATCTCTGAATTAGGAATCAGAGGGAATAAAAATGTTGGATATATATTAAAGATTACACAGCTACCCCAGATCATCCTCTAAACAATCTGCTGGGCTTAAAATCAACATGAACAGAGACTGGAAAAAAAAAAAGAAAGGCATTTTTCCATCTTTTTTATTGCTGCCTCACAAGTTTATTTTGAAGTAGCAATTCTCACTTCTTTGTAAGACTAGCAATAAGTTATATAGTAATTGTTCTTTCTATTAATTTCTGTTAGAAATCATAGCATATTCTCCTCAGCACTGGCTTTCTAGAAGTTTTTTTTTTCTCTCCTCCCCCACCCCACCCCCCACCCCCTTTGGAAGACTATAGTAAGACAAGCTTTACAGAACCAAGAAATAAATGCAATGGAACCCAGAAGGAGGCAAAAAAACCCCAGTTTTCAAAGGGACATAATATATGCCATCTATTGTAGCTGCCAAATCTAATCTAGTTCTTAGTTAAATAATAGCTTTCATATACTTTCCCCGTTTCAGGTTATTCTCTAGGTGTTTTACACTATATTCCCTTTGCATGGAGTAGATTAAAATGGCTATACCTAAACCATCTTTTTCCTTCCTCATAGATAATCATGTATTAGCTGGATAATGAAATGAAGAAGAGTTAAATTGTAGGGCAATAGTTCACACTGATAGTGCTGAGAGAGCAGAGGGGAATCATTTTCTAGCTTGTGATGAATTACCAGCGCTCATAGGAAATGGACAAGGGCATAATTAACAAGAGAATTCTTGCAGGTCAGCATAAAGGGAGGCATTTTATTTTCAGGTGGAAGCTGGAAGCCTGCAACTGACCAAAGGACAAAGACCTGTATTTTTATCTTGTAGATTCACTCTTTTCTTTATGGTCTTATCTCCAGGAGTTTCTATCATTTGAATAAGTTTTGGAATAACAGGATTAGGGCTTTGACACTGACATGAAAATGATTGTATATCATTTTGATGCAACTGACCCATGCAATTTGTTAGAATTTCCATTATGGATAATTACTGCTATCATGAGAAATGATGCGATACACTATTTCAATAAAGCACATCTTGCTCCATGCTTGCTTGTGCAGTTTGGGGATGTGTTTGGATTATTATTATTTTTCCTGTCCTAGAAAAAGACTCAGGAACTTCTAATGCAGACCTGCAGGGTATATAACTTTAATTAATTGAATGTGAAATAAAAATTTGATGTGAGTTTTAATTCCTCATTTAAGGCCACATCTGCATAAAACAAAAGGCAAATGGAACTGAATTGGACATTGTCAGAGTTGTCCCTACAGTCCTCTTGCCCTAGCTCTGTCCTCACATCAGAGCCTCCATCTTGAGATCAGCCAGGCACTGAGGCAGGCTGAGGCTACATCAAAGAATCCAGGAGGAACCTAATAATTTACAGTTTAAAACAGAGCAAGTCCTCTATATAAATATGCCATATGACAAGAAAGAGAGTGAGGAAGTTTGATGAGTTGGGGGGGTCCACGGCAGGACCACAGAAGCCTTTGTTCTCACCTAGTTTGAATCTTGTTGAGGCAGAGACAGAAGAGGCAGGGTCCTGTGACTTCATTGCCATTTCTGCTTTGGCTGCCAGAGAACAGAACCATGTCCAGCAGCCAAAGCCTTCTTATTTTGGGTCCAGTCGGAATATTCCACAAGGTCAGTATCTCCAGTAATCTCCACCATAGTGGTAAAGGTCATCACAGTGAGAAATGGTGGCAAGGAATCCACACCTAAGCCTCCTATTCCCTGCTTGCTACCCCAGCAGCAACCACTGAAACCATTGCCCTTGCTTTTGTGTGAAAGTAGCAACTCTGTCAGAAGAGGGAGAATAAATAGCCAAGAGAGATATTCATGGAAGGAGGAACCCTTATCTTACCATGAATGTCCATCAAGTCTAGGGATGCAGAACTGCTGGCTTTCAGATAACATACAGCATTCCCCAAACTATTTTGCCAATTCTAAGGACTTCTGCCAAAATTTCTGCTGAAATAAGAGATACTATTTCCCACAGTATTTCTGTTTTCTACTGTTTTTTATATCCCCTTTCCACTTCTATTCAGAGATTTTATATGTTTAATATTTTGCATCTGCAGTCCTTGACTGAGAAAAAAAAATCACCATCTCTAGATCAATCCCATTGAAAGAATTTTAAGGCTATGGGTTTTCACTATGGCAATCTCAACTCTGAACTGAGAGTTATGTTAAACATTACACACACACACACACACACACACACACACACACACACACACACACTAAATCAGAATATATGACCACCTAATAACAATTTTTCTCCAGTTTCAGTCTGCAGTTTTTTGTATTTGTTGTTCTTCATACTTAGTGATGCTTCAGCCTTTGATCTTATCTGTGCACATTGCTCTTAAAGGGGGGGGGGGGGAAGGCCACTGTCACCACAGTAACATTCCTCCAGATTTTATTATGCATGTTTTAATCACAATAATAGTATAAAAGGAAATGTCTTTTTCAATGTGGAAAGATAACTCATTGCACAGAATTTAAATCATACCAGTTTTGATGTTTAGACACAAAAATGAAAGACTGCATCTTTGCAATGGACAGAGTAAAAGGTATAGCTAAACCACATATAAAATCCCCTCACCAATTACTGGATGACAATCCATTATAAGCAGAAAAATAATATTGTTCAGCTGCCCTTCTAGTTTATGTAAGATGGCTATTGAAATGAAAACAACTAACGTGAAAGTTTTGCTCATTTTTTTCAGAAAAAAAAAGTACCATATGTGCAACAGATTTTACCCTGCTTTTTAGTGGCAAATGGGAAGAAGGAATAGGTTTTGGATCAATCTGTTTAGGCTGCATCTTAAAATAAAATTAAGTGCAGGAAGGAATGTTATGTAGAAATTATCATATTACCCGTAAAATAGTGAAATAAAGTGAAGGTAGGGTTGCAGAGACCCGTGGAGTAAAATTCTAGCACAACTTATCAAGTCAGAGTACAGTTTGTTGGAATTTACTTATTTTCAAACTCAAATACAATTTACCACCAAGGTTCAGGTAAAATATTGTCAGGTTTATACCTTGGATTTTAGAACTTCCCAATAGCTAATGATAACAACCCGAGACAAATAATGACAAAGAACAGGACAGCATACCATGGTCCCTTCCCTTACTCACTTTCTCATCTGCTTGTCATCATAAGTCACTGTATATCAAAGTATTTATCATATAGTATCTTTACTTTCTTCATAATGTTCTTTGCCATTGTTTTGCTCCCACAAAATTGTTTTTATGGAATGGTTCTGTTGAAGTAGATTATCCCCAAATCCATGATAGAGTAACTTATACTTATAATTAGATAGCCCTCTACTTGCAACCCCAATTTAGCCCAAAATGTCTGTTGCTAAGCGAGGCAATTGTTAAGTGAGTTGTACCTCATTTTTAAAACTTTTTTTGGCTATAGTTGTTAAGCAATTCACTGTAGTTATTAAATGATGCAATTGTTAAGCACACCTGCCTTCCCCCATTGACTTTGCTTGTCAGAAGCTGGCTGGGAAGGTTACAGATGGTGATTACAGAACAGTGCAACTGTCATAAATACATGCCAGTTGCCAAGAGCCCAAATTTTGATCATGTGACCATACGGATGCTGCAATGGGCATAAGTGTGAAAAATGGTCATAAGTCACTTTTTCAATGCTGTTGTAACTTCAGTCACCAAACGAATCATCGTAAGTTGAGGACTACCTGTACTATATTATAATAAGACATACAACATTTGTGTTTTTCAGAGTTGGTTATTACAGTGAGTGGTTTTTTGTTTTTTTTTTAACACGAAAGGCTTAAAGCAAGGAAAGATTATTGAGCAGTACTGCATTCTTTGTCCTAACTAATTCAAGGAAATAAAAGGAGTATTTATTGAGAATCATGTGGAAACTTTAAATAGTTGTTCGAACCATTCAAATATGAAAAATTTGAAAGATTTCCAGTATCCGAGTTTTCCTTTTGGCACTACCATTATCCACCTGCCAATGGAGCAAGAAAAGATGATTATAGGAGAAAATCATCGAGAACAAATCCTAAACAATTGTTTCTAATCTATCCACCCTGAGAGAATAGAGGCAGCTGCCTCTGGTTTATAGTTCAACAGTACTTGACTATCTTATCTACCAACAGGGTATCATTACATTCCCCATAAAGTATAGAAAGATAACAGCTGCCAAAAGTAATTGTTCCCCCAACTGATGTTATAGTAGCTGTTTACTATGCATGCTTAGATGCTTTTCTAGCACGGGGATGGCAAACTGGCTGCCTACAGATTAGATCCGGCCCAGGAAAAGCAACATTATCCACTATCCAGCCCCTGGTAGCTCTTCCTAATTTTAATCAAAGTAAAAAACTTGGATTCATTTCCAAAGATGCTAGCTAAAGGCACTGCACTTTAAAATTGCACCTTTTGGATTTTGTATGTACTGTCCCAACTAAAACCAAGTTCATGTACTTTTAAGACCAATGGCACAATAAGGGCCTCAGCACCAAAATTCAAGGCTAGTGTTGCCATAACAGAGTTGGACGGGACCTTGGAGGTCTTCTGATCAACCCCTTGTTCAAGCAGGAAACCCACTGCACATTCTGTACAGCGAATAGATGTAGTGTGTTTAGATAAGTCCCCAATTATAGAGTATTCACATTTTTTATCCAGTTAAACCTAATCTCTGAGTGGGAACAATAACAATACTGGAATATCTCTGAATATATATTAGCATTTTAAAAAAATCTCACTGGGAAATTTGAAAAAAACCTTATTATTTACATGGAATTTACTTTAAACAGTAAATAGAGTTGGAATGGTGATACTGGCTCATTGTGAAGGTCTTATTTTATTTTTATTGACTTTTTAAAAGCCATTTGCAGGAGTATAATAACAGAATAATAGAGTTGGAAGGGACTTTTAGTTCAATCCCCTGCTCAGGCAGGAAATCCTATACCCATGATGGCAAACCGATGGCACGCGTGCCGGAAATGGCACACAGAGCCATCTCTACGGGCACGCGAGCCATCACCCATTGCTCTTCCGGGTTCTGTTCTGTCCCCGTCTCACACACACACACAAACAGATAGTCAGGGGTTAAATAAAACTGGCAGACACAAATTCTTTCGATAAGAGGATTGGCAGCAACCCAGTAGCTGCTTGCCAAAAACTTTACTCATAGAGGGAGGGGGGGTTCCTCCGTCAGATAAACCCAAACAAGATACACACAGTTCAAGAATTGTCAAGTCCAGTCCGTATTAAATCCAAGGCAGATAACGTTGATTCAAAGATACAATGTGACTCGCTAGTAGTTAGTTTTGTCCGTCACAGAGTCTGAATGGCCACCTCACCCCCTTTTATCCCCTGTGGGGTGTGGTCCAGTGACTCAGCTTAATCTCTGGCACGCCTCCTTTTCTGCTGCGTGCGCTTGTCTCTCCGACGCTGGCGTGGATCCAGCCAAGACTTATCTCCGTCACTGTCCGACTGCGAGGAGATACCTGGCTCCTGGCCAATCTCTTCTCCTTCAGGAGACACCTGAGGCATTGCCAGAGAGGAGGGTCCTGGAGGGGGAGGCCTGGCCAACTCCTCTCCTTCATGTTCGGAGCCTTCTCCCTCCGATAAGTCGGCCTCGGGGGTCGGAGTCACAACAGGTTCCAGCGCACCAGCCAGCTGCACATGTGCACGCTGGGCGGCTGCTCCTTCAATTTCCGGTACAGACATGCACACCGGCCACCTGGTCTTCCAGTTTCTGGTGCGCATGCACACACGAAGACCAGCTAGCCGGTGCACATGCACACGCTGGAAACCGGAAGATCATCTTCCTGGCACGTGCATGCGCACCAGGCGGCTTCTTTTCTGCTTTCCTGCATGCGCCTGCCCACCAGCCAGCTGGTCTTCGCATGCGCATGCATGCCAAAAACTGGAAGGCCAGGTGGCCAGTGCGCATGCGCACTCTCCCTTTTCGGCACTCAGTGCCAAAAAGGTTCACCAACACTGTCCTATACCATTTCAGATAAATGGCTGTCCAATCTCTTCTTAAAAACCTCCAGTGTTGAAGCACCTACAACTTCTGGAGGCAAGTCGTTCCACTCTTACAGCTAAGCAATAGGAACTATATCTTTTGAGTGTTTGGGGCAATAGTATATAAAACTTTATTGTTATCCTTGCAACAGATAAATACAAGTAGTCCTCAGCTTATAACAGTCCATTTAGTGACCAAAGTTACAACAGGATTGTAAAAAGTGACCTTGCCAAAGGTTTGAGGATTTACTGTTCCAACCCACTGGCTGGCCCAAGAATAGGAAAACTGCAATATGTAATCAGGAAAAAAATTGCCTGGGAAAGATTTTTGTTTGATGGAGCATTTCTTATACAGCCCTAGAGCTGAGCATATCTATCCCTGTTTCCCATTCCTCAACTTCTACATTATAAATTCTATACCCAATTTACTACAAAAAGTACCTCAATTCACAGGCATTCTTTGCCTACAAGGATCATAAACCTGCCTCTGGAATTGTAGAAGTGAGAATACGAAGTAATTCAATACTCACTCATGGGAAGTTTCCTCTAATATATAACTGAAATCTTCTTTCCTGCATCTTCAATCGTAATGCCTCATGTTCTGTACTAACCAACTACTGGGAACAATCCTTCTCACTTTATCTTACTCTTGGACCATCACAATGTTCTTTTGAATGTTCTTGATTCTCTGATAAAATACACAATTGCTTAGATTTTCCTAATGTGAAAAACCCTGTGTATGCCCCCTAGAAATAGGATGTCTAGGGAATAAAATTAATTGAACTAAATTAGACATTCGTGTAGAATAAACCTTGCTAGAATCAGGATTCATAAAATGTATATAAACATGTAAATAATTTTAATCAGTTTTGCTGTTCTCCTTGGAATTGTTTTTCCTTAATTTCCTTCCATTTCTTCTATGAATTCAGATATAATAATGTTTTCATCATCTGGAGTGTTTTTAGGATGATGGTGTTAATTTTCGTCTACAATGACAATAGGATTTTATTATCACAAACCTCCTCATGGCTCAGTTGCTTGCTAAAACATTTTTCTAAAGTATTAAGAGCTGAAATGTATTTGCTGTTTGAAAAATCGATTAGTGGAGTTTTCAGGTCCAAAAAAGACGTCCTAGCATTATGGCCTAATCCTTGTCAATGAAATGATTATGACGAATTCAGTAAACAGTGGTTAAAACAAGCCATGCTTTAGCATGATGCATTCTTCTCTTTCCCTTCTACATCAGTCTTCAAGGGCACTTGAATCAAAGGGTACACGATCTCAAACCCCAGTTCCCAACTTCAACTTCTAGCTGAAGAAAATTCATAACTGTTGATTCAATTCATGCGGCCCACGTGTTGCTCATCCCAGCCATAAACAATGGATTCCAAACTAGAAAGGTTGGATTAACTCCATATCCTAAACCAAGCCAAATAAACTTAATTACAGCATAGCATGATGTACAGATCCAGGCATGTCAGTATGCGTGGGTTTTCTCTGCAAAGTTTCTTTCCCCAAATAAACATATAGAATATTTTAAACAGTTAGTACTCTGGGACCTTTGCCGAGGAACTGGCTATGAGAAATACAAGCCTCCTGGCATACTTTCTCCAGGCCCAAATCTCCTATGTAAGGATACTGGGTCAACTGAAAGATGCATACAGTGCTGTTTACTTATACCATTTTTTAAAGTACATAGCATATTTGGCTGCATTATCTGTTTACACAGCATAAAACTATGAATTCAGCTGTCTGGGAAAATGGGATGATGGCCATTGATTTTGTTGGTTTTAATTTATAAAATCTAAGGCTACCACAGACAGACAATTTGATATAGTGGTTAAGGCACCATGCTAGAGACTGGGAGACAATGCGTTATAGTCCCACATTAGGCAGAAAAGCCAGCTGGGTAACTTTGGACTCTTAACTCTGTCTCAGTCCTAGGAAGCAAGCAAAGGCAAACCACTTCCAAAATCTTACCAAAAAAACTGCAGGGAATTAGTCGTCCAGGTAGTTAATCATAGGAGTCAAGACTGACATCACACACACACACACCCAAGGCTACCAGGGGCTAGTACAGAGGTAGGTTTCAGCAGGTTCTGACCAGTTCTGGAGAACCAGTAACAGAAATTTTGAGTAGTTCGGAGAACCGGTAATAAAAATTCTGACTGGCCCCACCCCCATCTATTGTCTGCCTCCCAAGTCTCAGCTGATCAGGAAGAAATGGGGCTTTTGCAGTAACCTTCCCCTGGAGTGGGGTGGGAATGGAGATTTTACAGTATCCTTCCCCTGCCACACCCACCAAGCCATGCCACACCCACCAAGTCACACCCACAGAACTGGTAGTAAAAAAATTTGAAACCCCCCATTGGGCTAGTAGTCATAATGGCTATATATTATTTCTAGGAACAAAAGTGCTCAATGTACTTTGTTCTAAATTAAGAGTAGGGGAGGGCTATCTTTGTGTACTGTGGCCTTTCTACAGAGGCTTCTGACCACCTAATATCAGAATCAAATAAAATTCAACTGGCTATTGGTATGTTCTAGCAGGGCTCTTCTTCCTATGAATGAATGTCAATATGTTCAATTCATAGGCCACAAGAATAAATTGTGCCTTCCAGAAATAGATGACATTAGATTCCAATGCATTTGATTTGGGCCTATGGTACTTCTTGAACTAGTAAAGTGGAAAATAGTTTCAGTAGACAGATGATTTTGGATGAATCATTCAAGGAAATATAAGGAGTTGATAGAAACAGACAATAAAAAAGACAAAATGTCTTTTGCTGCACAACCTTCTATTTTGTCATCTGTGATATATAATGATTTTTTTTTAAAAAAATAATAATACACCAACAGTGGAACATTCATAAGGATTTTTCAATAATAATCTAATCTATGGAAGAAAATATTTCAGCTTCTGTTTCCTGTGCATAGATTTGATTATTATTCCATAAAAATAATATTATCAAAGATTCAAGCCCACCCTGTACAGTAATCCTCGATGTACAACCCCAATTAGAACCAGAATTTTTGTTGCTAAGCAAAATGGTTGCTAAGTGAGTTGCACCCAATTTTATGACTTTTTTTTGCCATGGATGTTAAGAAAATTACTGCAGTTGTTTAGTGAATTACATAGTTGTTAAGTGAATCTGGCTTCCCTACTAATTTTGCTGGTCAAAAAACAACTGTCACTGAAGATGATCAATGACCCGAGATTCTGCAACTGTTGGTTAATAAATACAGAATAAATACATGTCAGTTGCCAAGCGCTTGAATTTAGATCATGTGACTGGGAATGCTGTGATAGTCATACGTGTAGCACTGGTTGGAAATTACTTTTTTCAGGGTCATAATTTCAAATGGTCACTAAACAAATGTTTGTAAGTCAAATACTGTATACTTTCATACAATTATAAGGCGTGATGGGTAACAGTCTAACAGCTTATTTCACAGAATGTTTCAGTTGAGCTTGTTTTTTTCCTAATGCCCAGTTTGTGCTGCTGAAAACATTTGCTGTCATTCTAATCAAAAAGCTACAGGAACAAAATTTAGATATCCTAGTTTAGCTTTATGTTGGGCAGTTCAGATTTTCTTTCAGCAGGATCAAAAGAAATGCATGGATGGGATGAAGAAAAGTGACTAAAAAAAGTCCTTGTCATAATAACATGGAGCTGTATGCATCAACATCTTGGAAAAGAGGACAACATAAGAAAATGTAGATATCAGTAAATTTAGAGAAAGCACATGATAAAGTGAATAAACAGAGAGTAAAACCTGAATGTGTGATATCCCCTTGATTGGATAATATCTTTATGGATACTTACTTTCAAGAGATATTGTATGTTCTGTTCTGTCGTGAATGTACATGTTTATATATGCAAATATTATTTAGGTTGTGTGCTGCAACCAGGGTCAGAAAATTGATGTATTAAAACCCAAGCTAGTTGTGTTTGACAGATAGAAACAACTCAAGTAGCATTGTCCTTCATGGGAATAAATGGAAAAAAGATAAGGAAAGCTTTAATGACCTGATTTGTATCATGGGCTGCCATGGTTTAACCAGCTCATTGAATAAGTCACAGTTAACTGCTTCAAACAACTAGATCACAAATCAAGATTTATAACCCACAACAGTGACATGATGGCCATGCTCTTCCTCCCAAAGCAATCTGGAAAAATGCACAAAAACGATAAAGCCATTTTCCACAAAAATGAACGCCCATAACGCAAAATATAAAGCAATGAAAGAACATCAGTTTACAATAGCATTTAGTTAAAAGATAGCCTAAAAGTCCATTCTAGGAGCAATTATAATACAGTAGTACTGGGTGAATATTTCAACTGACATTTAAAACAAGACAGTTGGTATTCATCATATTTCCCCTGGCATGAAAGATCCCAATTAAGGTGTTGTTACTGAGAAGGCCAATAACTGTAGCTACTCTCCAGCAAACCAGAGCTATCATCAACACTATAGTGGGTCTCCCTGATTATTGACTTCAAGGTAGAAACATGGCAGATTAGCACACCTCTGTGAAATAGAGGGATTGATGCAGGGGCAACCTCCCCCCCCCACCCCCCATGAATGAAGCCTCTCTGGACAAGGAGAAGCCATGAGATCACTTACATGTGATCTGGGAAGGGGAAGCTCCTCACCAGGAAGCCTGAAGTATCAGGCAGGACCTTGAGTAGAGCACTGGGCAGAATACTAATATTGTATTGTCTTACTCCAGACAGAGTCCTGGTGGATTTATCAGCGGAAGTTGGGAATATAGAGCAAAAACCAGTGTGAGGAAAACAAGTTCTTGGGGGAGTGGAGAGTGTTAGCAAGATAGAAACAAAGAATGTGTGGTAACTGAGGCATCCTTGAAGTGCTCAGTTCTCAGTAGCTTGTATCAAAATTTTTATGGCAGTGTAACTGATACGTTTCTTTTTACTAAAACAACAATTCTTTCTTGAGGATAGTAACAGTAGAAAGGCAGGGAAGTAACTTGAAGTTTGCTAATCACGAATATCTATGCTTACGTCATCTATTATCTATGTCAGGGGTGTCACACTCACGTCGTCACAGCGGTGTCAGGTGACGTATAGGGACTTTCCCCCCCTTTGCTAAACCGGGGGTGGGCGTGGCCAGCATGTGATGCATTCGGGCTGGGCCGGGAGTTTGACAGCTCTGACCTATGTATATGTATGACTGCATCATTTTCTCCCCCCTTTACTGATATCTATAAATATGTGCATCCTTTTCTATGTAGGAGTCCGTCCCATTATTTTCTGTAGGAAATTCCTCCAGTGCATACTGTTAAATAAATAATTACTGCAGTAAGCCTTGATTATTGCTTTTTCAATCTTATATTTGATTCCACACAAAGAAAACACATTATGGTCACTTCAGGATAATGTTCAACACTCAGGTTTTCTGCATGATTTGATAGATGTTACAAATGGATCTACTGTAATACTGACTTCAGGACTTAATTGAAGAAGTAAACAATTGTGTTCTTGGGGCTGAATTGTTTTCTTACAACTATTTCATTAGGTAACATCATCAGTATAAGAAAGAATAGGGTTTGCTGGCTGTTTATATATAGGAGTTTATTGTGCCAGTCTTGATGGCAGTGAAAAATCAGAGTTTTCTGAATTTCTTTGCTGTTATATAATGGCCATCTGGATTTTTGTAGGCTATATCTAGTAGCCCTAATATATCAGACAAACACAGCAATGTTTGAAAATGGAATTGATTTCTAAGACCATTTCTCAAAAGCAGAAACTTAATTATATTACATCATCCTAACATTCATTAGGATCCCAGTAAGTAATAATACTAGCAGTAGCACTTAGACTTACAGTATATACTGCTTCATAGTGCTTTACAGCACTCTCTGAGTACTTTACAATGTCAGCATATTGCCCCCAACAATTTGGGTCCTCATTTTACCAACCTGAGAAGGCTAAGTCAACCTTGAGCTGGTCAGGATCAAACTCCTGGCAGTGGGCAGAATTAGCCTGCAATACTGCATTTTAGCCCCTGTGCTACCAGAGCTCCTGATGATAATAAACCAAAAGTTAGTCAGCAATCAATACTATTTAAAGCAAGGCAGCCTTAATAGTGTTAATTCTAACTACTCATTTCAGATAAAATGTTAAGGGAAAAAGTTCTGTCATTAGTTTTCTCACTGAACAACATAATTTTAAATCTTTGGGATTTCCTTTCATAGTGTTCAAAAACTGGATTTTGGATTCCAGGTGAAGCAATATTTGCAGTTCAGGAAACATTTCTAAATTCCACTAAATGCATCTATAGGTATCACCTAGCAAAATGAACAGTATTTGTCTTACCTTATTTTAATCACATTTCAAGTGCAGTAAAATGTAATTAATGATTACTTCTTTTCCAGCTTCCATTCCTGATCTGTAGTCTTCAGGGGTGGGTTCTACTTACCTTTACTACCGGTTCGCAGCGGGGCTGCGCTCACGGACTCGCGAAGCGTTTTGGTGACATCGGAGTCGGTGGGCGGAACCTCCTGCCTGTTTTACTACCGGTTCTAAGGAACCAGTGTGAACTGGGGGCAACCCACCACTGGTAGTCTTCCTATATAGATCAATCCTTGTGGACGAATGTTACCTGAATGTATGTCTTATAGGTGCATTAGATAATCCCATCCTTCTGAGATGGATAATGGTGCCACTATAGAAGTGGCTCCCTTAATGCAGCCTTGTCCAACCCAGTGACCTCCAGATGGGCTGGGTGACCAATCTCTTCATTCCCCAGCAGCAGAATTGTCACTCAGGATGCCATAAAATTGTCACTCAGGATGCCAAGGCATTCAAGATATTTTCATGTTCATCTAAAAGAATTCCTGACTTTAGAGTGCCCATCTAGCCCAGATAACAGCATCCTTTTAGGATTAGGAGGAAGAAAAAGAAGAAAGAGAAAATGAGAGAAAACTGTAATTGAAAAGGCAGAAATAATAACTTTTCATTATTCCACAAGTTTCTTCTCCAATAGGTGGTAATGCTGCCATGGAGCATTTTTCTTTCACTTGGAGCACTTATCCAACAACCACTTGCAAAGCCCATCCCAGCCTTACTTTCACTGTGACTGCTTAATCCTGGAATATCCCAAGCTAAAGTACAGTATATTTCTCTCACTCCTAAAGAAGCAAGTGTAACAGCAATGAAGAGCAAATCAAAATGAACTCAAGTCACAACAACATTCTTCATTTTAATGACTGGAGCATCAAACCAGAGTACAGAGGTAGTGAAGTGTTTAGCAGGTGCTTTCTAGCATGGATTGGTTTACACAACAGAGAGGTGGAATACAGAACCTCCTAGTTTGCTAGACTTTTGACAGTAAACTAAACAGTGATAAGATCTATGTTTCAAAGTGCCAGTGCTGTGATGGAATGACCTTATTCATAATTAACTTCACCATGATTTACAGAACTGAATTTTCTACATTTGCACAACACTGAATCCTTGTGTACAATACATGAGGCTATAATTATATGATATACTGTATATAAGCCCATCCCTGAGTTCGACTACCTGTTATAGGGGGTGAATCTTTAGCCCTCACAGAGAGGGCTCACAATCTGGGCGTCCTCCTGAACGCACGGCTGTCTTTAGAAGAGCATATGACGGCCGTGGCCAGGGGTGCCTTCTATCAGGTTTGCCTGATTCGCCAGTTGCGTCCCTTTCTGGACCGGGATGCCTTGCGCACGGTCACTGACGCCCTTGTTACCTCTCGGCTGGACTACTGTAATGCTCTCTACATGGGGCTCCCCTTGAAGAGCACTCGGAGACTCCAACTGGTCCAGAATGCGGCCGCACGGGTGATTATGGGTGCAACCCGTTGCACTCATGTAACACCTCTCCTGCGCGAGCTGCACTGGCTCCCAGTGGTCTTCCGGGTGCGATTCAAGGTGTTGGTTACCACCTTTAAAGCGCTCCATGGCTCAGGACCTGGGTATCTACGAGACCGCCTTCTGCCACCTATAGCCTCCCACCAACCAGTTCACTCCCAGAGAGAGGGACTCCTCAGGGTGCCGTCGGCCAAATTATGTCATCTGACGACACCCAGGGGGAGAGCCTTCTCTGTGGGAGCCCCTGCCTTTTGGAACGAACTGCCCCCGGAAATACGCACAATCTCTGACCTCCGAGTTTTTCGCTGTGCCCTCAAGACCCTGCTCTTCTGACAGGCAGGGCTATCTTTGTAATGGAGTTTTAAATTTGGAGTTTTAAAATTTTTGGGTTCTTAACGAATTTTGGCCGCAAATGTAAGAATTTTAATAATTTTTAAATTTAATTATAATGTTTGTATTGTGTTTTTACTTGGCTGTGCACTGCCCCGAGTCCTTCGGGAGAGGGGTGGTATAGAAATAAAATTATCTATCTATCTATAGAAATAATAGCTATTTCTATTTCTGTTTTAATGTGCTTGTGTATACTGTTGCTGTTAACTATTTTTACAGCTGCCCAGAATTGTGTACATGGCAACCACTGTAGAAATTTAAATAAAATGTAGTTAATGCAAAATGTATCATGTGAACACAGCCAATGACTCATCGTATCTTGAAGTGCAATTTGAAGCATTAAAAATGGAGAAATGCTGGCAGAGAAATTAAAAAAACACTAATTGCGTATAGATAAATGTCCTCATTTCCCAATATACTTCTGTATGCAAATGGTAAATTAAGATCTAGTGATGGGTCTCTGATGATTTGCAGTAGGTCCAGAAGGATTTTAAGATCTTAGTTATTTAATAACAAAAACAACAAAGTATTTCCTTGCCACTCCTTGAAACAATGCTGCTGAAATGGGGAAACTTAAAAATGGAAACCTGAAAGCATTGAGATCTCTGTTAGAATCAGAATTTTAGAATTTTAGAATCCAAAACAATGTCTTGGGTTCAGAAATTCTTGAATTCCAGTATATTTAGCATCAGCTAAAATTGATTTCATGGGTTAAATCCCACACAGTATGATAATTTCTTGGTTATGTTAGCTTAACTTGAATTATTATTCACCAAAGTGGAAAATACTGAGAAGTGGATAGTTTGAGGTAAGGCTTTGTATCAGAAACTTTACTTTAAAAAAAAAAGGAGCACCAGAATATATAGATTTGGGGGGGGGGGGGGCGAATAAAAAGGCAATACTGTAACAAATGAAAGTACCCAATGTAATGTGAATTGCAGTTTTTGATACTTCATAAGTGGTTGGTTGTATGAGTTCTGGATTCTAAAATAAGTGCAAGTGCATTGATCCAACTGAAGAAAATGTTAATGTATACCCACATTCTCAGACAAATATCAGTCTAAGGTTTAATAATCTGGGATGCAAATATCTCTGGCAGCTGTGAAATACAGAGTACTTAGATGGGATAGTATTCCCTTTATCGCCATCTGGTGGGCATCTGAATTTTTGCAGCTCTATGGTGCAATTACATCACAGAGCTGCGTTTACACCTGGGAGAAACTTGTGGCAAAAGGAATCAGTTCTCCATGTGAGGATAATGTGTTTGTAAATATACAAGTGATGTAAGTATATATATGTGTGTGGTGTGTGTGTGGTATGCACATATATTGTAATCAAGTAAAACAACAGCAGTCTGATACATTTATTCAGACATCAGAATATGAACCATCTTACTGGATCAGATCAATGGCTTATCCTGTTTAACATCCTATATTCTGAAGTAGCCGATCAGAAGCTCATCAGATTTCAAAAGGAACACATAAAAGAACTGCAGATCTTGCTTTCAGTGGTCCAGCCAGTGGATATCAGAGGAAATTCCTTTTGAGTTTGGAGCTTGTGTATGGCAATGAGGATTAGCAGCCAACTAGCAATTAATTCTATATTCATTTAATTCCCTTTGATGTGGTCAGTCATATGCTAGCAGGTCTCCTGTCTGGGCAATCTAGATCACTTGGAAGGACCATTTTTGGAAATCGGAAATCTGCTGGGCTCCAAATGCTGCAGGACTGATCTCTTCCCTTGGATCTCCAAGGTCCCTTCTAACTCAGTTATTCTATATTCAATGGGACCAGTGGGCTCTGCATATCCATGGCCCTTTTGTATATGGGGAGCAGATAATGTACTTCACTGGCATAGCCTGATTCTTCCCTTTTTTAAAATTGTGATTGCTTGGGCAGAAGAATATTGATTTCATGGGAAATTGATTGAAAATTTTCCAAGGGTTCAATATTCGTACTGGGCGACAAAACTAAAGGCTCCACAGGACCCAGGCGGCAGTGCCCTGTTTCCATCATACCCAAGGCCTTGAGATGTTTCTCGTCTTCTGGAGGTTGGCAATCTTGTATTATTTCTTTAGAAGCTGAAAGTTTTAAAAAAGTTGAACCAATCCATGCCCTGAAACTATGCTGCATTAACAGTGCCCACAGGCAGCAACAGTAACTGGCTCCATTATTGAGGAGGTAGGCTGGGGGGCAATGCTTTTCATACTGACATACTTTCCTCCTACCTCAATTATGGGAAGAAAGCATATTATTGCTGTTACGAAGAAGACTCTTCCTCTCCATCTCCAGGGAGGCATAAAGATCCTCTAGTCTCCAATATCAACACCATTATAGTTGTGGCTGTATATGCACTTAGGTGTCTTCAGATCCCCTAGAACTATTTAATGTAATATGTTAGGCAACAATATATCTTGAGTGAACCAGTAATTGGCAACAGGGCCAAGGAGGTCAGCTTCCTCTATGTGTGTGGAGGAGTTATATGGTGATGCTAAAACCTTAGCCCAAATCAATTCAGGGCAAGGTTAAGGTCTTTTCACTACAAGTTATGGATCATAATTTACTGCACTAGTGCAACGTGGATTGGAAAGTACAGGAGACTTTTTTTCCGCTTTGCACTCTAGGGCTGTGAGTGGGTGTGGTTGGCCCAAAGAAATCAAGTTGACTTCAATGTCTAGGGGAAGATTACCTGGGTCTGTCCTCTCCTGGTCCAGAATCTTAACCCCTACATTATAGTGTGTCTTTCTCCTAAATATAAGCTATTAAATGCAGAGGAAGATGTTGACACAGTTGTCAGCAACGTATCTGAGACTATGCCTTGGCAATCCCTATTAAAATGTATGAGAGCTGTTAGGTAAAGGAGTCCCTGCATATTTTATTCTGCTAGTTGTTACAGATGAGGGCAGGGCAGTGCTCATCTCCATTTCAAGGAATTGGGCCAGCTCTGTCCAAAGACATTTATGTGGTCATATGGCCAGCATGACATCATGGAATGCTGTTACCTTACCACCATAGTGGTACCTGTTTATCAACTCACATTTGCATACTTTCAAACTGCTAGGTTGACAGGAGCTGGGGCAAGGACAGGAGCTTACCCTGCTGCATGGTGCTCAGGTCTCAAACCTGAGCTGTCAGCTTTCCAGTCGACAAGCCCAGAGTCTTAACTGCTGAGCCACCATGAGAGCTGTGCCTATGTTCATATACAACTCCTGTTCATTTCAGTGGGACTTGCATGGGAAAGCATACTGCACGGGGCATAATGCTTCAACCATCAAACTTGAAGCAGGACGATAACGCAACAGCAAATGACATGCACTGTGGCCAGAAGACTTTAAGTTCTCTCTCCAGCTTTTTCCATTAAAGGCATCACAAAGCAGGGCAATGCAAAAGATGTCTGCCTCTTCAAATCCCTATAGAATTAATCCTGAACTTTTTGGCAGCTTCCCAGATTCATACATAAAGTGAACCAGGGCAATGGTTTTGGAATCTGGCAGAAAGCCATCTCCCCAAGGACTATTTACAGGCAAATGGAGATTAGTTGAAGGAAGCATGATTCATTTTTATGAAGAGCTAGTAAAATTGTTATTACGCTAATAAAGTATTATAGAAGACTAAATGTAAGGTAGTTAAAAAAAAAGATGCTTGGGGTGTAATGCAAATCTTTTGAGCCATGTCATAGAGTACGTTAATGAACACTCCTATCCCAAGGCCAAAAGAGAGGTCTTTCCTTATAGGTCATCAACTACCTCTTGCTCTATCTCTGTCCCAACTTTATTCATTTCTAGGATGCCTCCTGGAGTGGCTTTAATTGTACAAATACCTTACATCACTCACAGAATTGTTAAACAAGCTTTTCTATGAGTAAATCCCTCCTCCCTATATTTTCCCCATCACTTCCTGGGGGTAAAAGTCATTAAAATAGGAACAATAGCAAGAGTGTGCAATGCCTTTTGACTGCGAGGAAACTTATATTTGGGGGTGCGATCTCATCCATCCGCTTCTCTTTTATCTACAAATGCATTGGCATTTTTGTACTAAGCAGGGCTGAGAGGACAGACTGAGTTTTAGAGCTCAGATGGAGCATGTTAAAGCTTCCCAGCTGCCTCTTTTTCAAATGTGATATATTGCATATTACTTCCTGTCTCCAAACAGTCCAACAACAAGGGACTTCATACTATGGGGAAATGCAAGAGATATGAAGGAAGAGGCTACAGAGAAAAGAAAGGAACAAGGCAGATGACCGTAACTGGTTCTAGGCTAGCTTTCCTTAATGTGTTGTCCAAATGTCGTCCACTTGTCATTCCCAACATCTACAGACAGCAACACAGGTGTAGACTGACTATATCCAGAAAGAAGCAGGTTAGGAAAAATTGTTCATGGCCATGAAAACTCTTGCAATTGCAAGTGCAAATCAAACTAGTGTTAAAGATATATGAACAGGTCAGATTCTTTTTCTGGTTAGCTGATAACCTTCTTCACTGCTTTCCTGAATTCAAAAGCCTCGCTCGAGGGAGGGGGATTTTTTAAAAACAAAAATAAGCTTCTTCCTGTACCAAAGGTGCTTTTTCAAGAGGCAACTGGACTTTCTGGTTTTTCTTTGAAGATGTTTCACTTCATCCAAGAAGCTTCTTCAGCTCTGAGTGGATGGTGGGTTATGGAAGGATTTATACTCCTTGCAGACAGCTGGTCATTTGCATTCCTTCCATTCCCCACCATCCAGTCAGAGCTGAAGAAGCTTCTTGGATAAGAAGCGAAATGTCTTCAAAGAAAAACCAGAAAGTCCAGTTGCCTCTTGAAAAAGCACCTTTGGGACAACCATGACCTGGATGACTGAGAATCTCCATAGACACTTCCGCCCATACTTAACAAAAGACCATATTATGTACAAATATAGCCTAACTGACTATTGTCAAAGGAAGAATGAAATTCTCCTTGGTTGTTTTAAAAGTTTGAATAATTCTATGGACAAATAGAGTGAGGGGTGATAGTGGGACTTTGAGTCAGATTATCACATTAAGCAATATAGAAGAAGAAGATAAAAAACAATGACCAAACAGCAAGATGCTGAAAGAGGAGTGAGCTCCAACTTGTAACTAAAGGAAAGGGATGAATATGGAAGGTCAGGAAAACTGATTTAAAACTCTCCCATTGTTTCTATCAGAATTAGAAACAGGAACACAGTTAAGCGAGTGCCACTGTTCACCCCTATCCCAGCAATGGAAATCCAGCAAACATCATCAATAGCTGGGACTAAAGCCATGTTTGCCATTGTAAGAGCAGTCTTTTTCTAAGCCCAAACCACTTTTCCCCTCCCAAAACACAACTCATTAAGCCAGTCTTATTTCTAAAACAAGGTTTAAGGCTGAAAGCCCAGTTAACTGTTTATTCATTTAAACCATGGTAAAAGTACAACATAGCATAGTCTAAAGTCAGCCACTGTATCGTGGCACTGGGCGCTTTTTGAGAGTCAGTACATTGTTATAAATACAGAGATGTTAATTTCTTGGTCACTAAGATATACAGATTTCTTGTTTCAGATGGATGGGTCTTGTCAGAAACTCTGAGGTACTTTCTTTCAGGAATTTCAGTTTGGGAGATCTACCTCAAATAGCCAAGTCTAGATGGGAAAAATGTAGACCATCGCTAGATGGCAACAAAGTCATACAAAAAACTCTTTGCTGTCATCTTAATGATTATTTGGATTTTTTAAAGCCCAGATTTGGGACCCCTAACCTTAAGCCCTAGACCTCAACCAATGCCTGAGAGAAGAGGTCCTCCATTCTGTGACCACAGAGGAGTATCATATGGAACATCTGCCATGGAACATTTCAAGGCCCCAGAAGATGCTGTTTAACGATTTCCTAAACAGCACATGCTGCCACAGCTAATCTCTGGGAAATGACAACCCCGTGAACAGATACAATCTGTATGGACACTGCACCTGAATATCAAGAATACAGACATAAATTTCTTCCAGAGAGTAGGAAATGTGAGCATAATCAACCATGGCTGGAAAGGTTACCTGAAATATTAAATTGTGCTTTAGTGGTTACCTAAACTGTATCACAACACCTTTGAGCATCACATGGTATGTTAAAAAGTGGTCTTTATGCATTGAATTATTTCATGCATCTGTTGTGCTATCAGATCCGAGTTAGTATAATTCTTCTCACTGCCTATAATTTACCTTGGAGTTAGGTAAAGCTGGTACTGTGTTCTTAATTTCAAATCTCCCTGAGTTATACAGATGGGGTGGGGGTGGGGAAATAAACGTTTAGCAGAAAAGCTTGTTCAGTTTGCAACAAATTCTTAAGGGTACAGTACAGAAAACAGAGTACAGGTTTTGCATCTTCAGAGAGAAGCCATGCTAACATAAAAGCGAGCAGCAGCTGAAGAAAGCCAGGAGAAAGATTCTTTATCCTTCACAGAAGTATTTCAGAGATGTGTTTTGATACGCCGGAAGATACAAACCCTCAACTAAATCGACACAGCGGTTAAAAAGAGCAGTTCACAAGAATGCATACACATGTACCTCCGTATTTTAGTTCCACCAGTTTGTAAAGTTTGTCCAAATATTTGTGTTTAAGAAGCAAATAACGTTTATCTTAAGGGGCCACCCATGGTTTGTTAGATAAGAGATACAGCAAGCTTTGCTTGTTAGCCTGTGGAACGAGAAAAAGAAACCCTTTAAAAAGCTGTGGTGGAAACCAATTCTGAACTGGTTCTCAATGCAACAGTGTTTAATGTGTCTCTCAAGCCTGTAACAGGCCAAATGCACTAATTCCATAGCTCAGTTGACTGACAGTCACTGTATTCCAGACATGATTCAACAAGAGTTTTGGTACAACAGCTTCTGCTAGGTCACACACCCCGTTGCAGCGTGGAGCTATAGATCAAGAATGCAGCCCTCTATCCCCCCAAGCAGTCCACAGGTAATAAAACTGTCCAAGCCTTGTAGGCCTTGTTTACCAGCTTCGTACAAAAGGGCCACCCGCAGATCAAAACCAACAGCTTCAGATAATCATCAGAGAGCAACCTGAAACTGCAAAGTTAAAGCGTGGAGTCCATCACTGGATGCCCATTCTGAGACAGGATCCGATGCTCTATGGTGCTAGATTTCATTGAGGCAGGGGAGTACTTTGGCATCCTGCGGCAGGCAAAGCAAAGGATCTTCCGGAAGGTGCTTCGCATCTCATTGTCCCGGTAGGAGTAGATGATGGCATTGATGAGTGAGTTGATCTCTGCCAGCAACAGGAAGTATTTCTCCACTGCCAACACATTGCAACTCTTGCAACCGAGGCCGTCCAGCAGAAGAACCACCTGCCCTGGCGTCCAGCAAATCACAAAGGCACCTAAGACAAGAGAGAGGAATCCATGAAAAAAAAAAAAAGAAATCCACAGCAATTCACAAGGCTTTAAGCAGTTGCACATTCGCCAAGGAGAGAGAGGTGAAGTGGAAGATACTGCTGCCAACTTGTTCTAAATGCTAAAGATGTATTGCTAACTACAGTATATTACCTGATTCATGGCTTTCCCAGTCAGATATATATATAGATAGATATTATAGCTTCAATACTGGATGGGGACTCTGGAAATTCCAGTCACAGCATATCAGGAAAGACTAGGTTAGACTTTTGCCAGAAAGGAGGGAGAGACTAGCTGGAGGCTAAGATTTAGGCCTGGACCCAAGGAGGCAGAGTCTCCCTTCAAAGGAAGGAAGAATGTATATTCTGGCACTTCCACCTATTATCTTTCCAAAACAGACAACCAAAAATGATTTAAAAGACTATCACATATAGGCTTTTTAATTATTTCTGGATTTTTAAAAAATCCTGCCTTTATTATTTGTATAAATAGCTCAAGGCAACGAATATAGCTAATACTCACTCTTTCCTCCTCTTATTTTCCTCACAACAATAATCCTGTGAGGTGAGTTGGGTTGAGAGTGACTGGCTCAAAGTCACCCAGCCAGCTTTCATGCCAAAGTAGGGCTAGAATTCACAGTCTCCTGGTACCTTAACCACTAGACAGAACTGCCTCTAATTTGATTTAGTTTAGATTAGAAAGGAGGTAGATGATGGAAGAAAGTGATGCAACATGACGGCCAGGGAAAACATGGGCAGGAAACATTTTCTCTTTCTCTCATACTAGTGGAACGTGAAACCCATTCTCTCTTCTTGAGAAAATTCAGAATCAATACAAAAAAGCTTTCTTCTCAATTTCTGATGAAACCACGGAATTCAGAGCTATAGCCATCAATTTAGAAAGTGATTTCTAAAAAGTAAAGGGGGACCGCAGAGGCAATGAGTGCACCGTTGAAAGACCTGAAAAAACAGGTTAGGGACAGATCTTCATGGAGAAAACTATGTGGTTGCTCAGTGTCACAAATGAATTGATGGCACATAATCAATGAATGAAATCAATCAAAATTTATGTTAGACTATCAAGAGCTAGTGGCTGTTATATACTATTTCCAGAATCAGTGCAGGACAGTCTTAAATATCTACTACTAGGGAGCAATAGCTAAAGTTGGTTATTACTTTTCCATAACGTATACAAAAGTTTAAGAGAGAATGCTGGATAACATAGGCATATTGCACGATCCATCGGGGCTCTTAGTATGTTCCAGTGGTGAAATGTACAATTTGTTACTACCGGTTCTGTGGGCATGGCTTGGTGGATGTGTGTGTGAAATATGACTGAGTGGGCGTGGTGAACTTTTTTTTTTTTTTTTTACTTTAAAAAGCATTTTTTCTACAACCTCTTCGGCTGAAGAGGTTGTAAAAAAAAATGCTTTTAAAGCTTCTGATGATCCCAGCTGACTTGCCTGGCCGGCTGAAGCTTTTTTTTTAAAGCCTCTGACGATCCCAGCTGACTTGCCTGATTGGCAGACACTTTTTTTCCTTTTAAAAACATTTTTTCTATAACCTCTTCAGCTGAAGAGGTTGTAGAAAAAATGCTTTTAAAAACCTCTGATGATCCCAGCTGAGCTGCGTGATCATCAGAGGCTTTTTTTTTCCTTTTAAAACCATTTTTTCAGCCAGAGGTTGTAGAAAAAATGCTTTTAAAAATTAAAAAAAAAGCCTCTGATGATTGCGCTGCTCAGCTGGGCAATGGGGGGGGGGGGGGGCAGGGATTTTTGCTACCGGTTCTCCGAACCACCTGCCTCCATCCCTACCGGATCCGGTCTGAACCGGGAGCATTTCACCCCTGGTATGTTCCCATAATGCAAATCAAAACTATGTTTATTAATCACATCTTCTGGTTGCCTGCTTGTTTTGCTATAAGGAGAGAAACATTTTATGTTACTATTTTATTAAGGAACCTTATATGGCCACCAAACTCTTGGTGACTCCTGGTGGCATACACTTCATGAGTGTGTCAGGGTGCAGCCCCGATTCCTTTCCATGTACACATTTTGTTGGATTCATGAACGCTAATAAAATCTATGAAGAGATATAATTTTAAAATAGAGTTGTATCTAGAGGAACTGTTTAACACTTGGCAGCACTCTAGATATGTCGAAAGCCAAATGGCTCTAGCTTTAAACATTCTTCTGGGACATGAGAGGACAACCAGAGGTTTATGGGCTGAATGTGACTGGCCTCCTCAGCTTCTTCCTCCTTGACCTTGGATAGGATGAGCAATAAGGATTTTGAGCAGTTAATTCAGAGTTCACAAATAGCAATAGCCCTCAGATTTATATACAGCTTCACAGTGCTTTACAGCCCTGTCTAAGAGGCTTACAGTCAGCATATTGCCCCCAACCATCTGGGTCCTCATTTAGACTGTACGATTCAGAATTTAGACACAATAACTGATATGCAGCAAAAAGAATTTTAGCAAAACTATTAAGTTTATATGAAATATTAGAAATGGCAGGGTACATAATGTTTTACTGCTGGTATATTATTTCAGTTGCTAAAATGGACATTTTCTAAACAAAAAAGGTTGCAAAATCGAGTCGGTCACATGGACAGGCTCCATTACAGTTGTATGCCAAAAAAAAGCGATAGTTTTTTTTTTAAATGAAGGAATTCAATTTTCCCTCTTTTATCTTCACATGCTCTCAACTCCTTTTTTAGAAAAGCATATTGAACCGAACATTGCGTGGGATTGAATAATACAGCTATACATCCCTGTTCATTCCTCTATTCCTGCTGTTCCCATCAACAGCTTCACATTCATTATTCAACTGAACCCTACATACCTAGAATGACCTTGTCCCAGTGGTGAAATCCAATTTTTTTTTACTACCGGTTCTGTGGCCATGGTTTGATGGGCGTGGTGTGTCATGGTGGGCGTGGCAGGGGAAGGATACTGCAAAATTTCCATTCCTACCCCATTCCAGGGGAAGAATACTGCAAAATCCCCATTCGCTCTCCACTCCTGGGGAAAGGATATTGCAAAATCTCCATTCCCACCCCACTCTGGGGCCAGCCAGAGGTGGTATTTGCTGGTTCTCCGAACTACTCAAAATTTCCGCTACCGGTTCTCAGAACTGCTCAAAATTTCCACTACTGGTTCTCCATATCCTGTCAGAACCTGCTGGATTTCACTCCTGCCTTGTCCCTAATGCTATAAGCTATAAATCACTCATTTCACAAAGCCACCCTGTCTGCTTCAATTTCATCTGCTTTCCAAAGGGAGCCCACTCAGGAGCCACCTTTCCAGAGCTATCAAGCAGTTTTAAAAGGCAGTTGAGCGTACCTATAAGACATAGATTAGAGTGATCCGGCCTTTGGCTTTTGAAAAATTCTGGTTTTCCCAAAGCTATTGTGGAAACATGTTTACCTTATTTATTAATTAGGTTTATATCCAGCCCCAATCATAAGATATAAGACACCTTACAATAATAAAACAAAATAATCCAGCAAAAATATCTTATAAATATTTTAAAACAAAAGAGACCCCAAAATCCCTCTAGAAAAGCTTTCTATTTTTCCCCCAGAAGGCAGATAGTATCTACGGGCTGACATCTCACAAGAAGACATTCCAGGGGCTCTGCTCCACCAAAGAAAAATGCTTCTAAGCTACCCCTTAAGGGAGCAAAAGGAGCAAAAGGAGCAAAACCCCAAGCATTAATCAGCACCCACAGACAGGAGGTGATTTCCCCCCATTGAACAAATTTTTATAAACTCTTTATTGGTATAAGCATCATACAAAGTTATGGAGGGCTTTAAACAATTACAGGTTGTCCTTGACTTACAACCAGTGACCATTCGAAGTCAGTGAAAAAAGTCACTTACGGACCACTGCAGCATCCCCCGCCGTCACGTGATCAGAATTTGGACATTACACAACCAGTATATATTTATGATGGTTGCAGTGTCCCAGGGTCATGTGATTACTATTTGCGACCTTCCCAGATGACCTTCACTAAGCAAAATCAATAGAGGAGCTGGATTCACTTAACAACTATGTGATTCGCTTAACAATCCTGGCAAGAAAGGTTGTAAAATTGGACATGACTCTCTTTACAATCACCTCGCTTAGCAACAGAAATTCTGGTATCAGTTGTGGTTGCCAATCGGTGCCTATCTGTAAAAGAGATGCTCTGACTGAATTACGGAATGCCTCCTAGAAAGTTTTTATCTAGCTGCACTTTGGGGAAGACCTGGGACTTTCAAGAAGACCAAGGAGTCCCAAAGGAAGGACACTAGTGGAGAAGACAGACCCACTTGCTGAAAAACTCTTAGATTCAGTTTGTTCTGGAAACACTTCAGTATCTATCCTTCAATTTGTGACAGCATTGTATCCTGGTCATGTTTTTAATTATTAAAATCCATATACAATTTATTTACTACTTATTAATAGGATAATACAACTGAAAACAATCTTACTGAGTTCAGGAAGATCATTGGCAGATATGAACTGCCAATTCACTTAAGCAAAAAGTAATCTTGGAGAACTCCAAAGCTAGATATTTTAAAGCTTCCTTAGCCGTACAACTCGAGCCTAGCAAAGCAAGAAAAAAGAATTTTTTTCCTTCTTCACTAGTTTATTGGAGGTTGAGAAACCTTTTAAGCCAGATTCAAGGCTGCCATAAATTTCTCACCAAACTGGGATGAAGATGAACATAGTAGAGTTTTCAGCCAATGGGGTCTATGATTTTCTATCCATTGGTCTTGAAGGCTCCCAAGTCCAAGATGGGATGGACTCTTCTCTCCAAGCAGGAGTATTTTCTTTCCAACCTTGCCAGGGAAAATATGAGAAACCGAGGAACTGAATGATACCTGTACACGAAACCTCAGATAGGATTACAGCCTGCAGGAATTATATCCAATGAGCTCGTCTCAACTAGTCTTATTATGAACTATGTGGTTATTTCATTGTCCTTTACTCTTAAAAAATACTGTATACTATTTTTTTTTCCCAAAGGAAATTGCTCTTGTTACCATAAGGTAGAACTGAGCCCTTTTGGGAGGAGTTCACTTTTGAATATTTCCTATTATAAAGATTCTACATCCAAGAAGAAAGTGTCAGGAAGTTTGAATAGAACCTACACTTGCAGAAATAATAATAAAAAAGGATCTTATATTATTATTATAATAATTATTATAATTTATTTTGTATACCGCCCTTTTCCCGAAGGACTCGGGGCGGTGAACAGCCAGCAAATAAAATACAGAAAATACAAAAATTAAAAGAATATTAAAAACCAATTAAATTAATTTGGCCCACAGTTAAAACATCCCCATATTAAAAAACCCATAATTTAGCAATTTAAAATTAAAGCAACTTAAAAAAATATGGTCAGGTCTGCCCAGCTTGATGGAACATATATGGAATAGGTCAGTTTGGTGTAGTGGTTAAAGCACCATACTAGAAACTGGGAGACCATCAGTGGTGGGTTGCCCCTAGTTTGCACTGGTTCTATCGAACCGGTAGTAAAACCAGGGGGAGGCTCCGCCCACTGACCCTGACGTCATCAAAACGCTTCTGTGCATGCGCAGAAGAGGGCTCGCGTGCAGCCCCGCTGCAAACCGGTAGTAAAGGTAAGTAGAACCCACCCCTGGAGACCATGTGTTCTAGTCGTGCCTTAGGCCCCTGATTGGCCTTGGGTCATTCACTTTTCTCAGCACTAGAAAGGAAGCAATGACAAACCACTTCTGAAAAGCCTTGCCAAGGAAATTGCAGGGACTTTTGCAGTGCTAGTAGTTATTTTCCGACATTCTTATCAAGATAAAGGTTTTTTCCCGTCAAATATCCTAGTTGTTTATGAAATATAGCCTTGAGCAATCACTTGTGGAATAAATCCTGCTGACAACCATGCAACCTTTAGAAGGTTAGATGGACATCATCTATCAATCCATTCTGTAGCATTGTAGGCATCGGGAAGGGACTTGGTCTGGATGATCACAGGAGGTCACTACTGAAAAACCACAACCAGAGTCAAATCAGTAGTGGGTTTCAAATCCCGGCACTACAAGTTCACTATTGGGAGCGTGTGGGTGCGTGCACTTGCTTTGTGAGTGGTGTGGCACTTCTGTGCATGCGCACAAGGTTCTGCACATGCGCAGAGTGTTTTTGATGACGTCTGGGCGGGTGGGCGGAGCCTCCCACTGCCGCTGCTACTGATTCGCCCGAACCGGGGTGAACCGGTAGCAGCCCACCGAGTCAAACCCTTATGACCTACTTTTAGTCTAAGACTTTTTCCCAGTAACCTTATAAAAATTTTTAAAAAATTTAAACTGTGAAAAGTTTCACCTGCCAATTTCTGTACAAGCTGCTACAAAAACTGAAAAGAACAAAAACAAAAGGAAATCCCAGACTACTGACACCTTTTCTCACTGTTCCTATCTCCCTCTCTACAGGGTTAACTTCGCAAGAAAAAAAATTCAATTTGGTATTTAATCCCACCGCTAAACAAGGCTAAACAACATGCTTACAAAAATGTCTCATAAATGTAATAGCCTATGAAACTACAAGGCATTCTTCATCTTGTCTATTTCAAAATAAATAAACCAAAGTATAATTTTTTTTAAAAATGTGAACAGCATGGGCATTTTCCAAAGAAAAAAATTGCTCCTCGTGAAGAAGACCTGTTTATTTATTTAAACACCTTTGCATAGTTGCCCATCTCACACAGTGATTCCGCTGGTTGATATTGGGATACCCCTCTCCATGTATAAAAAGTAGATCAAGCTGTTATTGAAGACATAGAATATTGCACCTTTTAAAAACTGTGGTATCAGCATACAGTATATGTACTTACACAAGAAATCCAAACATACACAAAAATGACTGCTCTTGCTAACCTATTTTTAGGTATTTCATTCGGTTGACTTTTGTCTTCAAGGCACCCTCTATTTTGACACAATGCTAAATTATATTTTAGTGCTCATGTTTTAGAAGAGTCCTCACTATCCTCTCTGTTGATGCAGCTGCAATGACTTCAGAAGTGCTGCTTTTAACTAAGCACAATTTACTATTATGTACAAAATGAAAAATATGGTTAATTTTAATCATGGTTTATTGAAATAATCCAATCTGAACCTATCATAAAATGAATTTAACTTAGTATACCATTGTTAAGTGGTCACAATTTAGGGATCAAAATAAAGACAATTAATTATTGTGAACGCTTATGGAAATACTTTCACATAACACAAATTCTGCCATGCCCCATTCATAATCTGCTCTACTGTAAATCAAGTAGAGTGGAGGCTTCTATCTACCCCCACAACTGCAATTCATTTCTGCAGATAATATACTGGATGAAGAAGGCACATAATTTTGCCTGTTCTTCAACAAAGCACAGTATTTTTTGTACACCACCATACCATGACTGAATTCGTATATCACACTAAACCAGGGTTGCTCAGCACACTAATTCAGAAACCACCGTTAAATAAAAATGGCTTATATAAAACAAAAAATAAAAAATTCTCAGCATCTGTGCATGTAAACCTAACTTTTTGGCTTCTTCTAAATGTCATTCTTCCTTTATTGTCTAGTTCATTATTTAGCTATTCTTTAACAACAGTAAATATTATGGATCATACATTCTAGGGGAAATTTTCATTTACTTCTTGATTTTATTTATTGGTGGCAGTATGGTCTAATAAGGCAAAACTATCAAGGCCTAAATATACAGTAGATGGCACTAAGTAAGAACAGCAATAAAGCAAAACCACAGACATTCAGATCTGAAAGCAACTTCTTGCATGATGGGGCAGATAATAGGGCCAACAACTGTTATTGTAGCCATCACAGCAGAGGTGAAATGCTCCCGGTTTGGACCGGATCACCTGATCCGGTAGCAATGGAAGTGGGTAGTTCGGAGAACCGGTAGCAAAAATCCCTGCCCCCCCCCCCCCATTGCCCACTGAGCCACTAATTTTTAAAAGCATTTTTTCTACAACCTCTTTGGCCGAAAAAATGTTTTTAAAAGGAAAAAAAAAGCCTCTGATGATTGCGCGGCTCAGCTAGGATCATCAGAGGCTTTTAAAAAAAGGAAAGAAAGCCTCTGCCGATCAGGCAAGTCCGTTGGGATCATCAGAGGCTTTAAAAGCATTTTTTTAACAACCTCTTCAGCCGAAGAGGTTGTAGAAAAAATGGTTTTAAAAGAAAAGAAAAAAAATTGGCCACGCCCACTCAGTCATATTACCCATCCACCCCACCAAGCCACGCCCACAGAACCGGTAGTAACAAATTTTACATTTCACCACCGCATCACAGCTACTGCCACTTGGATAAATGGGCTTGATATCAAGGGACAATCTGGAGCCGCACAACTAGCATATACTGGCTGGCCTCACCTTAAAAATTCAGTTCCTCTTTGAAATACCTCTTTGAATGTCTCTGAAGCTGGCAGCAGTAATGTGGCAGTCAGACTGACATGCACAAAGCCCATGCAAAGTATCATAGCTGGAGAGTTTGCAGTTGAGGAACAGTTTACTTAATAACCCCATTACAATTTATGAAATGAACTAGGACTGAAACTTTCAAACGTTAAAAGAATAATCAGCCAAAGCAAGCCCCAAAGCTGCCATACTCGGAAAACAATACAGATCTATTTTTTTTCTACTTCACATGCAGATTGTTAAGAAAAGCACATTCCTTCCTTCCTTCCTTCATCCATCCATAGCAAAAGAAAGAACAGTTCAGGTTTCCATTTGAGAAATGATGTTAATTTGCCCTCTGGTCTAGTCATGCATTCCTCCTTCATCCTCTCTCCCAGCAGGAACCTTGCCACACCTCCACATACGTCTACACAAAGCCAAGACAGCTCATCATAACAGAGGGAGCAACCCCCTGCATTCTTCTGGCTGTCTCTTAGTCCTCAGGGAATGATACAGCATGAGCAATTATCAGTTAGAATATGGCTCAGTTCCCTGTAACTTCAGCTAAGGCAAAACAGCCTCCTGCTGCTTTTCTTGTGCACGGCAGAATAATCCATTCAAATAACACAATGAAAGAAAGAAAAAATGTAACAGATTTACTGAAGTATAAAAGCTAGTTGTTCTGATTACTTCTAGCTTGGCTTTGACTCTCAAGTTATTTGTTCAAAAGATTCCAATAGCAACCATTTTTCAAAGAGCCTTGATGGGATTACATCTTTTAAATATGGAAGTTCTTGTTTCCGTCCCCAGTATTTCCATTTTTAAAAAATGAGGCAGTTGTGTTCTTATGTAGCTGTCTTCTGGCATTCCCAAAGCCATCATCATGTCTAGGATGACATGTGAAGAGAAAAAGCTAGCTCTGCTCGTATTAATGATATTCCAAACATCCTGTTCTCATAAAAAACAAACTCTGAAGGAGGAATATTTTTTATCTACTGATATGTTCCTTCTAAAACAAAAGAAGCTAACTGGCTGAATATAAGAACATTGTGTTATATAGAAGACATGGGCCTGGAAGGAGTTATTTAAGAACAGTGTGGAAAGCAAGAACATACAAGGTCAAGAATGCCATCTATGGAATTGAATACAAGAGCGAGTGATCGTTTAGAGAATTGCAAAAGTAATACACAAAGGTAGAATGAATAAATTGGGAGGAAGGAGACAACTGAAAAAATCAGTTAGAGGAAGCTGATGAAATTCTTAAGAGGTGACAAGAAGCAACAATGGTTTGTAGAGACACAAAGTTATGAAGACATAAAGTGAAGGGTGTTCCTAGGGGTAGTCCTCTTTCAACGACCATTCGTTCAGCAACTATTCAAACTTAACAACAGCACTGAAGAAGTGGAAGTTACAATAAGTCCTTGTACTTAGGGTCGTCACATTGTCCCATAACTCAGATTTGTGACCTTCCCTGCTGCCTTCTGACAAACAAAATCAAAGGAGAAGCTGGAAGAAAGTTGCAAATCACAGTCGTATGAGATCCTTACTTAATACCTACATAGGTAAAGGTAAAGGTTCCCCTTCCACATACGTGCTAGTTGTTCCCGACTCTAGGGGGTGCTCATCTCTGTTTCTAAACCGAGGAGCCAGAGCTGTCCGAAGACGTCTCCATGGTCATGTGGTCGGCATGACTAAATGCCAAAGGCGCACAGAACGCTGTTACCTTCCCACCAAAGGTGGTCCCTATTTTTCTACTTGCATTTTTACATGCTTTGAAACTGCTAGGTTGGCAGAAGCTGGGGCAAGTAACAGGAGCTCACTCCGTTACGTGGCACTAGGGATTCGAACCGCCAAACTGCCAACCTTTCTGATCGACAAGCTCAGCATCTTAGCCACTGAGCCACCGCATCCCCTACATAGGCAATGCTTAATGAGAGCAACAGGGACTGCTGGAATTGCCATCACTAAGCAACTCAGTCACATGGTCTTTTTGACATATGATTGTATCATTTAACAATGGAGTTTCCAGTCCCAATTAGCATTCTTAAGTGAGAATGACCTGTATAGGTAAAGGACTCTTTGCGGATTTTATTCTGCTAATCGTTGCCAATTATAGGGGGTGCTGCTCATCTCCATTTCAAGAGCCGTTGGGCCAGCTCTATCCAAAGATGTTTCTGCAGTCAACATGACATCATGTAGCATTGTTACCTTCCCACCAAAATGGTATCTATTTATCTATTCGTATTTGCATGCTTTTGAGCTGCTAGGTTGGTAAGAGCTAGGGCAAAGAGCTAGGGCAAGGACGGGAGCTCACTCCATCATGGGACACTCAGGTCTCTAACCCGGGCTGTTAGCTTTCCAACCGACAAGCCCAGCTTCTTAACCTTTGAGCCATCGTGCCGCCCGTTACCTGTATAAACTTAATTTAATTCCCTTTTCTTTTGTCTTTAATTCTTTTATTCAGTACCTCTTATACTTTTTTCTGTATTTCTCTACATTTTCTGTACTTCTACAAATGATGTTTATCCTAAAATGGAAATGTGTTGTGTATGTATGGATTCATATGTCTTGCTGAAGGAAAGAACAAGCATTTGCATGTGTTCATAAAGAAACTCTGATTGAAGGGAAACTGGAGATAAGAGTAATTTTACTTACTGAGGATAATGATGACGGTCTTGATGAGGTTGATCATAGTTTCCTTGTAGCGTGGGTGAAATGTGGTATGCTTAGACATCCGAGCCATCTTCCTCTTGACGTAGATGAATATGTGCGTGTAGACAACCACCATAATGAGGAAGATAAAGAGATTGGAAAGTGCCCAGAAGGTCAGATACCTGCGGCTGTAGAGAGGAGCCATCGTAGAGCAATCATTCAGCTGACACAAACAGTGCCAGCCATATGAAGGGATAAGACCCAGTAGCAGGGCTGTTACCCAAATGCAGCCAATGAGAATAATTACCCTCTGATTGGACATTTTGCTATGGAGCTGCATGGTGAAGATTGTCTGGTGACGCTCCACTGCAATGGCCAAAAGGTTGACTACTGAGGCAGTCAGGCTGGTGTCCAAGAGGCTCTGCCTGATAAACCAAGTCTTGAGAGAGAGCTTAGCTGTCCTTGGCCCAGTGTGAAACATCAGGAACATGTATGCAATCCCAGCAAAAAGATCAGCTGCAGCTAGATTCCCCAAGAGGTAATAGATAGGATAGTGGAATCGCTTGTTGATAACAATAGCTGTGATGACCAGCAAGTTGGTGAGCAGTACAATGATGCTGACTGTCAAGCCAAGGGCAACCACCAAAATATCTTTGGGTCTCCATTCATGGAATAGCTCTTTTCCACTGTTGTTATAGAAGAACTCCACTGTCATATTATAATAACACACAGTCATCTTTTCAAACAGTCAAGTCCTGATTGGGAGAGAGGGGGAAACGAAATGACACAATCTGAGCCTTTAAAGAGAGAACAGAAGATGGGGGGTGGGGGGAGAAAGAAATAAAGACTTTTGTTTACACAATCTTAACTTTTAAAGAGAGGATAAAAGACATCTCTAGCTAATGTCAAGTTTCTCTGCCCACATTGGACTTAATTTACTCGCCAATCTTCCACTCAAGAAAATCCCAACCGTTAAGTATTCCCATGATACAATTATTACCAAATGTCCCAATTCCCTGAAAACCAAAGATTTTCTCTTCTACCAATAGTTGAGAACGATTTTGAAGAGCACCCACATCATAAATATTATACCTCTTCCATGTACGTAAATTAGAGGAAGGAAATCCAATACTTTCCAGTTATGTATCTCCAATTAGCCAGGCTAATTGTAAAGTATGATGGGTGCTGTAGCCTAAAGGATTTGGAAAGTGCCAGGTTGCATACCTCTGCTCTGTCCAAGACTGGCTGTTGTTTACAAAAGCTTCTTATATGTCAGGACAAAAACAGCAACATTGCCGGTGACCTACAGAGAGCAAAAGAGAAAATAAAGAAGAGATTTTCCACATCAGGGTGATGTTAACAATATACTGCAGGTAGAAAACCACAAGTCTAATCGGTTAGAAGTCTTCAACCTTCTTAGATTTGGGACACATGTTCTAAAAAACCTAGAACCCATTGTTTCTTGTGATGCCCTTTTTTTTTTTTCCCTTTTCCCCTTTTCAAACCTTCTGGTTTCTGGAAAAGCAAGTAAAAGGAAATTAAGATGATGATTGTAATACTGTTCTGATCCAGCACAAGTGCTCAGTAAACAGACCAAAAAACTGAATGCTAGTTAATTAAGTTGTGCAACTTTTTGCCAGAGGTCATTCTTGCAAAAATGTAAAACTCAACCTTCCTATATAAGAGTACAAGGAAATGTGACAGTTAAATTCAGTCTCTTTTGTATTCTAATACATTATACAAGACCAAGTTTTAAAAATCTGTTTATACAGAATCATTAGTTCAGGAAGTTTATTGTTTGTGGTTTTACCATTATAATTATGCAGAAGAAAGAAATAGTTAAATATAGTTCATGCCACCCTTTTGCTGTCCATTTTCTCATTTAAATCTTCTCTGTGGACATAACCAGGTTTTTTAGCCTGCACACGTCTTGCACCAAAATCCAGTTATTTTTAAGGCCTGGAAACAATTTGATCTTTGGAAGAGGCAATGGAGTAAATTAGGTAAAAAGAAAGAGAGAATGGTAGTGGGTTTCATGTTGTTTCCTAAGAAAAAGTAATCGTGATAAGGGAGGAATTTAAGTAAAATAAATTAGCCCCTGAAAAAGATACTACTATGACTAATTATTATAACCATGCATAAATTAGCCAGCACATTTCCTACTTTATTTTGTAGTTGGTCTGGAATGGATTTGGTTGTATCCTACCTCTCCTAACAATAGTTGGATGATGCACTATATCTTATTCTGTTACTTATTTAATAATGGATGTAACAGAATTAAATTTTTATGGACGAACGTCTAATGGGGTATATGCATACCATGTTTATTACAATCCATTTAGTATTAGGTCAAGCAGTTACAAGCAGGAATACAAAATGTAAATACACACACATAAACACACATATATCTGTGTTCAGAATAAGCATTGCAGATTTAGTTAACTCCAGTTAGAAACTGGGTATGTGATAACATTTCCTATGCTTTGGCAGAGATGCACTGTAAATCTAAGAGGAGCAGAAGAACTGGTGGCGCGGCAGACTAAAGCACTGTTATTAACATCAGCTGCCTGCAATTACTGCAAGTTCAAATCTCACCAGACTCAAGGTTGACTCAGCCTTCCATCCTTTCTAAGGTAGGTAAAATGAGGACCCAGATTGTGGAGGCAATAAGCTGACTTTGTATAAAAATATACAAAAGTATGAAGGCTATTGCTTAACGCATTGTAAGCCGCCCTGAGTCTCCGGAGAAGGGCGGCATATAAATTAAATTTAAAAAAAAAACAAAAACTGGGCACAGTGGTGCCTTCTCTGCGTGCACGCGCGCGCATACACACACACACCAGAGGTGGGTTTCAGCAGGTTCTGACCAGTTCTGGAAAACAAGTAGCGGAAATTTTGAGTAGTTCGGAGAACCGGTAGTAAAAATTCTGACTGGCCCCTCCCCCACATATTTTCTGCCTCCCAAGTCCCAGCTGATTAGGAGGAAATGGGGATTTTGCAATAACATTCCCCTGGAGTGAGGTGGGAATGGATATTTAACAGTATCCTTCCCCTGCCACGCCCACCAAGCCACACCCACAGAATTGGTAGTAAAAAAATTTGAAACCCACCACTGACACACACACACATTTTAACACCAATTTGTTTTCTGTACTTTCTTAGCTATCAAGCGTTTTGCAACAGCTATAAGTAAGATTTCTTTCTTTCTCAAACTTTTCCAAGTCTGATGCTAGATCCTCAACAACCCTTTGCCCACATTAAAAGATTGGAGAAAGAGCACCATTTATATCAGCAAGATACTCTATATAATGCAGGCTACTGTGGATAACAGGCATTGGTGTGAGCAAACTCAGCTGCATACCCTTTTGCACTATACCTGCAAATTTAAGAGTTGACTATTGTAGGCTATAAAGAAAGCTGCTTGAACCAGGAAAGTAGTAGAAAACTTCTGAAATATGTCAGGTGGCACTTTTTTTAATTAATTATTTTTATTAAAGGTTCTAAACTGCCATGAACTACAGCTCATTATCAGATGCATAGAATGGCTAGACTAAGGCAAGGTTTAAATTAGGATTGCAATGGGAGGGAAAAGGGAGAGAAGAAGTTATATAGATACAGTTTACATGCATCTTTTCCAAGAAGGATTGCCAGTATCTTATCAATTAGCAATTATAATGGGTTAAAAGTCCACTGTACTTGTTAAGACCTTCTGAGATTGCCTGAAACCCTTTGATTTTGGGGTTAAGCAATTTAAGCAAAAATAAGCTCCATGGTGTTTTAAAGTCAGATAAAGGTTTGGTTTTTTTTGTCAGTCCCAAAAGGTGCTATCAAACTCCTCCTAACATGATCCTCTTACAATGTCACCTTCTGAAACAATCTCAGAAAAAGAAAAAAACAACTACCAGTTTCTACTCTGGGAATACAATGAAATTGCAGGATGTAAATGCCCAAAATATATCGATTTACAACTAAAAAGAAATACCTAATAGAAGTAGATGGGCCAAAATGGTAGAGATCAGAGAAACACTTGAACTGTAAACAGACCAGATGGCCTCTCTCAACACCCTTGTGCCTGTGATTAGCAGGCCCTGTTGGAAGGAAGGAAGGAAGGAAGGAAGGAAGGAAGGAAGGAAGGAAGGAAGGAAGGAAGGAAGGAAGGAGAGCTTACTGATATAGATTACAAAACTCATCTTTCTCAATGTAGAAATTAAATCAATTAGACCAACTATGCTGCATAGTGCAACTATGCAGCATTTCAGACTTGAAGACCAAAAGATACTTTGAAATGCACTGAAGTACTCACATAGTACATACTACTTAAATTTCCTTAAAGCAGCTACTTCTTTCATAAGATGCATGGCTGTTCTCTGCAGCTACAGCATGATCCTGGGGAAAAACGCATTTAAACTGTTGCAGTGAAGTCCTATACGGGCACCCCCATACTTTCCAAAGGAGTTTTTAGCATTCTACAATAATGAAAATGTATGCCTTATTTAGTAATATCTGATAGACACACAAAACAACTCCAAACCCATTGTTATTGCTTTCAAAAAGAGAAAAACTAGTGCAGACTAATATAAAGTAAGACAAGAAAAAAAGAAATCAAAGAGAAAGTTAAAATTGCAAGTGGGGGTTGGGATGGAGACAAAATAGAGCTTTTGATCTTCTTTACAGCAATTGTTGTCCAATTATAAATTTATGTCTTACTCTATGGTTGCAACATAACTCTTTTCTTTCTATAATCTATTCTGTCTAATAACCAAAACCGTAAACTTTGCCTAAATATCTAATCTGTAGTTAGAGGGAATCAACTAGACAAAGTGTTTTCCAGTTTAGGCCAAAATGTTCAGATTTGAAGTAGTAGTGGAGAAGCGCATGAATAGAAGGATGTGGTTTGCAAAAATGAGAAGCTGATAGGAGATGAGGAATAACGGGGAGTATCACACTAGCCTTCACTTCATCCACCAAGTTTTGCTGAAGATGCAGAACCCTTGGGATAAGACAGAAGCCAAGCTGGGGTGGGGGAAATGCCCATATCTGATAAGAAACCCTTCCTCAGAAATATTTCCTCCCTAAACTTGGTATGTAGGAGATGGAGATGCTAAAAGATTTTCTGCAACCACAGCTGCTCTGACTCAGAAAATGTCAAAAAATAATGCTGCGAGTTTTGTTTATCATTCTGTAACGAAACTGCCATTCCAATACATTTTCATGTATTTCCAGCTGCAACCGCTACCCTTTTACTGGCACTCATTACAAGTTAGTAACTCCCAAGTCAGATGCCTGTTAAAAGTCTCAAAGGGTGAAAAATATGCAAATGGAATGCTGCAATTGCAAAAAACAAAACTAGGTATAAGGTTTTGGCCAGAGTTCTCCTTGGTTAAGAATGTTGACAACTGTAGTCTTAATTTCAGGCTGGACAAAACTAGCTAAGTGTAATTGCTAAGTAGTTCTAGAAAACCTACAACCGAGTTTATGCTGCTTGCTAAGCCAACATTTGTATAACCATGATTTATTGAACAAAGTAGCTTGCTGGATTGATATACTGAACTAAAACAGAACCAGACAAAGGATCACGATCATGATCCAGATCCATGACCCTGAACATTCCATTTCCAGATTTTGTCTTTAAAAAAGGGAAGTACTGAATTATGAGCATCTAATCCAGCGCTGTCAAACTTATTTCACGCCCACGCCCAGTTTAGCGAAGGGGAAAAAATCCCGATATGTCACATGATGCCATCGTGATGCCATGAGTTTGACACCCCAGATCTAATCCGATAATTTCATATTGGCCTAGATTACTAGGTAAATCAAGGATCTCAGGATGTAGAGTCCGTAATTTTGTCACGCTGGTTAGTTAGGGGAACTAAGTAGAATCAACCACAAGTTGTCCTCAATTTGCAACCACAATTGAGCCCAACATTTATGTTGCTAAGTGAGATATTTGGTAAGTGAGTTTTGCCCCATTTATGACCTTTTTTTTGCCACAGTTGTTAAGTGAATCACTGTTAACTTAGTAACCCCGGTTATTAAGTGAATCTGGCTTCCCCACTGACTTTGTCAGAAGGTCAAAAAAGATGATCACATGATCTCGGGACACTGCAACCATCACAAATATGAGTCCTCTGCATTTTGATCACGTGACCATGGGGATGTTGCATTGGTCGTGTGAAAAATGATCATGAGTCACTTTTTTCAGTGATGTAACTTGGAACCATCGTTAAATGAATTGTTGTAAGTTGAGGACTACCTAATTGCTCAGAAGTTATGATTTAAATCTTGAGTTAAGCCTTGGTGGTCCATGGCCACAAAAGGTATTTAAAGGGGGTGCGTGGTGAAGAAAAGGTTGAGAACCACTTTACTAGGGGAAACTGTGAACTTGTTTGAGCCAATAAGACTACAGTAGAACCTCTGGTCACGGATTTTTTTTTTTTTAATTTGATTTATATGCCGCCCTTCTCCAGAGATTCAGGGTGGCTTACAATGCGTTAAGCAATAGCCTTCATACTTTTGTATATTTATACAAAGTCAGCTTATTGGCCCCACAAACTGGGTCCTCAATTTACCTACCTTAGAAAGGATGGAAGGCTGAGTCAACCTTGAGCCTGGTGAGATTTGAACTTGCAGTAATTGCAGGCAGCAGGTGTAAGTAGATGTTAATAACAGTGCTTTAGTCTGCTGAGCCACCAGAGCTCAGAATTCTTCTGACCACGACCAAATCGGGTTCCGACCAAAAAATTCACAAAATTTTAAAATCTGGTCACGAACACATACTCGGGTGGCGATCAAACACAGCTTCAGCAGATTTCCCATTCCGCACCATTTTTTTTGGTAAGCACCAAATTTCCTGTTGTTTGGTTAGGGTTCAGGTCACGACCAAATCAGGTTGCGACCAAAGTTATGGAACAAATTATGGTCGTGACCAGAGGTTCTAATGTATGGCAGAAGTGAAACTTGAGCCCTGCACTTTCAGTTTTGCACTTATAATAATCTATATATTTCTGGACAGTCAAAATAGTTAACTTAAATTGAAACCAGCATGCAATGTTCTCCAATGATACCTTTGTGGGGAGGAAAATTAAAAGATTTAATCCAGTTGCACAGAAGAATGCCTGAGTTAAGCATCTCATTTCCGTCTTCCATTTGTTTACATGCTATGTTATTTCACAATTTTACAAAATATATTTTCATAGCCTGATTAGTTCATCCAGAGCTCAGACAACTCAGCAAGGGCAAAGCCAGATGCCAAGGGAGAATTTGAATAAACAGATTCTGGGATGACTTTGGGGATGACTCCTATTACCCAATATGATTGTATCATCGTCCTGGGCAAAGGAAAGAAATTGCAATTACAGGTAGTCTTCAACTTACAACTGTTCAAAGTTACACCACCACTGAAAAAAGTGACTTGTGATCATTTTTCACACTTGCTACCATTGCAGTATCCTCATGGTTCACGGGATCAAAATTTGTAAAAAAATTTTTTTTTTAAATTTATTTTATATACAAACAAACATTTAATACATCATCCCTTCCGTGCGACACCTCAGTGTTTTCTCTGTGACTTTTTTGTTTTGTTTTGTTTCTTCTGTCTTCATTTTCACCAAATCTATTACAACATTTCTCCAAAAGTACACTATTCTAATTATACCATTTTCTTACATAGCTATTAATGTCCTTGTCTGTATTTCTTTTCTAACCAATGGTAGAATTGATCCCATATCTTAAAGTATTCTGAATCCTTGACAACTGGCATGTATTTATGTCATGTGATCTTCTGACAAGCAAAGTCAACAAGGAAGCCAGATTCAGTTAACATCTGTGTTACTAACTTAACTGCACTGATTCACTTAACAACTGTGCTAAGAAAGGTCATAAAATGGAGCAAAACCCACTTGTTGTCTTGCTTAGCAATGGAAATTCTGGAATCCATTGTGGTCGTGTGATCCAAAGAAAAACATTGTGGTTTAATGTAATGTGTGAACCCAGCAAGTGGATGTTTCAGTTAAATCGCTGATTAAACCCAGGAATCTGAAACTTCAATCAATATTTCGGATTGATTGGTCCTCATCAGTTAGAAGAAAGCAAATACTTAGCCTCTACAGGGAGGGAATATATGGTAAGGGTGTGGCTAACTGATGAGGACCAATCAGTCCAAAATAGATCTATATTAGATCCCTCTCTCTCTCTCTCTCTCTCTCTCTCTCTCTCTCTCCCTCCCTCCCTCCCTCTCCCTCTCTCCCTCCCTCTGTCTCTGTCTCTGTCTCTGTCTCTCTCTGTCTCTCTGTGTCTCTCTCTCTCTTGGAATGATAGCATCATAATCCTTTTCCAGGAACTGATAGAGCTGAAGTTCTCCCATATTAATATTTTAAACTCTTCTATCCACTTAATATCATTTTGAAATTAGTTTTATGTTTGCCTTTGTCTTATCTATACTTGATAGCAAATACTCAACAAGTCTTTGAATCTCTATTATAAAGCAAAGAATAGATTTTATGTGAGTTTCTGGTAATATCTCACTCTTTATATTTCTTTCAATCAGGCTATACATGGGGTCAGGACTGATGGATGCCAAAAAGGATTAAATGGGGATCTGTGACTAAGTATGGAAGAAGGACATCATCTGGATTTCCTTTTGTTTTGTGTTACTGAGGATCATCTTCAGAGGACCTTTGAGGTTTCAGAAATGGATTTGTGTTACAATGATTAATAGCAAAACCATTTGTTATAGGCAGAGGTGATGTTCAGTTTATAGGTGTGGTGGAGTCCAGTAGTGTTTCATTCTGTGATCAGAACGTTTAATTTGTAAACAATATAAATTATATCTCCAGAGAAAAAAGAGCTGGTAGAGGTTTTGCTCTTAGACATTTAGGGGATTCTTGGATGTCATCCTTGATTTCTTCAAGGTTTCACAAACCTCCTAAGTCTACATCATGGCCCCCCAGGTTGAGAACTACTCTGCCCTAGAGGAAGTATAATGAACAGGCTATAATGTGAAAAGTGCAACAGGATTCTCACCAGGTGTGCTATTCAGCAGGTTCTGACAGGTTCTGGTAGTGGAAATTTTGAGCAGTTTAGAGAACCAGCAACGGAAATTTTGAGTAGTTCGGAGAACCGGCAAATACCACCTCTGGCTGGCCCCAGAGTGGGGTGGGAATGGGTATTTTTCAATATCCTTCCCCCAGGAGTGGGGCGGGAATGGGGATTTTGCAGTATCCTTCCCCTGCCACGCCCACCAAGCCACACTCACAGAACCGGTAGTAAAAAAAAATTGAATTCCACCACTTATTCTGTGATTGCATCTGAATGGTATCAGCGACATCAAACGCCTCAAGACCATTTCCATAGCCATTTACACATTTTATTGATCCCCAGGAAACCTTCCCCCCCCCCCTTTATCTCCATATAAAATGAGATTTTCAGAGTTAAATTCTGGCAAATAAAGCTGTTAAAATTGACAAGGACATAGTGTAGGTTGACAATTCCACCCCGCAAAATTCCCCCCCGGGTGCAAAATCAGTGTACGAATGGCATGCCACATGTAGTGTCATATGTATGTGTCCCCAAAATTTAACTTTAACCCAGAGGAAACATTTTAACATAATAATGCAGGGCAGTGCCTATAGAAGCCATCATTGCTGGCCAAATGACATTAGCTGCTCTTTCTCTCCAGCCCTGTCCTGGGATATCAGCTGATGCCAAACCTGAAACCCAAGGAGATATGTTTCCAAAATAGTATACCACAACCCAGATCTCAGTGCCATCTCACCCAAGACACGAGGGAGGGCCTATTGCAAGCAGGCTTGCCCTAATCTAGAGAACAAGGACAGTAACAATCCAGATTAGGGCCCTTAACTAACAAATCTGCTGCCTTTTCATGTCCCCCAAGAGACAGCTTCTCAGCAGGCATCTCACTCTGATTAAAGGGAAGAAAGCTCCTATAATGCATCTTATTCACTTCTTGTATAGAAGTGTGCAGCTTGTAATCCAACATTAGGACATAACACATTTTGAAGCAATACTCATTGCCCTCTAAAGATGCACGGAGAAACATAATTAAGCCCAGAATCTGAAATTACCTCATGGCCACTGGCTATGCAGTATTGAATTTTCTTTAGTCATCTACTTTATTTGGGCTTTCTCTTTGGCAGGCTCTGCAATGTGGTACAACACCGTTTCAGTCAGCAGAAGAGCATCAGCCATTACTTTACATCAACTGATTGTTTTCTTTTTAAAGTGCTGAGTGAGTTATGATGAAAATAACTAGAAAGGGCCAGATGGGTTATTAATACCTGACCACCCCTCACAGGACTTTTAAAATCTACTGTCTCTTTTCCCAAGTTGGCAACCTCCAGCTGTCCCAGCACATCTGGAAGATACCAATAGGGGAAAGGTAGATCTTCCTAATGCCAAGATAATGCTGGACACAAATAAGAAAAATGGCTTTTCTTGACAAAAGAGATTACAATTGGTTCATTTTCCAGTGATGTCATAAGGGAAGCAGTTGTCAAAGGGATGCGAGTAAAGGGTTTGGTGAGGTAGGCAGATTTACTTTTAACTTAATATTGAATGGACAAGGATTTTTTTTTTCTTAAACTAGTCTTCTAATGACCTTCTTTTTAATCCAGAGAGTCCTTTGGATGGGCCAATGCCACCAATTCAGAGAGGAAGAAAGGACAGATGAGTGAGTAAGAGTCTTCCTAGAAATTTCTTTCCCTCCTTACTACCTTTTCCATTAATGTAGTGGTGAAGAAATAACAAACCTCCAAAAATCAGGATCTCTTTTTATCCTATTCCTGGCTTTTATTTTGTATGAGGTCTCTAGCCATCCTTTTAGGATGGGAAAACAAAATGCCGATCACAGTGAACACAATCAACCCCAACAGTGGTGAAATCTAAAATTCATTACTACCGGTTCTGTGGGCATGGCTTGGTGTGGTGGGGGTAATGTGACTGGGTGGGCATGGCCAATTTTTTTTCCTTTTAAAACCATTTTTTCTACAACCTTTTCACCTTTCTAAAGGCTCTGACGATCCCAGCTGAGTTGCCTGATCGGCAGAGGCTTTTAAAAGAAAAAAAGCCTCTGCTGATTAGGCAACTCAGCTTGGATCATCAGAGGCTATTAAAAGAAAAAAAGCCTCTGCTGAACAGGCAACTCAGCTGGGATCATCAGCTGACGATCCCTTTGACGATCCCAGCTGAGCCGCGCGATCATCAGAGGCTTTTTTTTTTTACTTTTAAAAGCATTTTTTCGGCCGAAGAGGTTGTAGAAAAAATGCTTTTAAAAATTAAAAGAAAAAGCCTCTGATGATTGTGCGGCTCAGCTGGGCATGGGGGGCGGGGCAGGGATTTTTGCTACCGGTTCTCCGAACCACCCACCTCCATTGCTACCAGATCGGGCGATCTGGTCCGAACCGGGAGCATTTCACCCCTGAACCTCAACCAACTCATTTCAAAGCCAAGCGAAGCAAAAACGTGAACAATTTGCTGAAGAATTTGAATCTTCAGAGAAGAAGCAGAGAAGGGCCCAAGCTTCCATTTCACAGAAGGTTAAACTGTGGAGGCTAAAAAAAAGAAGCAGCAGCAATAAATCCAGAATCATGCATAATAGCAAAGGTGAGGTCAGAAGCTGGAAACACAAACCGGTATTTCTGAACCTACAACTTTTCCAGCAGCGAGTCATTTCCAGAAAGGCGTGAGACAACTAATAGATAATTAATTTACACGAATATTGGAGCAAAGGATTTGGAGGTAAGTTTCCCAATTGCTATGCCCCCCCCCTTTTTTTTACTAGCTCTTCTATAGTATGAGTCCTTTAGCATGCAAATAGTTTGTGGCTGGTAAATGGGTTTCCGTTGTGATTTCTGTTGTGAGAAGCACTGAAGGCACTTTCAAAGAAGTTTCATTGCCATATTCCTACACATCCCACATTTTCCTCTGAACAGGTTTTACTGGGGTGATGGCGGCGGTGTTAACATTGATTTCATTTTCCCTGAAACCTGCCAAACATGTTTAAACAGAGGTAGCCCCAGAACAAGATGTACAATACACCAGTGCTACTCCACCCTCCACACCAAAGGACATTCCTAGTTTGTAACCAATGGCTTCAAAGCTTGAGGAACCCAAAACTGCAGCTGCAAAAAATGGAGGCAGAATAAATGGACAAGGAATTCAGATATCCCCCTTTGAAATGCAGGGAAGGAGAGATAAAAGTTGGAATGGAGCCGGAGGTTGTTGACAGGTAAATCCTTCCCTGATTTGCAGGGATGCCTATCCTTGCTTTGCAATTAGCAGCAGCTGACCTTGGGACTTAGCATAGAGTGGGGGTGGCCACAAACAAGACTAGACTCAACAATAAAAGGATCTAACTGGAATGATATGACAAACAAAGAAGCCGGAGCTGCTATTCAAAAACAGGCTGCTCAGTTCTAGTTTCTTAGATGTAGTTGAAAAGAACAGACAGTTTATGGATTTACAGCAGGACTTGAATCCCAATGTGGCTGAGAGGAGTAAAAACAAAGAAAATTCTGGAGTTTATTTTTTGCCGTGCTGGAACACAGTTGTTATTCAATGATTGTTTTTTTTTTAAAAAAATATTGTTAACTCAGTACTAAAATATTTCAAAGACTCATGTATCCAAGGTATTTCTAAGATATTGGATACTTTGTATTCCGGGAGAGTATGAATACACAGTAATTTGGGGGCTTTTTTACATTAAATGTTAAACCTGATACTTCTGCAAAATATTGCAACTTCTTTTTTCAGGAGTGTGCTATGCTTGAGAAAGTTAATATTACATACAACTACAGATGTTATAAGTTAATAACATCTCCCTATATTTAATTGTCTGATTTTATTATTCATGAGTTAAGTTTCTATAATTTTACACTTTTTTTTTTTTACTATATACAGTACTTATATAAATAAGAAAAAAGGGACAATGAACATTCTTCTACTTTAAAAATGCTTTAGAAATTTAGGGAGATATTAATTTCAATATCAATTTTTTTAAAAAATCTAAAATATCCAATCTTTCTCTTATTTTTAACTTTTCTGGAATTTTTTGGAAGCCTGTCATTTATTTTGTCAATAAATTACTGTTTTCCAATCAAGATTTCATTAACTGCTAATTGTAAGGGCTTCTTTTTAATTATTATTCTCTGGTTTATGCATTCACCTTGCAGTAGTTCTTTCAGAGCCTTTCATGTTATTTTAAAATTTGTTAGCTTTGTATAATTTTTTTTGTTCTGCTTGTTGATTAATATAAGATTAAAACCCTAAACACTAGAACAAAAACCTGTGTCAATATTTAACTATAGAATTGCTATAGGTAAAACAATGGCCTTTTCAAAATTAAATGTCTTATGTCAGGCCCTCCCTATGGAGATCCTAGAAAAAGTTTTTCACAGAATGGAAAAAGAATGATGAAACACTGTATTTAATTCAAAAACAAATCCAACGATCAATAGAAAGATAATCTGTAGTTCTCGGAAAAAGAGAGGGGAATCTATCTCTAACTTATATTCTCAAACTAGGTCATCCCATCCCATCCATTTTGAAAGATTTATTTATTAAATTTATATGCCAGCTCTGTCATTATCCAAAATAACATCAGTGAGAACAGTGGCTAGATGTTGAAAATATGATTTGAATAAGTACTTAAGCCATTTATTCTTTAAAAAGACAAGCAATATTATGAAGAAGTATATATGTAGCAATTCTATAACATGCATCTAGTTTAATATCCCAAATGATCTATGTGAGTTTTACAATCGATACAGAACTGGCCAAATAAGTTGCTTGAGCCCGTGGTGATACAAGGGGTCCCGGAAAGGCTACGGCGGAGGAGGCAAGTGGCGAAGGCCAAATATGATAGATCTGCAAGAGACTTGCCAGAGTTAAAGGTGGGAGAACGAATTCGGATGAGACCACTGCCTGGAGATCGGACTGGCCGTTGGGAAAGGGGTACCTGTTTACAACAAGTGGCACCTCGCTCCTATTTGGTGAAGGTTGGAGGAACCCGATATCGGCAGAACTGTGTGGACTTGCGTGTGGCTGAGCAACCAGACTTGCATGTGGCTGAGCAACCAGACTCCTCATATCCAGTGGGTGGGTCAGAGCCAGTTGCCAAGCCAAACCTACTTAAGGATAGTAATGAATGCTCGTCTGACATTGATGATAGTCCTGAGCAAGTTGGTGCGTCTGGTGATAGCCAAACATCCGAGGCTTCAGAAAATGGCGAGCGAAGAGATCCGGCCTACGTGAGAGAGTCAGGTGTGAGAGAGCCGGTCGTTACTCGGAGTGGTAGATGCTCACGCCCCCCTGATAGACTCAAGTTGTAGAAAGTGTTGCTGTTATTAGAAAAGGGGAGATGTTATGGGGTTGTGTTGCTTTTAATCTTTATCTCTATGTGCCTCTATGAGGTGTTTCCGGTTCCTGGGTGTTGCCTTTGAAGACGCTTTATAAGTGTTGTTTGTTAGTTTTACTTTGTTAATAAAAACTTATCCGAAACCTCAGTGCCTTCCACCGTGCCCTTAAAACTCACTTTTTCCAGCAAGCCGGGCTGGCTTAAGAAGAAATTTTTAAATGTTTTAATTGGTTTGTGATTTTTAATTTTTGGGCCAAATTTATATATATTTTAATTGTTTTTTAATATTTGTATTTCATGTTCTTAATTCTGGCTGTACACCGCCCTGAGTCCTCAGGGAAAAGGGCAGTATATAAATTGGAAATAAACTAAACTAAAACTAAACTAAACAAATAAAAATCAATTTAGATAGTCCTCAACTTACAACCATTCATTTAGTGACCGTTCAAAGTTACAATGCACTGAAAAAGTGACTTATGCCTGTTTTCACACTTACAACCATTGCAGCATCCCTATGGTCATAGGATCAACATTTGGGCACTTATGCATTTATGATAGTTTCACTATCGTGGGGTGATGTGATCACTATTTGCAACCATTTGGAAGCCAGCTTCCAACAAGCAATCAATAGGGGAAGCTGGTTTCACTTAATGACTGCATGAATCACTTAATAACTGCAGTAATTCACTTAACAACTGGGGCAAAAAAAGGTTGCAAAATGGGGCAAAACTCACTTAACAACTTCCTTGCTTAAGAAACAGAAATTTGGGGCTCAATTGCGGTCATAAGTCAAGGGCTACCTGTGTATAGAATAAGATTTTTATAAGAATTCTTTAGCTCATAGTAAAGAACAGATAGAGCAGCAATTAGAATATAAAATATTGTGGTTTTGTGGAATCATATGAACTATTTTTGTGTAATAAAGTTAAAATAATTCACAACTCACCCGTAAACAAGTTTTGAGAAATTACTATTAAAAGTTATCTTTCTCAATGTAAAACACAATCTCCAAAATATCTACCGTGTTTCCCCGAAAACAAGACCCTGTCTTATATTTTTTTGAACCCTGAAATAAGCGCTTGGCCTTATTGCCATGCGCTCAAAAGCACAATTGGGCTTATTATCAGGGGATGTCTTATTTTGAGGAAAACAGGGTATGTTATTACTGGAAATAGATAACTGTACAGAATTTGAAAAATGCATGGGAGATTGATCTGGAAAGCAGTTTATATAGTATTTGAAAAGTATGCGTCAGTGGCATTTAAAAGCTTCATAAAGCATTGCCCAAATATCCCAAAATTACCTCAAAACAACAATAGGAATTAGCTTTTTAACTTTCATGGGTATATGACAAAGTATCCAATTTTTGGGAAAAAAAAGTTCTTTGATAAACTGAATGTTATAATGAAAGAAAAAAATAATTTTACATCAACAAATGTACATATACTTGTTGGAAAGGATATGGGGTAAAGTATTTATAAGTATAGTGGTTAAGGTACCAGGCTAAAAACCAGGAAACTATGAGTTCTAGTTCCACCTTAGGCACAAAGCTAGCTGGGTGACCTTGGGCCAGCTCTCTCTGCCTGAGGAAGCAGGCAATGGCAAATCAGTTCTGAAATCTTTCCACGAAAACTGCAGGGACTAGTCAAGGCAGTCGCCAGGAACTTTGGTAACTAAATTATTAATTGCTCAACATTGAAAATAGTTGGGTAATTTATCAATTTAAAAAAAATTGAAGAATCAAATTTGGTCAATAGTTCTACTTGAAAAAATATAACAAAGTTCCTTACTTGAAAAAACTGGATGACAAACCCTCATTTTGCAGGCTCTAGGGGGAGAATAATTGATAATAAATCTTCTGTCAGCTGGATATGTGGAAATTATAATATGATTTGTAAAGAAACTAGAAAACGCTGATGCTGAACTGGTAAAATGCCAATCGAAATGTACAGTTGATTAAAATAAAATATATAAAAAAGAAAATGTCAGAAAGAAAGAAAGGAAAACAAGTTTTGGAGACCTGTGAACTGCATGTAATTTTATGGTTGTTAATTTAAACTGAAAAGCGTAAATGAAGAGGAACTTTCTTACAGAAATGTTTAACAATGTATCCCAGAGGTTTCTTATACTGTGCACTTATGAGAGTTCTCTTAAGAAGATGGATATTATTGCATAAGGTTTTCTACTAACCAATCCCTGTAACATGTTAAAAAAATCAATCCAGTTTACTTGAGGTTTAAAATACCTGGCCAGCACTGGTGGTGAACTGAGAAAATGCCACTGAAAATGCCACCCCCACCCGCAGGTCGCCACTACCGGTTTGCCCGAACCGATCTGAACTGGCTCAATACCACCATTGTTCTAATTCCAGAAATAGGTTGTAAGTAACTTTTGGGAGATCCGCCATAATTTCAAACGGTCACAAATCAACCAGTTGAAAATCAAGGACAACTTGTGCATGATACGGTACATACAAACATGTATCCTATACAATTTTATTTCAGTATTCCTGTTTGATAGCATTTGGTCAAATACAAAATGCCACTCTTGTTTGTTACTTCCTGGTGTTTGATTATTAGCATGCATTGATATTTTACACGTTTGTTTGAGCAGGTGTCAAAGAGGTATTTCCATAATCTGCCAGTCTTCAAAGCAGTGGTGAAATTCAAATTTTTTTACTACTGGTTCTGTCGCCGTGGCTTGGTGGGCATGGCAGGGGAAGAATACTGAAAAATCCCCATTCCCTCCCCACTCCTGGGGGAAGGATATTGCAAAATCTCCATTCCCACCCCACTCTGGGACCAGCCAGAGGTGGTATTTGCCAGTTCTCCGAACTACTCAAAATTTCCGCTACCGGTTCTCCAGAACCTGTCAGAACCTGCTGGATTTCACTCCTGCTTCAAAGCATTGAAGAATCATAAAATATATGCAGTTCAAATCTGGGGGTAAAAATGAACTTTCAAACTAATATGAAGTCAAACTTGAAAACCTGAATGTTTGAGAACATTTGTTTCACCCCCAAGGCAACTACATCTCAAATACAGAGAAGTGTGAAACCGTAATGAAATTGACTTATACTATAAGGTACTTGCATTTATTTGGTTACCCTCCCCCAGATGTTTGCTCTTTTGCCCATCTTTGAATCATATTTGTCACCTCAAATGTTGTGGTAAATAATGTTGTGGTAATAATCCATTCCTACAAATCCTCCCCCCCACCCCAAATATGAATTTTATCATTAGAATTGGAGATGGACAAGAAATAATTATATTATTTATTTTCAATAATGAACATTTTTTTTCTCTTTCTCTCTCACACAAATGAAAGGCTTCTACAATTCTGCAGTATCATGAACTGCCCAGTGCAGGCCAAAACTTGAACAAGTTTTGAACTCTTTCATAAGTTTAAAACAGTTGTGAATCCTTCTCTCAGTTGCTTGCAACACCTTGGGAATCACAACTCACTGTTCAAGAAACCCTGAATTAAAAATGTTTCCAATATCTTGGAATTCCTCTCCTTCAATCCTAGCTATGAGGGTGACATATCTATCGCTGTCTTAAATCAATTGATTAAATTATGAATTTATGGTTGTTTGAGGAGTTGCAGCAGAAGTATTACTAAAGGTGATAAATTCATCCAAGACCTCAGTATGAACCTGACAGATGATGGAAGACCATGGAGGATGTGTTATGAGCCAGATAATATTCATTACTGGCAAATAAGAATAGAATGTTCATTATGTGGGGTCAGAAATGCTTTTGTTGGCTCTCAAGAGAAATAATGACCTTTGGTGATTTTTTGGAAAAGGACATAGGTAGGCCTTTTCCAACCTAGTATCTTTCAAGTGTGCTGGACTAGAATCAGGGTGAATAAAAATCAATGATTTTTTTTAAAAAATCAAAAAAATCAGATTTTTTTTTATTTTTATTGAATTTATTTTAATAAAAAACTTTTGGGGTAAAAATCTTATCGTAAGATAGTTTTCTATTTAAGATACATAAATAATTTAGTTTATTCAGCATGAAATGGAGCTTGGTTATATAGCATGAGGCTGTATATTCTGCAACACTGGGACTATCGGTGAGTCAACAGTGGGTCAAAGGAGTAGCAGAGATGACAGTTGCTCTTTAAAAATTATGATTTAAATCGAGTTGATTTAAATCACGCCTTTTTACTAGTGATTTAAATCATGATTTAAATCAACTCAATTTAAATCAAATCCACCCTGACTAGAATAGTGACCCCCCCCCCCCTTTTGGGCACCAAGGACTGGTTCCATGGAGAGTGTTTTTTTATGGAATGGAGGGGACATGGATTGGCTTCGTGTGCGGCCTGCATCCTGTGAATAGAGCGTTGCTTGTTCACACGGCCCAGTTTCTGGTATTCTGCAGACTGGTGCCAGTCCTTGGACCAGGTGTTGGGGACCCCGGACTAGAGCTCTGACCATATGACACATGGGGATGATGGGAATTCTCCAACACATCTGGGGAGTGCTGGCTGAAAAAGACTGATGCCAAATAAAAACATGCAGCATATATGGATATAAATATATAAAGGCTAGTTCAGGATAGTTTCCTCTTTCTGGAGAAAAAAAACCACCACTCTCTTATTTCACGTTACACCATTTCACCTCTCATTAGAATGAGCAAATATTTTGAAAAAAATTAAAATAAAATTGAGTTAATCGCTTCACATCAACAACTATCCTAACTGGTATCAACTATTTGAGTACTCAACTCAATTAATCAGCTAAAGTCTTCTTCATATTGAGTGTATTCAGCTATGTGTAAGGACAGACTCATGTGGATGAAGAAAGAGAGTAGGAAATTAAAAGAGAAAATCCATGTTCAGACAATATACCCAGCTAGGCCCTGTAAATCTGGTAAAAGTAAAAACTAAGAGTAAGGCATGAAGTCACAATTGCTTTTACCAGACTGCACTCCTTATGTCCTTCAGAGAAGGGTTTTATCCAAGAGAAGGGTTTTATCCAAGGCAAATTCTTCTTTCTGGCCTCCAAATACAAAAAGAAGAAGCTACAGCAACTCCTAAATAGGTTTAATTTAGGTACAGCATCTCTTCTCCTTTCCTTTGTTCATGGAGACCTCCCTTTTATGGGCATGGTGACCAGAGGACCTCACCACCCACAAACAGTAAAAAACAGTATTTTTTTTAATCTGAAAAAAAAAATTAACCCAGGATTCAACCGTAATTAGTCAATGAAGAAATGGTTGTGGTACTGATTACACCAGGCCTAGCTTTGATTTCCTGATTTCCTGATTGCCAGAGCAGTGGGCATATTCATTTATTGATATATTTCATTTACATCCCACTTCTCCTCTAAACAACAGGACTTCTACTTTATCCCACAGCAACAATCTTGTGACACAAGCTGGGCTTAAGAGACAGCAACTTGCTCGAAGTCACTGTGGGATTCCATGGCTGAGGGACTCCCTCATGCCAGCCTAACATTTAAAGTGCTACCACTCAAGCAGCCGAGATATATCGCATAAATACCTTCTTCCCCATGGTTAGTACCATATTACCTTCAAACTTTGTGCGAACAACACACCCTAACCTTTTGAATTAGCACCTGTGATTCCTGGCTCCATTGTAACCTTCAGCCAAACCTATGCCTAAAACTCCTGCCTAGCTGGCAACTTTCTTCCAAACAAACTTTGGATTCAATGAACAAACAAATCATGTTCTGCTCTAAGTGTGGCTTCCATTATTATCTTTCATGCTATCTTATTGCTGTACATAGTTCTGCAACTCCGCTTGTTGGAAAAAAATAACACACAGAGGCGAAGTGTGGAAATAAGAGAACTAGGATTGTTAGCATGAAACTTCAGTGTTTGAGGGAATGATGGATGCAGATGTGAGCGCTTCCCCCCCCCCCATCAGAATAGTGCCATCACCCAATGAAAATCTTCACCCATCTCTACTAATCATGTGGACCAGAAACATTTTTTATTTTATTTTTTTACAAACCAACCCTGAGATTCTTAAAATCCCAACCGGCTGGGAAGAAGCCATTTCTTGTCCCCATGCCTGATGAAACCAAAATATCTTTCTTCTTCCTGGACCAGAAGAACTGAAGCCGTTTTTTTTTTTTTTTTAAAGCTGTATTTTCCCTAAGCGAGTTAAGACTCGTTTTGCAGGGCTAACCTTTCAATTAACACGAATTTCCCTGCCCTTCCTCCTTCCCGAGTCGGAGTTGCGAGACCAGGTTCTGCGGAGGAAGACCCAGCCAGCATCCCTCCCTACTTTCTTGGAATCGTTGGGGAGCAGTGCTTTCCCGAAGGAGGAACCAAAAAACAACAACAACAAAACAATAACAACAACCCGAGAAAAGAGTTCTCTACCCGGCAACAGGCAGAGAGGCTAAAACAAATTACAGCGGGCCAACTTTCATTGTTTCAAAGCAAGCTGAGGGCTGGCTGGCTCTTGCCCGTGCAAACTTTCCGTGCCCTGCGACCCTCCCTTTTTCTTTGCACTGAAGCGGAAAGCCCTTACCTGAGAACAGGAGCACACCTCCGACGCTCTGGTTTGGCCGTTTTGTTCTGTGGTGTTTTGTTTTACCGCTGATCTCCCCACCCCTGGGAGTGAGGGTGCTTGCTTGAAAGGGAGCCCCTAGCCATTGGGTGGGCAGCTTCGGCCTCTCCTTTATCCTCCTTTCCTGGCTTTTCAACAACAACAAAACAAAACAAAACAAAAAAAAAAACCTGGAAGGAAAAAGCCGCCACCACGCCGAGTAACCTCTTGTCACCGTGGAAGCCTTTGGAAATGGTGATTCTGCAAGGCAATGTTGCAAGCTCCCTCCTTCCTTCGGCCCATCCCTCTCCGTGGCCTCCCCGAGGCCCGCCTTCCCCTTCGCCTCCTTAGCAGGAGACCTGAGCCACCCAGGAATTGTAACCTGAGTCTAGTTTTAACTGGACGGCCTTTATATGATTTTTGAGGTAGCTGAGCCTCTGTGGTCTCGAAGATCGTCCAGTTTTGCCTGGAAATCTGGAAAGTTTTTTTTTTATTATTATTATTATTTTTTGGGAGGGGAGCGCTCTGCGAAGGAGCAGGGAGAGGTTCGGTATTTTGGCTGGCTTTGGAAGAAGATGGAAGGGGGCTCAGTGGGTAACTGTAACAAGCCTGGAGGAAGAGATGAACAGGGCTTCTTACTAAATGAGGCTGTGGAATGAAATGGAGGAGAGGGTGTAGGAATCTCTACTCAGCAGAGGGGTTTGGTGGGCAGAGGAAGAAATGAATCCGTGGAGACATATCCACCGGGCGGGATTTTGATTCTGCTCCCAGGTTTAGAAAGCAAAGGGTTTAACCTGAGTACTTTAGCTGGTCCTTTAAGGTGTAATGGACTACAAAACCCATCATCTCCAACCAGTTGGGCCTATGACCATGCTGGCTGGGAATGATGGGTTTTACTTCCAACACATCTGTATGTGCCCTGTTGGAGAAGGATGTTCTAAAGAATTTTGTGTGACTACGTTTGCGTGACACATTTACCCCTGGTTAAATTTAGTTGAATTCACCAATATTCTGAGTCTCTGTGACATACGCTAATCACAAAGGTTTGTTTTGCACTGTGCATCATGCTAAAATATCATTGCCTAGTTGTGGTTCAGTGTGTTGGGTAAACACAATGTGTATGTTGAAACAACATACAACAAACCATAAGTTATTAAACCTGTGGCTGAATTCACATAAGCCAGATCCAAGTAAGCCATATTATGATTCATAAACATGATAATATATGAATCAGTCACTGTAGATTATTCAACAAATCACCATTCAAACAAATTAGTACTGTGTATCAGCCTGCAAAGTAGCTTATTCTTCTGAGGTTTATATCCCTTAAATTTATGTTTTAAAAAGTTATGTTGATGGGTTAGCACATCAAGGAAAAGCATGGTGCAATCTGGTTTTGTGCATTGTGTTTGTATGGACTTTTCCATTAGGTTCTGTAGGAAGTTAGCACCCACCCCTTTCCTGGAAGAGTGAAATATTTTAGGAAATATGAAAAAGGCAGAATATTATATTTCCCTGGATGAGAAATGGATAAGCATGGTTTGAAGCAGCTCCCACCTTCCTGCCCCCCACCCTTTGTCAATGGGCCAGAGGCAGAAACCCAATCCTTTGTCAAAGGACATTTGCAACACAATAGCAACAGAAACTAACACAATGGGCCCCATCTAGCAACCAAAACTCACCATGTGACCTGGGAAGCACATGTGACCATCAACCAGCAAGGCTAGCTAAGACCCCCACCCCCGGGGAGTCTGACAACCAATCAGGATACTCTTTCGGGGCCCCAAGAAATGCAAAGCCAGAGAGAGCATAAAACCCAAGAATTTACTGTATCTGCCCTTTTCTTTTTCAGGAACTCAAGCCATGTGATCCTGTCCACCATTAAACCATCTTTCCAAGCAGTCTCCATGTTTCCAGTGTCTTTTTCCCCACTTGGAGCAGAACCTAGAAGGAGAACCATGAGGCATGATGGCTGATTGAACAAGTTGTATTTTATGTAAAAATACTGTGATCTGAAATATTAGGGATTACCTTGTCCCAAATGATTATGTTCCTTCTCTGAGGTTATCTAGAAACAGCCTGCTCAAGGTTTTGTCCCGAAAAAAATGTGGGACAGAAAACAGGCCTTTTCTGTGGTAATGCCAAAATTGTGAAATATGAGTCATAATATTCAAAAAAGAACTTAAAAGCAATTGTTTTAAAGTAGGCCTACAACATACTGGGATCTGATCACAGTGGTTGACTATTATATTTTATGCTGGTTTGATTATTTTTGTATTGGGGCAGGAGATGTTTTTAAGAGATCACTTTTTACTTTAATAGTAGTGTGCCCACTGCCCAGAATTGATTGAGTGGGATGGTACAAAATATTATTAAAACATACTGTACATAAGTATAATGTGAACTCTTCCCAATTTTTTGTTTGTGTATGCCTTCAGGTCAGTTTTTGATGCCTGGCAACTGCATTGGCTAGTCTGCAGTTTTCTTGGGAAGATGTTTTTAGAAGTGGCTTGTCTTTGCCTCCTTCATGAGAGAGATGGAATGGCCCTGTAGGAAGTTAGCACCCACCCCTTTCCTGGAAGAGTGAAATATTTTAGGAAATATGAAAAAGGCAGAATATTATATTTCCCTAGGATAAGCATGTTTTGAAGCAGCTCCCATCTTCCTGCCCTCACCCTTTGTCAATGGGCCATTAAAGCTTGGGCCAGTCTATTCTACATAACAAAGATCTACCTCCTTCAGGCAGAGCCAAAGTAGGAATTGCCAAAGATCCAACAAAGATAGGATTAGCCCTCTACACAATAGCAGCAGAAACTCACCACATGTGACCTGGGAAGCACATGTGACCATCAGCCAGCAAGGCTAGCTAAAACCCCCACCCCCTGGGAGTCTGACAACCAATCAGGATACTCTTTTGGGGCCCCAAGAAATGCAAAGCCAGAGAGAGCATAAAACCTGAGGATTTACTGTATCTGCCCCTTTTCTGTTCAGGAACTCAAGCCATGTGATCCTGTCCATCATTAAACCATCTTTCCAAGCAGTCTCCATGTTTCCAGTGTCTTTTTTCCCCACTTTGAGCAGAACCTAGAAGGATGTTTCTTCCAACAGCCCAAGTCCCTCAGCTGGCTTCGTGCTCAAGGTGGGACTAGAACACATGGTCTCCCTCATGCCTTAACAAGTTATATCAAGCTGACTTTGCTGCCCAAGGATGCTTCTGGGGATGTGCAGTTTCTTTCTATTTCTTCTAAGAAATCTAGGTTATAGTTTAGCTTCTAGAAAGGCTGTTTTAGGAAGGGTATTGCTGGGAAAAAGAAGTGGAAGGAAGTAAGGGATTAAAGTGGTGCAATCTGTGATTAGGAATTGGTGTGGCTGCTGCAAACAGATTTATGAGTAGATCAGTCATGTGACTGCGGGAAATCCTACATCTTAGGCCTTTTGAAATGTCTTTATTTGGGAATGAGCCCCATATGAATTTCTGAGGGGGAAAGTTATTTCTGAATGCAGGGCTTAAGATCAGCTAAGAAGCCCAGCTCTTTCCCATGTTTGTTTGAAAATAAGCCCTTGCTATTTCAATGGGACAGGCAAGGAAGGCCCATGTCTATTTACTCAGAAAAGTGTCCTGCTGTTCTCAGTGGAGCTAATGTCCAGGAAAATATGCCTAAACACACTAACTTGAAGAAAAGCAAGGTCACTTGAAGAAAAGCAAACTCCGAAGTAAGTGAGGCTTGCTTCCGGATAAATAGATAAGGTCATTGAGTTGAAGTAGCCAAACTAGCAAATTTAAGACTGCAGTCTAATGGTGGATAATGGGTTGTTAGTTTGAAGCAAGACAGTCTGATTTGATTCAATTGCAGTTTTAAGTCCAGACGTTATATGCAAGAATAAAAGAAGCAGTTATATGTATGGGTTCCCTTACCTGTTGATCAGATGCAAGTACAGTAGGCTGAGGAAATTGTGGTCTTTTATACACAGGGAAGGGAGAAAATGCATTTTAGTTAGAAAGCATGGACAGAGTGAATAATTACTAATGCAAGGCCATGCTTAAAACAGGCTGCACATTTCAAATATTTTTCTTCAATCATGAAAGTTAGATTCAAAGTCTGATAGAAACTAGTTCATCCTGTCAAAAGTTTGGTATTTCTGTTCCATATGATTACGTAAATACAAATCGGAGAGATGACAGAGTTCATTCCTGTCACAGTACAACACTGTTGGCAAGACTTGAAGAACCAGGTTTGGGACAATGTATCATGGAGAAAATTTATCCTTGCCATTGCTGAGAGTCAGCATCAACTTGGTGGCACCTAATTAAAAGCAAGAATAAGGCAGTAATTCAATACTGTAGCTGAGGATAATACAAACACATACAAAAGGGCTGTTTGAGTTTAGTTCCATCAATCTCTTGAAGCCCAATAGGCTACCATAGGTTTGTGGTCAGGATAAAATGAAGGGAAATTCATACGTTTTGTAATTTTAATTTCTCAAGAGAAAAGACTGGATAGAAAGAATAAATAAATTATGCCAGTACTCTCCTCCTCCTCCTTTCCTAGTATCACGGTGGGACTTGCTGGCTCTGACGCAGTTCCTGAACCTGGTTTCCAAGCACTAAGGTGATTGCGACATAGATCACACATGTCACTAAACCATTATATGGTTTTTGTTGGTTTTTGGCTTAGGATGTTGTGCAGTCATCAGCCTCTTACAATATATTCAATAAAGAATACACCATGATGAGTTGAGGTGATGCAGGAACCAGGCTTAGGGATTACTGAGATTTGAAGCAGACACTGAAAATGATTCATCTAGCTAACACATCTCAGGATTTTTCATCCTTTGTGTATTATTGCAGCTGGTAGCATCTCCCGCATTCTGTCACCAAGACAGATAGACCGAAAGAGAGAGAGGAGAGAGAAACTGAGAACTAACCTGTTGCCCTCTCAGTATGTTTGGTCTGACTGGAATTTCTGGGAATTATCATCCCAATCCATCAAGAAGGCCCTAATTAGAGAAATTTTTGGGAATCTTAGGAGTTCTCAATAAGACAAAATTGTTGTACCGCATTAAGTGCTTGAAGTACTGATTAAACGCCCTGCGTGCTCTCTCATTATGTGCCTCCTTATTACTGCGTTTAAAATTATGATCCACTGATTTTGCCTTCAGAATTTGCTTCAGCTCTGCTTTTCTTTTGCAGCACCTTATCTGCAAAGGACACTAAATCAAACCAATTGATGTTCTCCTCAAGCCACCCCCCCCACTCCCAGCATCCTTCCAGTGCTGCTGTTTTGCTTTTGGTAGAAGCTCTAACATTAATTTTCTTCTTCTCTTCCAGAGTTCCCGCTGGGGTCCCATCCCCCATTCTTGAACAAGTCAGTGAATTATAGCACTCCTGGCCAAAAATTTCTGCAGGGCATGCAGGAAGTAGAATCCTTTTTTTTTTTTTTTTGCCTTTTCCTTTTTCTCTAGTAGGGGGCCATAGGGATGTTAGGACTGGCCCCTCCCCTCCCCTCCCCACCACCTCCCCTCCCCTCCCCACCACCTCCCCCTCACAGCCAGCTGTAGCATAGAGTAATTTAAAACCAACTTGCTATAATAGCTGCCATATGCGTGAGGTTTCTCCATTCATCTCCCCTTTCTCAGGGTGTGAGTCATCCAATTCCAAGCTAAAGATGACACAAAATAAAGATTTTCTGAAAATAATAGTAAATAGCCAGGATTTTTCTCTTAAGAAGGATGGCAAATGTAACCTGACTGAAGGAGGGTAGAACATTATCTAGATGGATAGGGGGAAAATATCAAGTTCCTAGGCATGTCAGCATCAGAATCTGAGGATTTAGAAAACAGCAGTTCTTATGTAAATGTTGGAAGAATCAATATCTAGCTCTCAATCTGTGTTTTTTTTAGTCTCTTGGTATTAGTTAGAGCAGGAATAAGCCAGTATTCTAGGTTCAGATCAGTGGTGGGTTGCCCCCGGCTTCAGACTGGTTCGCAAGAACTGGTAGTAAAACTGGCGGGAGGCCCCGCCCACCACCCCGGATGTCATCATCGGTGATCTGTGCATGCGCAGAAGCAAGGTGCGCACGCGATCCCGTTGCAAACCGGTAGTAAAGGTAAGTAGAACCCACCCCTGGTTCAGATATGGTTAGTATAAATAGGTTTTGTGAGTTTTTTAAAAAAAATCATTTTTCCTTGGGTTTTGGAGCTAAGCCCAAACCCAGCAAGTTACATCACTTTATGTTATGTATAAATTTTGCAGTTAGCAGTATGGTATACAGTTGCTCCCTCAATAATCGTCTTATAGAAACAGTTAAATCAGCAGTTCAAAATCACTGTAATTCATTGTGATGATATTTCTGCAAGAGAATTTTCAAGTTTCCATGGTCATATCCTCTACTTGATGGTAGAGACATTTACCCTGCTATGACTTATTTCATAGAAGACCTTCCAGTCAGTAGTGTTTGAGTGATTAATTGATAGACAATCTGTGACTACTTTCCCACTAGATGGCGCTCCGGGTGGCTTACAATAACAACCATAAGCGCATGTGTAAAAAAAAATACTACTAAAAGCATCATCAACAAATCAACCTAGACCAGCCTTTCCTAATCAGAACTCTTTAAAATAAATCTAATCTAATCTATCCAGAGAATAATAGATAAGGGAAGGTTGCTACAAATGGTCCTTATTCCCAGTCAGTGGAAAACAAAGTGTCGCGGAAACAGTACAAACAGGATCTCCAATTTATAATTCAATTATAATAAACTATACCTTATCTATAAATTGGAGGTGCCATTTGCATTTTTACCCAGCATTTTTTCCACTGCTTGCACTGTTTGTCAAGGCTTATGAGAAGTGCAAGGAGGAGGAGAAGGAGGAGGGTTAAGCTATAAAATTGTCTTCCTTTAGTTTAGTACCATCCACATGTGAAACACTTCAGTGCCACCCCTTGCCTGCTCTGCTTTTGTCTCAGTCCCTTTAACAGCTAATGTAAAATACTGGTTAGAGCCTTTAACATCTACCAGGCTTCCTACTGCCATTTTTTTTCAAAAGGGGGGAAAAAAAACCCTGATATTTTGCAAAGCAAGGTTGTAGGCTCCCAATGCTCTGCCCAGGGAAGGGAAAACAATAAGCAGGCATCAGAATGTCTCCTGGAGGGAAGCATTAAGAAGGAATTGTGTATAATCTATAAAATTCCAACTTTCCCATACCGGGAGTCGAACCCGGGCCGCCTGGGTGAAAACCAGGAATCCTAACCACTAGACCATATGGGAGAGTCTTTTGATAAACTGTGTGACTCTGTGCTTTGTAGTTGGCTTGGTCTCTCAAAACTAGAGGGACCAGATATTTGAATAAGGAAAGGAAGATGTCAACTATTGGAAAGGACAGGGGAGGGGGGAAGACAACACACTGATTGCTTAGCTTTCTTAGTGTTTATGACAAAAAATTACAGCCAAAAACATGTACATAGGCTTACATTTATATGAAATTACTTTTTCCAACATCAGTAAGATTAGTTTTTCAGTTGCAGTATTTTTCCACCTAATCTTTATTTTCGAGAACCTACATTAGCAATAATAGAGAGTCAACAATGGCATAATTTTCAAATTTCACCATACGATGAGTCATGTGATCGAAGCCGATTGCTGGAATCGGGAAATAAGGTAAATTTAGTTTGTTGAATCTGTCACTGGATGAAGAAAAAAGACGAAGCAGACAATGTACAGGATCACAGAACATGAAAATGTGAACGGCAAGTTTATTTATTTATTTATTTATTATTGCGATTTATATGCCGTCTTTCTCCCTGGGGACTCAAGGCGGCTTACAAAATGACAAATTCCAATACAAATCACAATGAAATAAAATTAAAATCAGCAACCCTATTAAAAACAGTTTAAAATTATGACAGTGTACCCCCAAACGGATCAGTTGAGTTGACGAAAGAGCCACGTCTTCAGCTCGCGACCAAAGGAAAGAAGGTCGGCAGCTGTCCTGAGCTCAGTGGGCAATCCATTCCAGAGGGTCGGGGCTCCCACAGAGAATGCTCTCCTCCTGGGGGCCATCAGCTGACATTGTTTGGCCGACGGCACCCTGAGGAGGCCGACTCTGTGAGAGTGCACAGGATGGTGGGGGAGCGGCTGGAGATGGTCCTGCAAGTATCCCGGGCCTAAGCCATGAAGAGCTTTATAGGTGAGCACCAGCACCTTGAAATGTATCCGGAGCGCTACCAGCAGCCAGTGCAGCTCACGCAGGAGAGGTGTTACACGGGAGTATCTAGACGCCCCCGTAACTACCCACGCGGCTGCGTTCTGGACTAGCTGGAGCCTCCGGAAGCATCCCAAGGGCAGCCCCATGTAGAGGGTGTTACAGTAGTCCAACCTAGAGGTAACGAGGGCGTGAGTGACCGTGGCGAGGGCATCCCGGTCTAGAAAAGGGCGCAACTGGCGCACAAGACGCACCTATGCGAAGGCCCCCCTGGTTACGGCAGTCAGATGGTCCTCTAAGGACAGCCGAGAATCCAGGAGGACACTCAAGTTGCGGACCCTATCGGAGGGAGCGACAATTTCTGAAAACAGCCCAAAATAAAACAAAATTTAAAAAGACATTTAAAAAGCTGGACAATATTTGATTTTAAGACTGTTGTCCTCCTTTTGCGGGATGTCTGGTAACCTTATCTATGACACCTTTTGTAAATGGATAAGTTCCCTGTAGCCATTGTTTGCAAATGGCTTAATATGGTCTCCAAATTCCTATCTAGCCAAAAAGCTTAAGGGTATTTTTACTGAACAGGTAGTCCTCGATTTATGACCACAAATGAGCCCAAAATTTCTTTTGCTAAGTGAGACAGTCATGAAGTGAGTTTTGCCCCATTTTACGACCTTTCTTGCCATAGTTGTTAAATGAATCACTGCAGTTGTTAAATTAGCAACATGGTTGTTAAATGAATCTGACTTCCCCATTGACTTTGCTCATCAGAAGGTGGCAAAAGGGGATCACAGCAGTGGTGGGTTTCAAAAATTTTTACTACTGGTTCTGTGGGCGTGGCTTGGGCGTGGCATGGTAGGCGTGGCAGGGGAAGGATACTATAAAATCTCCATTCTCACACCACTCCAAGGGAAGGATACTGTAAAATCTCCATTCCCTCCCCAATCCAGGGGAAGGTTACTGCAAAATCCCCATTTCCTCCCGATCAGCTGGGACTTGAGAGGCAGACAATAGATGGGGGTGGGGCCAGTCAAAATTTTTACTACCGGTTCTCCGAACTACTCAAAATTTCTGCTACCGGTTCTCCAGAACTGGTCAGAACCTGCTGAAACCCACCTCTGGATCACATGACCTTGGGATATTGCAACCGTCCTAAAAATGAATCAGTTGCTAAGTGTCTGAATTTTGATCATGTGATCACAAGGATGCTGCAATAGTTGTAAGTGGGAAAAATGATTGTAAGTCGCTTTTTTCAGTGTCATAACTTTAAACGGTCACTAAGCAAATAGTTGTAGAGGATTACCTGTACTTTTACAGAGATATGGGAAATTTAAGTTCAAATTTTTGATCTATCTCTAATAGCTTTTAGCTCTTATCTATCTTACAAGCTGATTCTGAGGATAATAGAAGGAACAGAGAGACCAATGGACGTTGTTTTAAGCTCCTAGAAAACATGTGAGATTTGATTGTAATCAATAGGCACCAGAGCTTCTAGGAGGAACTAGACTAGTCTGGGGAGATTTGCGTCCTCTGGGGAATCTTATATTTATTGAAGCGAGAGGTTATGAGTTAAGGGCTGGTGAAATGAAAAAAATTCTGCATGTCATCTAGTAAGACTAATATAATTTAGGTCACAGGCACAATGTGAATGTTCATTTTCATTCCCCTTGTTTCTTTTGATCTTGGCTTACTTTTTTGGCACCTAAGATAATGCTTAGTTTACCTCAACAAGCGTTGACCTCGATGCCTTCCTGCTGCGGCCAAGGAGCAAGGCAAACATCCATAACAATATTCAGTCTCCAGAGCGTCGCAGGCTATTATTTTGCCCAAACTTGCTACTATCTTAAAACCGTAGAGATCATGAGCCTCCTTATTTGTTTGTTTGTTTATATATTATATATTGAGCAACTTATCTTACTAATTTAGTATTGGGGGGGGGGAAGCAAGCTGTAAACTAAGTAAACCAATAAATGCTTACAGTATCATAGAACAAAGGAAAAGCATGAATGAAAAGCTAAATCTTCAGCAAAAATAATCAGTGGTGGGATTCAACCGGTATAACAACTGGTTCGCTGAGCGTGCGCTTCACACATGCATGGTTAATTTCCAAACCGGTCTAAAATTTACCTTCGACTGCAGCCCCAGTGAGTAAAACAGCTGAGACAGCAATCCGCTCTGCCGCGCCTATCAGCTGGGCTTCAAAAAAAGAAAATAAAGGCCAGTATAGCACAGAGGCGGGCGGGCGGGCCCACATGATTGTCGAAGCGAACCAGTTCCCTCTCAGCTGATCGTCGGAGCAACCAGCTCGCCTGAACCGGTCCAATTAGGCTGAATCCCACCCCAGAAAATAACATGGTAACACATAATAAAGCCATTATGATGAAGAACGATCACAACAACATCCCATACAATACATATTGGCAAATACATTCACCCATTTTATTGGAAAGTATAAGCACAAAGGTGTTCTTCAACCACCACTATGAGATGTGGTGCAGAGATTTTCGTCTGGCCAAAGGCAGGGTGTTCCTGACAGGATGGGACAATACTGGAACAGCTTGGTTTCTGTTTTGTTTTGTATGGTATAGTTCTATGGTCACAGATGAGGATTCTGAAGATTAACAAATGATTTCTATTTCAAGTGAATATGTTTTACAAACATACCATTATGACTACGTTGTAACGCTATGTAGATCTGACCTTGACAATGGAGATGGGATAAATGAACTCTTGAGGTGGAGTTTGAGCAAAGATTACTTAGTACCGGGAAAGAAAGAAAAAAGAATGAGAAAGAATTTCAAAATAACCCCACCTTAATTTTGTTTTGGCATAATGTGATAGGGAAAGAAAAAACTCTTGACAGACTTTCTTCTGCTACAATGCTCTAAAACAACAAAGAACACCCAAAAGTGTCTGCTGACTCTGTTTCTTGACCTCACCTACTTTTATAAACAGGCAATCATTGAGCAAACAAAGCATGTGGAGTTTCACAGATGATGCAACTATTTTTTTTGCCATATTGAATGAAACGAAACTGTATAGTACTGGTTTGACCAGAATGATTGTATATAAAATAAGTCAAGAGTTATCTGGGTATTCCAATAGATGTGAAGGTAGGCACTTTTGACCATATGGAAAGTACAACATAACAAACACGGGCTGGTGACTCAATCATCACAATGGCAGGATCTTAGCTTGTTAGAATCGCTTTCCAGAACCGCTGTTACAGGGCATTAAAACTTGCTAATATGAATGTGCTTCTGCATTTGAGAACAGTCATTTGATTTAAATGTTTTGGGCAGTCTAATAAAGATGGCTTGACTACTCAAAAATACAGTCCTAGATAGTCCAATCTGACTTTCCAGTTGGATCAATTGCACACCGTGTTCATTGCTTGATCATCCATCATGTTTCTTTTTGTGTTTCAGCATTGACAGTTTGCAGAATATGACGCCACTGATAAATTCTCTCCTGTGTAGACTTTGTAGGAGGAGAGCTCTGCAAAAATTGCAGGAACCTGGTAGCACCTTTTTCAACTGAGAAATTTTATTCAGGTTTTATGAGATGCGGCTCACTTCATCAGATGCATGGAGCAGCTAGAATGATACAGGATTTAAATTGAGGTGGAGCAGGGGTACATTGAGGGGAGGATAGGTTGAATATACGGACAACTGTACTAGTGATCTAAGGAAAGGCAGTCTTTCATCAGGGGTGGGTTCTAAATTTTTTTTACTACTGGTTCTGTGGGCGTGGCTTATTTTGTGGGCGTGGCTTGGAGGTCATGTGACTAGGTGGGCGTGGCTAGCTGGTCAGAGTCATTTCTGGAAGGTCCTTGCACTTACGACCAGTCCTCGCACTTACGACCCGACTCATTTGTTTTCTTTTAACACTGATCAGCTGTAGGACGGCCCTTTGAAGCCCCGCGGCAAGAGTTTAAACAGTTTTTTCCCCTCTAGTCATCAGCTGGGACTCAGGAGGCAGCAATAGATTGGGGGTGGGACCAAATAAAAGGTAAGAATAACATGGGGGGGAGTGGGGGAGTGGGGGGGTGGGAGGGCAGGGTGGAGAACCGGTTCGGTGACGTCATATCGTCACCGCTACCGGCTCGACCGGACCGAACTGGGAGGAACCCACCACTGTCTTTCATGTATTTAATCCCAAACTGAAATATTTTGTATGTTAATTAACAATTGGTGCTAAAATCTCTTGTCTCCTTTTCTTAGTGGATCTGCACTCTAGTTGAGAAGAGAAGTCCATTCTCTGCACTGTTTTCTGTTGTCAAACTATTTAATGGATTTCCCTCTCCCCTTCATTGTTTACATTACTGGTGAGGAGACAGTTATGATGTTAAGTAGCTACTTATGGTATTTGGAAGGCTATACAGTAATCATATTTAGCTAAAATTGGGAGACTTAGGGGAGAGTTAACATTTTCTGAAAAATGAAAATAGTAATAGCAGTTAGACTTATATACTACTTTACAGCCCTCTCTAAGCGGTTTACAGAGACAGCATTTTGCCCCCAATAATCTGGGTCCTGATTTTATCGACCTCAGAAGGATGGAAGGCTGAATCATTCTCGAGCTTTGGCAGAATCGAATGCTGGCAGTCAGCAGCCTGCAATAGCTCATTCTAACCACTGTGCCACAATGGCTTATAAAATGAAAACAAAAAATTGGAAACTTTACCCCTGATAATTTTAGCTTTACCTGTACTGAAAAACAGAATGTGATGGTCTTGAACTTTTGCAGTTTTACTACTTCTTACAATTAACTATGAAGATTTTGGGATATTCTGCAAATAATTGACTGGAATTGTAATCTACACACATTTAGTTTGAAGATCATCATTCTAGTCGATCATGTATATAAACCTAACTTGCAGTTGAAAAGTAAGATTAGATTGCATCAAAATGTGATCATCTCTAAGGATTCTGTAAATTTTAAAAAGTAACCATGAATTCTTGCTATAGTAATTGGGATTTGTTTGAATAGACCCTGTTCTCCACTCTGGATTGCTGATTGTATGCACATCTTTCTAAGAGTTAATCCTTCTTGTTTCACTGGAACTTGAGGTGCATTTTGAAGAGCTGTTTTGTTTTTCTTCTTCTTGAGGGCCGTGTTTACCTCCTTCTCCAAAACTCATTCAAATTCATAAAGCACAGCTTGTTTTCACCTCTTGAATAATTCCTGTAGCTCTTTGTCTACAGGATATACTCTTGAAGATTTTGTGACAGGTTTATAAGAATATGAAAAATTGCCCTGTTGGGTCAAGTTGATTTCCTACTGCCTTTGGGCGTTTAAGAAGATGGTTTGTTCAGTTCTGGCTTAGTATGTTGGGTAAACTCTGCAGTTTGTAAGCTGTGGTATAATATGGCTTTAACACAACTAATTTCTGTATAAGCAATGATAAGCAGATGGAGACCGAGCTAATACACTTTCAAGCTGTCTTCCCAAACCTTGTACACTGCAGATACATTGGCCTATAATTGCCAGCAGGGTCACAGTTTATCACATCGGCAAGTCAGAAGTTTAGTGACAAAAAGGTTCTGTAAACTGCAGTAGATTATTGCAATGTCTCACAATCAGCCAGAGAGTTAGATTGGAAGTGGCATTTTTATCTACCTATTGAGTCCTTCCCAAGGATCTGGGCTAGGCAGAGGTTGTTGTTTAATAGTGTTAAAAGCATTGTTACAGGATGCAAGTTGTTCCAAGTAAAACTATCTTTTGCAATTGATTGATGATGATTTTGTCAGTGCCAGTGGCGTTCAATTACTGCTCCAGATGTTTTGAATTTGCACCCAAAATGTCTTTTACTATTGGTGTTATCTTTGTTTTCTTTTGTCCCAGTTATTCTCCTTCTATTTGCAGGTTTTTTAATTTTGTGATTTTCTTCAGTTCTTTTAATTATTATATACACAACAATGTGAAATCACAACGGCCAGTTTTTTAGCTAGTTTTGGCTTTCATTCACATTGAGTTCTCCCCAAGAACCTAGGACTGTGATGGCGAACCAATGGCACGAATGCCAGAGGTGGCACGCAGCGCCTTCTCTATGGGCATGCGAGCTGTCGCCCCAGTTCAGCTCCACTGTGTGCCTCCCGCCAGCCAGCTGGTCTTCGGGTCTCTGCTGCGCATGCGAGGTGGGCAGGTCATGTGCAGGGGGCTGTGCTTGCATGCAGGGGACACATGCATGGGGCACGTGCACATGCGCGGGGCCCACATATGCATTGGTGGGGGGTGTGATGCATGCACGGGGGCCCAACATGCATTACATTTTGGGGGTTTGGGCAGGTGCGCACATGCTTAGGCACTCGGTTCAGAAAAGGTTAGCCATCACTGACCTAGGGTGTCATAAAGTATTGGGGTATATATGTGCGGATCCAACCAGTGTGGTATGGCCTTTTGCAATTGACATGGACATTTTGTCAAAGAGCAGATTATCCAGGTTCTAGGTCCAAGGTTTTTTTGTATGCTACCCAGTGTGCCAATAATCACGGTGACCACCACAGCCAGTTTTTGCCATAATATTTCAGCTTTGATTTCAGAGCTTGATACTTTGTGATCTTCTGCAATTCTTCATCTTCTATTTGACTATTTTCTGGTATTGCCAGATCACTTACTCACACTTCCTTTTTTTCAACCACAGCTAAATCTGATGTGTTAGGCACCAAGGCTTTATCAATTTGCATTCGGAAATACCACAGTATTGTAACCTGCTCATTTTCAACTACTTTTAAGCTATATGTTTCCACCAATTTTTCCTTATAGACACAAGAACATTTTTAGCTGATAACTCCAGTGAATCATTTTGGCAACTGTCATTGTTTATAATCAGTTTATGCAATCTCCTTGCACAGGCTGAGTGTATGAGCTACTGTTTTTTCTCTCCTTTGCACAATATGCACTTTGAATCATTTGATGATTTTTCAATTTTGGCCTTGATTGCATTAGTTCATATAACTTCCTTTTGGGCAACCAAAATCAAGCTTTCAGTTTCTTTCTGCTTTTAATGTTTCACTGGTAAATCATTGCCAAGTTTTGTTTATCTACTTTCCTCTCAATCTTTTGTAGAAATTGACCATCTATTTTTTTCTTGGTAGTTTTCTATTCATGTTTTTATTGCATTATTTTGATATTCATGTTTTGTTTCTTGTACATACAATAAGCTCCCATTTTTAACGTGCATCAGTGCTTGTTCTTGACTTTTACATAATCAGCCAATGTTTTTCTTGTTTGATAGTTTGTTTAACTTGAAGTACACCTCTGTCTTCAATTCTGTAGGGTAGGTATAATCTATCAACACCACTATAAGGATGCAATGCACATTGAATAGTTATCAATTTTCTTTTTTTCAGTCCAGTTCAGTTTACATCCAGTTTACATCCAGATTAATAATCCCAGCAATGTATCGTGTAGCAGATATGACTCAGGTATTGATGGCTTTGGTGGTGTTTCCACCATTCAATTTTGGCTTTAGCAATTTTCTCACTTTTTGGATATATTATTTATTAATCATATTTTAACCTGGCCATGCTTGATATTATCCAACTGTCAATGCTCAGATACATATAGAAGTCATATCTGCCAGGGTTCTAGTCTCCCTTTGTGGAATACAGAATAACTATTAATTCATTGATTTATAGATTTATATGGCAAGAGCCTTTTCTGGAAAAATTTAAAACACACCAAAGCATTTTCTTACATAGATTTTGACAACACAGTTTTTCAACAACCTGTTAAAAATGTTTCAGAATTATTCTCACTATAACTCTGGCTACCCAGATCTGTTGTCTCTGGCCAAAATCAGATATTGTCAATGTCAACCAAAAATTACTTTTGGCCAGTCACTGTTCGGTTTTAGTGAATTAATCCTAATTCATAAAGTCTTCTATTAAGTAGTCCTGTTTAAGATGAGACATGGAACTTATCTATCTATATATCTATGGAACTCCATACAGTGAGCATTGATTGGCATTGAGAGGCCATTTTCCCTTGCATTGGCTTGAGTGTGAGATGTCTAAATTTATGTCTCCTCTGGGGAGATATGAGCCATACCATCTCAATCCATTGAGAACATACAAATTCTTTGCACTAAGATATACATTCCCAGAGGCTCTTTTTTCTCTTTTTGTTGTCTATATTTCTAGAGGCTTTTTGACATTCTGAATGGAATGTTTTATCTTGTCAGCTGTTAAGAAGACACTTTTCATTTCAAAGGAGATTATTGTGTTTTGGCCCTAAATGACTACAGGCGTGGCCACATCACCTTTCTTCTGTGAGCCAAATCTGATCCCAATTATCTGGAAAAATTATATGGTTCTGTTTTGTCTACTTTTTGGGGGGGAAACCCTCTTTAGTTAGTTGCACCTAACTTGTAGGATTTTCTGCATTGTGGTATACTGAAAAAGAACTAAAATATTCCTTGGTGTGTATAGGTGATATTTGTCAGATTTTGATTTAGGATGTTTTTGTGAACTAGTCATCTAAGAATTCTGAGGTGCATTATGCTCTTAGAAGCACATTATATACATCATGTGCAAAAGTGGCAAATAGAACAGACTTCTTTAAAAATGAAAAACAGTCCAGGGAAATTAATTCTGAATGAATGAATGGTAGAAATGTAGAGGTTTTCAACTGTTCCCCTATAATAGATTGTTTTCCGATTCCAAATTACCTCCATCATCTCTGCCTTGTGGGTATCTGGCACAGGGAGCGATCATTTGTAAAAATTGTTCGGAATTAGTTAAAGGTTGTATAGATTGAGGAGTCAATAGTAACTCCTCTCACAAAAACAAGTCCATAATCAACCCTCAATAAAAGGGAGTCTGTGTCTGAGAAATAACCAGGAACTTGTCTTATCATCAAGTCAATAAGAGGCCTCCTGAAAGCCTTGCAGCTGGAGAAATCTTGATTGGAACTCCAGCTGAGTTAAATGTGCTGACCTCTGGTGGAATTAGAACTCAGTGCAATCCCACTGAGCCCAGTGCTGCTTTAGTGACCAGCTGAGCTATCGGTGAATTTGTAACACAAAAGCAGGCGCCTCCGATCTGCAGGGAGGCAGGGGGAAATAAGGCCCCATGTCTGTGGTTGTGTGCCCTTTGTCCTATTTTGACCTGCTCTTCACCAAATAGCAACTGGCATAATTCTTACAAACAGTAGGAAACAACGTGACCCACAGATTTCTTAAATATATCACGTTAGGGACAAACTGTGTGTGATGTTTTTGCAGGGTGTGTTTTTAATATTTAATGTTGATTTAAAAAATGCAAATTGCCTCAGTTTACAAGGCTGAAAATTCATGAGGAGACTGTTTTCTCACTCAGCTTCTGATAATCAGGTGGTTTGAAGTGTCATCTAAATTCTTTTTTAATCTAGGCTTCCAGCCAACATCCTCCCCACACATACCCCCATAGGTGTCATGCTTCAGAGAAAGTCACAGCCCACATGCTCTCTTCCGGTTACTCTTGTTATGCTTATAAATTGATTGCAGAGGCGCATAAGAGGAGGAAACCTCTCCAGTACATTAGTAGTACTGAAATGATCAAGCCATGACAGAAAAGGAAGCCTTTAAACTACACAGAAATGCAAAAAAAGAAACACCTCAAAGCAATTGCCACTTTTGCACCTGCATCCAGACATTGCACACATTTACATAGAGCTTATGGCATGTGTTTTTTTGGGGGACAATCACACTGGATTCTGCAGGATCAAGGTGAAACCAAATCTCATCTAATTTATAATACATTAGGTAACAAGGAATCAAAAAATGAAAGCCAAAAGCCTGAATTGCTACGTGAAACCAGGACAAAAGTAGCTTGGATATTTTGCATTCAGCAAGCAAGGAGAACAACAAGAACATATAACATTTCTTCCTTATAGCATATAATAATAGAGGGGGGAACCACCTCATCCAGTACTTGAGAGTTCAGAAAACATAGTTGAGCATTTTAAAGCTTGGCAGGAGGTGACCACGTGAGCAAGAAGTTTTTCAATTACCTTAATGGCCAGGCTGGGAAATATTGTACTTGGAAAGCTGTGCAAGATGGGACAGGATGGACAAGCTTGAAAGTAGGCTCTTCCATCAGTGACACAGTTGGATCCAGGAAAACCTGCATCTATATACATGCTTCTTCAAGGAGAGGGCAAATCCATTGTGACACTTTCTGAATTTCTAGTAATGCCCCCAAAGAGTCTGGTAAATTGAATGCATGGCTTTTGTTTCCCTCCCAAAAACTCTCCTTTGTAAGGCCATTTATGTAGATAGATAGAACCAGCAGATTCAAGACTGTACCATTATAATTTCATGCTATAATCTGAGGACGTTGAGTTCAGCTTTGGAGAATTTGGTTTGTTGGCTCTAGCCAAGACACCCAAGATGGAGGTTTGCCATCGATTGAGGAACAAGCCAGTCTCTTGAAAGAGGTTTGCTTTCACTTATCTCTTGCATTTTAAAAAGCCAAGGTCAAATGTTCAGAAGAAGAAATGAAGTGAAAAAGGGAGAAAAAAAGAGCTGTCTTTAGACAGCCAAACAATAGCTCTGGATCTCTCTCCAATCATATTCTCTGCAATGATCAGGTTATAAAACTTGTATTCAAAAACCTAATATATAGCTAATTAGCAAAGCTGACTGTATTGATTTAAACTGAAATTCTCTCTGTGATGTCTTCCCTTGGGTTCAATCAATTTTTATTGAATTGTTAATTGTTATATGTGAAAATATGTATATGTTTCATAATCAGTGGAAGGAAGGGCCTTTTTACAGTTCAGCATTATTATTTTGGAATGAACAGAGAAGACTGTAAATAAATATTTTTTGAAGAATATCTGTGGTTGATATGTGGGATTTCAAAGTAATTGGCTTGCTGCTAGCAGTTGCTGGATTGTTTTGTTTTGTTTCTGTCTTGTATCCTAGCAGTTGGGTAGTAGGATATCTTCATACAATAGTTAGGGGAATATGCAAATGAGCTTAAAGTCAAAGCCCATCTGTATATACTATTAACTAGGTTATGAAAATGCTCCTTTTACCATTTCTGCAGAACATGTCCTCATAATGCAGCCTTTCCTTCATACCTAGCCTATGGAGGCAACTTAAATTCATTCCTATATGTTCCAGTTTTAAGGTTGCATTTTCCTTCTTCTCTGAATGCAAATCTTAGCATAGGAACAATTTATTGGAACATAAGAATAGAGCCACGGTGGCTCAGTGATCAGAATGCATTACTACAGGCTGATTCTGCTCCCCCCTAGGAATTCGATCCTGACCAGTTCAAGGTTGACTTAGCCTTCCATCTTTCTGAAGTCAGTAAAATGAGAACCCAGATTATTGGGAGTAATATGCTGATGTTGCAAACTGCCTAGAGAATGCTGTAAAGCACTATGAGGTGATACATAAATCTAAGTGCTATTGCTATTGCTATTATGATACCCGGTCAAGGTCTTGGTGATAGACTGGCATTGGCTGAGTTCCTTATAGTTGGTTGAGCTGTTAAAGGAGACAGCTCCATTTTGACTATTCTAAGACAATTGTGCATATTCCATGGGTTATTTCTAGGTGCTGCCAACTGTGGCCACTCCAATATTGCTATCCCTCAGCAGTGCTTATTTATGTGGGATATTGGGAATTGGTTGAAATTAACAGATTTCTGTCAGATCCCCTTTCAAACTCAAGTGACATCAATGAACCTCTTTATCAATTTTTTGGAAAAAACTGTGTCCAAACTTCTGACAGTTTGATAGGCTGGAAGTGTAATGTTATGTAGGAAAGATCTTGGAAGACAAAGGGAAGAACCACAGCAGGGGCATGGAGGGATGAAGACAGTTTAAAACACAAAGGAAATGGGGCATAGCAAGCATATCAGAAGGGACCCTCTCTATTTCTTTGGACTGTAAAGGAAATGGAGTAGAAATGTACCTTCAGACTTGCAAGATTTTATCAATGTAACCTTACAATCAGAATTAGTTCATCTTGGTTTGCTTCCTGTCTCGACTATCTTGCAAGGCTGACAAGAGGTTAATCAGGAGATCAGGGAGGGAGGGAGGGAGGAAGGAAGGGAATTCTGATGCTGCTTGCGAGCTTTGCACAAAGAAACTCAATGGGGAAGTTGGTAGGAAATCGAAATTCACTCCTACACCCCACTGCTTTTTTTGGCCCACCCACGTTAGAATAGAATAACAGAGTTGGAAGGGACCTTGGAGGTCTTCTAGTCCAACCCCCTGCTTAGGCAGGAAACCCTACACCACTTCAGACAAATGGTTATCCAACATCTTCTTAAAAATTTCCAGTGTTGGAGCATTCATAACTTCTGGAGGCAAGTTGTTCCACTGATTAATTGTTCTGTCAGGAAATTTCTCCTTAGTTCTAAGTTGCTTCTCTCCTTGATTAGTTTCCACCTATTGCTTCTTGTCCTGCCCTCAGGTGCTTTGGAGAATAGTTGGACTCCTCCTTCTTTGTGGCAACATTAATTCAGTTTCTCTGTTTAGGTACGGAAATATTTTTGAAACAATGACACAATGGGGCATGGGTTATCTAATAAAAGATAATCATCAGATCTTACCATCAATTTGGCCAAAATGTCTGACAACCCCTTGACTACTCAGCAGGGGAGTTCCTAGTTCTTCTAGCCAGAACGTCTCCCTTCAGAGACCAGCTGTAGGAAAGCTGAAGTTTAGCAAGGAGTATCATTGGTCAGTTGAGTAATCAGTATTAGTTCCACATCAGAGAAGTGGCTGAATGTAGTGAATGCCCGGACAGTAATAAAAAGTGTGAATTAGCTCAGATGTGTGTCTTACTAAGACAACTGAAGCTTTGATAACAGCAGGAGCTGGCTAGAAATGTTTTTATGTTAAATGTGCTTGAGGATCTTGCCCAATAACTCCATAGACAGATGTTCATTAGATCAATTATCTTTTATTGATTAAGCATCTTATCATTACAGGTACAAGTCTGGAACTGCTGCAGGACCGCATGGCGGGCCCTTAAGTACCCCCCTGGGCGTGGCTAAGGTAAGGAGGGGTTATTGGGTTAGGGTGGACCTTGGGGGCTGGCTTGTCCAGCCCCCCTGCCTCTAGTTCTGAGCCAGAGGCAAGGCATTTATTCATGACAAAACCCCCTCTAAATGCCTGGCCGAGGTGCTCTTGTGTGGTGCATACCTGAGGTGCCTTTTTCAGGAGGACACCTAATTTTGATGTGAGGTACATGTGCTGTTTATTTTGCAAAGGCTTCGTTAGGATGTCCGCTGTTTGCTCTTCTGTGTCGCAATGTATAACTTTTATGAATCCTATGCTCGCGAACTGTCTAACGTGTTTATATTTTATGTCGATATGCCTCGACCTTTGACCCACTGCTTCAGCCTTAGATATTTCCATCGCTGCCTTATTGTCCTCATGCATAATGATGGGGTAGTTCGGTTCGGCCCATATGTCAGTGAGCAGGTCATCAAACCAGACTAGGTTGTTGGCGGCTTTGGACAGACAAATATACTCAGCCTCAGTGGTGGATGTGGCCACCAGGTCCTGTTTGCCTGTGTACCAATGGACTGGGCTGTTGTTTAAAAAGAATACGTAACCCGAAGTGCTCTTTCTGCACTTCACATCCCCAGCCCAGTCAGCGTCTGCATAGCACGTGAGTGTGGGTGTCGTGATATTCTCGGGCTCTAGTGATAGGCAAGCCTCGGAGGTTTGCTTTAAGTACCTCAATATCCTTTTGATGGCTTCCCAGTGGTACACGGTAGGCTTACCCACGTGTCGTGACAGCAAGTTGACCGGTAGGGCGATGTCTGGCCTGGTCCAGTTAGCGATGTACAGTAGGGAGCCTATGGTGGATCTGTATAATGTGTTGTCCTTAAACGCCTCGGCCTCATTATACATGTCCTTTAAGAAATCTGGTTGCATTGGTGTGTCACACCCCTTGGCGCTTGCCATGTTGCATTTGTGTATCAGTTCCAAAATTTTGTCCTTCTGTGACAATTGGAAACCTTTGCTTGTTTTTGTGATTTGCACCCCCAGGTATTTATCTACCTTACCTAATATCTTCAGTGTAAAATGTTTCCCCAGCTCATTTGCGAATTTATTACATTTGTTAGGTTGATCACCGATATACAATATATCGTCTACGTATATCAAAACGTATTCGATTGAACTGTCTGACTTCTTGGTGAAGAAGCAGTTATCAGCCGAGGTGGCTGAGAATCCCATGGACCTCAATGTTTTGGATAGGCACTCGTACCAACGCTTGCCAGATTGTTTGAGTCCATACAAGCTTCGGTTCAGGATCCAGGTTTCTCCTTTCCTGGTGTTCTGGCTAGGTGGCGCTCTTACGTATATCTCTTTATCGAGTTCAGCGTGCAGGTAAGCGGTCTGCACGTCGAATTGGTGCACTTCTAACCCCAGTAGTGACGCAATCACCAGCGCACACTTCACGCTCTCAGCCCTGACTGTGGGTGAGTATGTTTCCGTGTAATCATCAGGGTATTTCTGGGCAAACCCCTGTGCCACCAGCCTTGCTTTGTAGAGCGCTCTGTTTCCCTCTAGTGTTTTAACTTTGTAGACCCACCTAGTGCCTATGGTTGTCTTCCCTATTGGGACTTTAGATGGAGTGTATACATTTAGTTCCCTCAGGCTGTCCATTTCCCTTTCCATGGCCTGTTCCCACTTCTCTCTCTCCCTATCCGGTAACTTTAGTACGTCCTCATATGTGTTGGGGGTTAGTTGATTAGTGTGGAGAGATAGCACGTAGTCTCCTAACCTTTCTGGCTTCTTGCCCCTGTTTACCCTGACTGGCCTGTCGGGGGGTGTCTCTGTGTCATGCATATATCTAGCTTCTCTCTCGGTGAGTGAGTCCACTTTGATGCATGGGTGGTTTTCCTTCCATCCCTTCACTGTTATTTCCTGTCCTTTGGGTTTGCTCTTTCCCTGTTCTGCGTCCCTTCCTGCTTGGTTCTTTATTCCCCTTTGGTCATCCCTTGGTCCGTCCTTGCTAAGGGACACCTCGTTGAGGTGTATCTTGGACCAGTTGGCGTTTTCGTGAAAGACAGCTGTTCGTGATATCACGAAGTTATTGTTGCTGTCTATGAACCTGTATCCCTTCGTTCCTGGTTCATATCCCATGAACCTCAGCCTTCTGGACACCCTGTCCCCCTTGTGCCTTAGTTGTTTGGGGATGTGCACATCTGCTGTGACCCCGAATATGTGTAAGTGTGACACCTGTGGTTTCCTTTGGTACATTAACTCGTATGGAGTTTTATTCAGTACGCTGGACCATAGCCTGTTCAAAGTATAATTCGAATAAATGAGTGCTTCGGACCAGAAATGCTGCCCTAGGCCGGCATCCTCTAGCGCGCACCTCATCATGGTTTGTAGTGTTCCGTTTTTTCGTTCCGCCACTCCATTCTGGAAGGCCGAAAACGGAGAAGACGTGTAATGGACCATCCCGCGTGCCTTTAGCCATTGCGAGAAGTCGCTTGATAAAAACTCTGACCCCCGGTCTGTCATTATTTGCCTGATTTTGGTATTATGTTGTGTTTCTACCCTTGCATAGAATTCCTTAAATTTTTGGAATACCTCATTCTTGCGTTTTAGTGTGTACACGAAGCCATAGCGGCTGAAATCATCCACTATGGTCAGGAAGTACCTCTTCCTGTACTTAATGGAGGGCCTTAGTGGTCCCACTAGGTCCATATGCACTAGTTGAAAGATCGAATTGGTTGTGCGCACTGATTTTTTTGGTCTTGGTTTGGTTTTTAGTTTGGAGCTCTTACAAATAGAGCACTCGAGATAGTTCTCACAATTCTTTATTTTTATACCTTCAGAGCATTCCAACATTTTCTGTACCACAGGGAAGCTAATGTGTCCTAGCTTCCTGTGCAGCAGGTGGGCGCAGTTGTCGTGCATCAGCTTTCCTATCGCTGGTTTCCCCTCCCTGGGTGTCCCCTGCTTACTGGGGCCATTAGTGGTGTGTGCGTGCATGACCCCCTCTACTTCCCCATTCGTGTTGTCTGGGTCATTGGGTCTAACCTCTCGGTGATTGTTTACCTCTGGCTGTTTGTCTCTGGCTGGGTGGAAGAATGGTAATTCTCCACTGACTACTACTTTCCCTATCTTTTTACCCCCTCTGGTTACCTGTGCCTTTCCTTCTTTGAAAATCACCTCGACATCGTTATCCTTGCTCAATTTTAGGGTGGCAAGGATGTTATATGGTATATTTGGTACTAATAGTACTCCCTTTATTACACCTATCCCTGGCACGTATGCGTTACCTTTGCCTGTTACTTGTACGTTGTTCTGGTTGGCCACTTTTATTACAAAGCTCTCTCCTGTAAAAGAGGTTAGTAAGTTGCGGTCATGTGTGGTATGGTTAGTGGCCCCTGAGTCCAGCAGCCATGTGCCTTCCTCCCTGTCCTGACCTATGTGTCGTTCCTGATCTCCTATGCCATACAGTGATCCAGAGTGGCTCTCCCTGGAGCTGTCTCTGTGATCTCTCCTGTCCCTGGGGCTAGGGGAATCCCTGCGCCTGTATCTGACCTCTGGTGAGCGTCCGCTGGTATGTCTTGCTCTTTGCTCTGGTCTGTCCCTTCTATGTGCCCTGTCCCCTGCGTTTCTAGGACAGTCCCTTTTGTAGTGGTTTCTTGACCCACATATATAGCATTCTGTGTGGCTGTGGTTCTTATCCTGTGGCTCAACCTTCCTGCTGGGTCTTTGCTCCCTGCGGCTTAGTGAGCGGTCCTTTCTGATGCTATCCTCAGCTATAAGTTTGCTTGTTAGTAAATCCAGTGAGAGCCTCCCTGTCCCTAGGTTGTCTATCTGTGTAATGAAGGTGTCCCAACTGGGGTCTAGGGAATTTACTATGATGCTTATCATGGTCCTCTCACTTATGACCTCCCCCCTTTGTGTCAGCTGGGCCCTGGTGTTGTTTAGAGATAACAGATGCTCGCTCATTGGGGTCCCTGCCTTAAGTTTGGTGGCATAAAACTCTCTGGATAGCCTGGTGGTGCTGGCTACGCTTTGGCAGTAGAATAGTTTGTGCATTCTCTGTATTATCTCTAGGGCCGTCAGGTGGTGACTAATGCTGGGGTAAATGCTGGGGGTAATGCTGGCAATGACAATACAGTATGCTTTGTGGTGAATGCAATCTAGTTCAAAAGTCCAGGGTTTTTCTGGGGGGTCTGTAACCATGGACAATAGGTCTTCCTTTAGCAGGGTGGCCTGGAGCTGTTGGTTCCAGTCCAGGAAATTCTCCCCATCTAGTTTTAGTTTGGGAAAGTCACTTGGTAAATTCCCTGAATTGTAAGTTAGATTACTTACATTATGTCGCTGTCCATGGTTCCTTACATAAGGATACTCACAATAAGGCAGAGGAACGACTGTGGCGAGTCTGAACTGACTTGTCTCTATGTGCTTGCGTCGGTGTAGCTCTATGTCTTGTTCCGTTTCTCTTGCAGGGGCGTGCTGCGCATGCGCGAAGTTCATTTCTCCCCAGTCGCCGTGGAGTGAGGAGCTCGTCCATGCTGCTCCCGGGTGGAGGCCCCAATCCTCCGGATGGGCCTTCAGTTCCTTTGCGGTCGGCCTCGCTTGCTCGGGATCGTCGCGGATCGCCGTCTGGAGCCTTGGGAAGCGGTGAGGATCGTCGGTGGATGTTGGAAGTCCCGTTGGAGTCGCGAGCGGTTCCGGATGGCCCGGTCTCGTGCGGATGTCGTCTGTGAGTGTCGGGCCGATCCCCCTGCCCGCCGATGGCCTTGTGGTCCATGGATCTGGTCCCGGTCGCCGGTCCGGTGAGTAGTCCCATCGCCCTTGGTGTCCCCTCTTTGTGGGTAGGCTCTTCAGGGGATTTGGGTGGCCCTGGGTCCATGCGATGGCGGTCATTTCCCCGGGGTGGGCGTCGGTGCCGGCCCCCTTCGTGCTAGGGTACCCCTTGCGTTTTGGCCTGGCACCGGTGTGCGTAGTCGGTATTTTCACCTTGTCCCCTAGGGCCGCAGCGATTAGCTCGACGGCCTTATTGACTTCGGGCTCGGTAGGTGAGTCAGTAGGTTTCGGCTTGGGGTTTTTTTGTCTTTTTCGGTAGTTTTGATCGGTTGTTTTTGGGTAGGCCCCGATTCCCGCCATTGGATTTGAATCCCGGGAGTCCATTGGTGGGTGGTCGGCCATCTTTGATGACGCTGCCTCCCAAGATGGCCGCCGCGGAAAGGGCGCGAAGTCTCCTTCGGCCTTTTCGGAGGGTTTTTTGTGGGGGAAATCTTCCCTTACCGGATCTTCGTCGCTGTAATCGGATTCGTCTTCATCTTCCTCACTCGCTGCTTCGCAGCCTTTGATCAGGCTTCGGAGTTCCGCGATGAGGTCGGTGTTGCTTTGTGACGAATCTATCAGCTCCAGGAGTTTTCCTTTTAGGTCGTGCATCTCTTCTTTAGAGGTTTCATGCTTCGTCCACCCCTCGTTGCTTCTGGCCGGGGTGGATGGGTGTTGGAGTAGGCCGCTCGTCTGTGGTGCCTCTCCTTGCGTGGTTTCGGGTTGGGCAGATCGTTCTGCCATCTTCTTGGTGAATGCTCTGGTGTTCACCCTATCTGTCGTGGTCCTTTGCATGCTGTGGAGTATTAGGATTGGGCTATCCAACCATCCTCTGCTACCATATTGTTAAATGTGCTTGAGGATCTTGCCCAATAACTCCATAGACAGATGTTCATTAGATCAATTATCTTTTATTGATTAAGCATCTTATCATTACAGGTACAAGTCTGGAACTGCTGCAGGACCGCATGGCGGGCCCTTAAGTACCCCCCTGGGCGTGGCTAAGGTAAGGAGGGGTTATTGGGTTAGGGTGGACCTTGGGGGCTGGCTTGTCCAGCCCCCCTGCCTCTAGTTCTGAGCCAGAGGCAAGGCATTTATTCATGACATTTTAGGTATGACGTTTTAATTTACTATAAGCCATTTCAAGTTTATAGAAAATGGAAAAGGATAATATTAAACAAAACGCTTTTTCTTCAAGTGATCCAAATTACTGGAAGAATTCAGTTAACAACTACAACTCCTCTAAAGTAACAACAACAACAGAGAAGTCATTGATCCCAGACAACTGGAAACACAACTTATGCAATACTCTGGTATTGAGTAGGAAAAACGGTGGCATTCTTGTGGGTGATGCCAACTTTTATCAAACATTTCCGAAAAGATGGCAATAATGTCTCTTTGCAAAGCAGGCCATTTTTCTCTCAGGGCAAATTTTACTTGATAAGCCAGACAAATTACACCCAATGTTAAACCAGATCAACAAATCAAACACAGAACTACCTGAAAGGCATTGTTGAATACCCTGGGTTGGCAATTGTTCTGTCATTTCTGCCCCAGATTCAGAAAACGCCCTTGGCTGACTCTTGCTTTAGTGAAAACAAGCAGAGAACATGCCAAGAAGCAGATTTGGAACAGATCAAGCTCAACATCATTCTCAACCAGCTGTTTGTGGTCACCCCCTGCTCTATCATTTATTTTAAAAAAAGAACTTGCAAAGCTGCAATTCTGGCTTTGCTTAGACAGCAGGTTTTAGATTGTTAGCAACAAGAGCCCTGGAGATGGGCTAGCTTCATTGACTACAAATGCAAATGAATGTACCTTTCTCTGTACACGGCTGATTAATGAATCCAGGTTGTTGTTGATTTGTTTCTTACTACCAAGCAGTAGAGAATGTTGTTTGTCACAGAGAAAGGTAGAATTGCTCAGAAAAAAGAAGAAGAAAAGTAGAGCAGATGATTTGCAAGTAGAATTAAAGTTTTCTCAAAAGAGCCAATCTATTCATTTTTAATGTTCATTTCAATGTTCCCTCCAAAAGGGGAGATGGAGGAAAAGCTATATACAAAGAGGTGACAAACTCAGTATGATAGATGAGACACTTTTGCAAATTCATTATATATAAGTTGGGATTGTAAGAATCCAATAAATGTCACTAAAGGGGTTTCTGAATTTGGTTACAGATAGCTAAAGAGCATAATCTAGTGAGGCATAAATCACAGATTGTTGGGCCAGCATTGAATGAAAACTCTTGAGTAGGTTGACTGGTGAATCAAGTCATTCGTAGACCATTGACAGTGTTCAGAAGTTCTTCTATTTGAAAATTTTTATTAAGTTATAGAGTATTATAAAATACAAAATACAAAAGTAGATAGAAGAACAATGGGGGGAGGGGGAAGTGAAGTGAGGAAAGATGGGGGGGGAGAAAAAGAAGCATTGATTTCCTACTCTCTCTGTTACAGTAAAATAAGGCATTAACATCAAATCACCGCCTTTTGCTTTTCCATAGTAGTATGAACAAGTCATTTCTATAAGGATCTATCAGTCTAATTGGTAAAACCCAAAGTCAAACTTACATTCTTTTCCACATCAAGCACGAAGTTCAGAAGCGGTTTCCATGTGGAAACAAAAGTACTTATGTTCTTTTCTTTAATCAAAGTAGTTTTTCCATTTCTGCCAATCAACTTCTGCAAACCAGTTCTTCTATATAAGGAATACAATTTCAACGCAGATCTACTGGATTTACAATTTGCGGCATTGTTCCACACACTGAAAATAATTTTTAAAACCACAGTTATATAAAAGGTTTGGATGGAAGCTGTAATTTTTACAGATCAATTATTGGGTGATAATAATGAGTTTTTCAACATTTCCTATGTTGGATAAATATCATTTGTCAATTGCCACCAATTTGTAGTGTTTACAACATCTGCCGATATCTTGATTTAGATCAACATTTTCAGTTCAGAGATACTTAAAATTATTAGAAATGATTACAATTACTTTTGAAAACAAAAAAAGCCCACAATTAATCTTGTTATTGATCATTGTTTGATATGTAAATTTTAAACACTAAATGGAATAAGAAATTGGAAATCACCATTTTGTCAAAAAAAAAAAAAAGGAACCATCAATGTCTTTCAAAACATTCAATTTAGACCATGCAAGAAAACATCAGACTTATTGGCCAATTGAATTTGTAGGGAAAGCAACAAGTAAATCATCATATTCTTAGAGAAGCAATGAAAACAGCACTTCATTAAAACTACTTTTTGCAATGTGTAAAATTGTTATATTCGAAGAAATCATTACATATATTAATCTGACTTTGAGACAGGGTGCAATATACTTGATATCTATAAAAAAAACCTATGCACCTGTACATGGAAATTGATTGCAGGTGAATAGAAGTAGATTCTCTATGCCATTCTTATTCTAAAAGATTTATCCTTCCATGCTGGAAAAATAAATTTACGACCCCAGTTACTCAGTGGATTAAAGACCGGATGTTACTTAGACATATGAGAAAATTGCTTGCAGACATACTTTTTGTTTTGAAGTTTATGATGAAATATGGTAATTCTTTATCAAAACAGTTACCTGAAACTTTAGATGCACATATACAGTACACGAATGAGAAGCATGTACGTTTGTTTGTGTGTGTGTGCGTTTTATGCTTTGCTTTTTCTTCTATTTTTTCTTCTTCTATTTTTATTTTTATTATTATTTATTCAATTTATATACCGCCCTTCTCCTATTGGACTCAGGGCGGTCCACAGCCAAGGATAAAAAACATACCAATACAAAATTTAAAATCAATTAAAAGAATTATACAGCTTTGGCCCACAATTTAAAACAATCCAATTAAAACCCAATTTACAGTTAAAAAGCTAAAAAACTAAAAAGAGCTAAAAAAAGGGTGGGGGGGTTTCACGCCAGCCCTGCTTGATGGAAAAGTTTTTAGGGCACGGGGAAAGGCCCGGAGATCTGGTATCCTTCGTATCTCCGGGGGCAAATCATTCCAGAGGGCAGGTGCTGCCACAGAGAAGGCCCTCCTCCTGGGGGTCGCCAGCCAACATTGCCTGGCTGACGGCACCCTGAGGAGTCCCTCTCTGTGGGAGCGTACTGGTCGGTGGGAGGCTATCGACGGTAGAAGGCGGTCTCACAAATACACAGGTCTGATGCCATGGAGCGCTTTAAAGGTGGTAACCAACACCTTGAAGTGCCTTGATAGTACAGTGGTTTAATGCACCCTGTTATTAACACAGCTGCCTGCAATTTCTGCTGGTTCGAATCTCTCCAAGGCTCAAGGTTGACTCAGCCTTCCATCCTTTCTAAGGTAGGTGAAATGAGGACCCAGTTTGTGGGGGCAATAAGCTGACTTTGTATAAAATATACAAAAGAATGAAGGCTATTGCTTAACGAATTGTAAGCCGCCCTGAGTCTCCGGAGAAGGGCGGCATATAAATCAAATTAAAAACAAAAACAAAAACCGGAAGACAACTGGAAGCCAATGCAGCTCATGCAGGAGAGGCATCACATGGGAGCGCCTTCTTGCTCCCATAATCCCCTGCGTGGCCGCATTCTGCACCAGTTGGAGCCTCCGGGTGCTCCTCAAGGGGGGCCCCATGTAGAGAGCATTGCAGTAGTCCAGGCGGGAAGTGACGAGCGCCTGAGTGACTGTGCGTAAGGAGTCCCGATCCAGAAAGGGCCGCAACTGGCAAATCAGGCGGACCTGATGAAAAGCCCCCCTGGCCACCGCCATCATATGCTCTTCCAAAGACAGCCGTATATCCAGGAGGACGCCCAAGTTGCGAGCCCTCTCTGTGGGGGCCAATGATTCACCCCCAATAGCCAGCGTTGGCACCAGCTGTCTATATCGGGACGCCGGAAGCCACAGCCACTCAGTCTTGGAAGGGTTGAGTCGAAGCCTGTTATTCCCCATCCAGATCTGCACGGCCTCCAGGCACCGGGACATCACTTCAAGGACATCGTTGGGATGGCCTGGAGTGGAGATGTACAGCTGCGTATTATCAGCGTACTGATGGAACTCCACCCCAAAGCCACGGATCTCACCCAGCGGCTTCACATAAATGTTTAACAGAAGGGGCGAGAGGACCGACCCTTGCGGCACCCCACAAACGAGGCGCCTCGGGGTTGACCTCTGCCCCCCTGCCAACACCGACTGCGACCGGTCAGAGAGATAGGAGGAGAGCCACTGCAAAATGGTGCCCCCCACTCCCAACCCCTCCATTTCATTGAATAAAGACTAAAATGAAATGAAATGAAACTAAACAGTTTGAAGGATGGAAGAGAAAGAATGAGAGCAAAACAGGTATAAAGGGAGGTAAAGAGAGAACAAGCTGACATCAGGAGCAAAGGTAGAAGTCAAACATGCAAATTTGCTATTACTGCCTCTCTGAGAGCAATAAGGAACTGCTGGTTTTAAACACACCCACCGAGAACCAGTCTGCTGTATCAGTTCAGGTTTTGGATCAAAATCTAGTCCAGAGGTCTTCAAACTTGGCAGCTTTAAGACTTGTGGACTTCAACTCCCAGCTGGCTGGAGAATTCTGGGAGTTGAAGTCCACAAGTTTTAAAGCTGCCAAGTTTGAAGACCTCTGATCTAGCCCATCCTTTGGGCCAATGACACTCTCTGCCCAATCTACCTCACGGAACCATTGTTGGGAAAAAGAAGGAGAGGAAACACTGCTTTGAGCTGCTGTTACCTGTGATTAATTACCTGTGTTTGGGGATTATGTGTGTGGGACCTGGTCTTTGGGTGTCAAGTAAATTTCGTTGTATGTGTATACTGTGTATACACATACAATGACAATAATGTATTATTAATGTAATGAATAAATAATCAATATAACAATAGCAATAGCACTTAAACTTATAAATATACCGCTTCACAGTGCTTTACAACCCTCTCTAAGCGGTTTACAGTGTCAGCTTATTGCCCCCAACAATCTTGGTCCTCATTTAATTGACCTCGGAAGGATGGAAGGCTAAGTCAATCTTGAGCCTAGTGAGATTTGAACTGCCAAATTGCACGCAGCCAGCAGGCAGTAGAAATAGCCTGCAGTACTACATTCTAATCACTGTGCCAATAATATACAGGTTATCCTTGACTTACAACTACAATTGGGATCACAAGTTTGGTTGTTAAGTAATTTTATGACCATTTTTACTATGGTCATTAAGCAAATCATCATGGTTACTAAATGAATACATGAATTACATTGTCATTAAGCAATCCAGCTTCCCCAATTTACTCTGCTTGTCCGAAGCTGATAAGGAAGGTCGCAAATTGTGATCGTGTTGACTGCAAGGCACGCTGTAATCGTAAATGTCAGCCAGTTGCCAGACACCTGAATTGTGATTATGTGATCGCAGGGGTGGTATAATGGTTGTTACTTCAAGATTGGGTGATAAATCAAACCATTGTTAAACAAATTGTCGTTAAAGTCAAGGATTACTTGTACAAGATTCCTTCTGCCTTGTATGCCACACAGGTTTTTTTCCCTGAATTGAGCCTCACTGTATTTGTTTAATATCTTATTATGTAATTCACCCTTGGAGAGTTTGTATTTAATTGAAGGGTGGCATCTAACTGCTGTAATTACACTCTTACACGCTTGTAGGAGGAGATGAGAACCAATACATAATGAAACAAGGAAACTGGGAAGAAAAATACCTCAGTGGAGATGACAGCAATTCTCACAGTACTGTCTTATGTCTAAGTATATTTATCCGTGTTGTATGGCTAGTATTATTAACTTTCCCATCTTCTTTACTACACACTTATTGGTATCATTATATTATTATTACTCTGTTGTTTTGCATGTACATTGAGAGCTGCTGTACTGGAGACAAATTACTGGTGTGTCTAATCACACTTGGCCAAATAAAGCTCTCCTCTCCTCTCCTCTCCTCTCCTCTCCTCTCCTCTCCTCTCCTCTCCTCTCCAAAAAGTGTTATCAAACTATCTCTTCCCTTTTCCAGGTTGAAAACTTCACATTTCAATTCGAGACAACACAAGTTCAGTGCAAATTCAACACTAGTATGTTTTATGAGTGGTAGCCCCAGTGTTGAACTCTTACTGCAATTGTTAAGTGATTATTTTGGAGTAACTCTGTCAATAAAATCATGGTCTACTCTACAAACTCTTCTACTCGATTTTCAGGCAGGGCTGTACTTCTCAAGAAATTCCAAAATCTTACCTTTGGACATGAATTTCATTTTCCAAGGAATATTCCAGTCTCTGGCTATGATAATTAAGCCTGACACCTAGAGAACTTTATTTTTAATTTAAAAAGCCAAACAAAAATACAAAAATAACTGATCTTCAGAACGTCAAAGTGTTCTGTTTCTGTAGGATCCAGCCATTTTCTGCACATTAATTTTCCAAATCAGGGGTGGTTGATAGTATTCTGGATGAAATAGGTCATGTGAAGGCTGGACTGCTAAATGTTAATCTTACATTCGCACATCTGGCTAGCAGAAGACCAGCAAAGCTTGTCTGTTTCTTTTTACTCCACAAACTATAAGCATTCCACATCTTCTAACTGGTCAATACAAAAGCATTAGATAACTGAAAAAGTGTTTAACGAGTTATTCACATTACAGAATGCATTCAACAAACATGCACTGTAAGTTGATGATAGCATCTTGTAAGAACACCAGATCTTCAAACGGTTCATTCCTAAATGATGTCTTCTGAAATGGTGCAAAAGTGGTGGTTGTCTCAACATTTCCTCCACATCTTCTTGTAGCTGCACTGCATGTTGCTGGGTGATTATGATTCCCCCATCGCCTGTATTATCCATAAAGAAACATCTCCCAAAACAAGATAGAAAATTAAAATTGTATTGGAGGCACTGTGGGTCATTAGAATAATGGGAAACCTATGGAACCAGCACTTTTCATTTTGCATTATTTATCCAGCAGCAATAATTGACTTTTTTATCTGGTGAGAATTCTCAGCCATACTAGTTGCCGCTTCCACAACTGTAGTACATTCCAGTCTTAGAGCAAAAACGTGTTTATGACTATGAATTGATAACCACTCCTTGGAACTTACTTTTTAAAGCCAGATATATTCCACCAACTTTTTAGTCCATCCTTACCTCTGTTCTATATGGCCCTTAGGCTTCCCATTATTTCTGGCTACAAGCCTATGCTAAAAAAGAGGCCTGGGGACCTTCATGGGCCATTGCTTCTAAAGCCTTGTTCTTTAGAAGATAACTTTGAAGCTAGAGTGGATGTCCTGGTTGACTGGAACCAGGAACATCTGGACATCCTCGTGTTTTGTCAGGAGCAGAACAGTATTTATGCTTTTGCTCTTCAGCAGAAGGTCCCCAACAAACTTTTTTCTTTCCAGACATTAAGCAGAAAGGCCTCTTAAATGACTTTTTCAGACACTGCAGGCATCTGACATTAAACCTGATAGAGAAGTGGAGGGAAAGCTGCTTTTCCAAGACATAATTCTTGCCAAAAGGGGGAAAAAAGCATGTGGAGTCTGGTTCCTCCAATTGTTTCCTTTCTTGCCTCATGAAATAAGAAGCCTCCAACTCACTGGGCCTCAGCCAAATCCTAAATGATTTGGAACATTACGGGGCTGCACAAATTTGTTTGGAGAAGGCAATTTCTGTCTATTTTTTGTTTTTACTGACTATAGGAAATCTTTCTTGGTAGAAAAGATCTGGGCTTTTGCAAACTTTACCTCAAGATGACTTCTGTCTCTGACATATTATTTAGAGTCAAATCTTCTCCTTTCAACTTGCCCGACACTAGATGAACAAAAATGCAATGAATACATTAAATTATACTCCAGGATACAAACAGAGAGAGTAGAAACCTCTATCTTGGAAGATATTATTGGCTCTATCATGGCAGTCTTCTTTTTTGAGACAGGTGTCCAGCTATATTTTCTGACCTTCAATGGGGAAATAGCAGGGAGGAGGCAATATATGCAAAGATACTAGCAGAAAACCATCTCGGTCTTTCTAGGAAATTGTACATCACAATTCTGATTTTTTTCCCTTTCATCTATCCATTCGGAACCCGATATTAAACTTTTAAAAAACAATTTATATATTTAACACATGTATATGGCTGCCTGCCCCATGTCACATACATGATTGGGTGGCTGACAAACTGTTGAAACAATTTTTGTCTAGCTCAGATGCAACTTCCTAAGGATAAGGAGAGTACTAGTAATAGAATGCTAAAAATGTTACTTCAGATTTTGTGAATTGGAACAAAAATCTCTGAACTGCAAATCTGTCAAGAATAACAGATTGGGACTTGGCACTCTGATGCATTGGCTTTAACTCCTTGCTCCCCGGCTATGGCCCCAACAACAAAATCAACCTTTCCAAAAAAGAGGAATTGGTCAGGAAAGAATTATTACTTAAACGATTGCTGGGCCTTTGCATCTCCTAACCACAGCACAAATATCTTTTGGCAACATGGTTCTTTGGTGTCCTAATGATCTAATGTTTACCTCATCTCCAACTAATGGGAGGCTTAAATTGTGGAATACCAGTGTTAAAGTTGTATTTTCTTTCTTTTTCCAATGGTGTCCCAAAGCCACTTCAAACTATTTAAATGCTATTAGTTTTGTTACACATTATCTTGGAGAAAAGCCAGTGCCTGTGGTGATTTAAAATGGATAAATGGAGGCAATGGAAGCAAGTACAGATCTGTAATAGGGATAGCACATATCATGCTTCTATAGTTTTCTGACAATCCATCTCAGCAGAGATGCAAGGTTATATGATGATTTATGGAGACAGATCCATGTTTGTTCTATTTGAAGTGAGAAACTGCCTAGATCAGCATCCCCTAAATTGGTTTGAATGGAGCCAAAAGATCTGTTGAAGTACAATTTCCAGCATCCCTTTATTATCAAACATGATAGGGTTTGATGATACTATTACCAAACATGATAGGGGTGATGGTGACTGCATTTTGAAAGCAAAACAACTTCCTTGCCAAATAAAATAAATTAGAGAAGTCTATACTGAATTTTCTCTTTGATCTGCTAGTTATCCCTACAAAAAATCCACACTCCATGAATCAACCAATGCCCTACGTTCAGTGACAACTCTTTTGAGCATGGGATAAGGAAGGTTTTTATCAGATGTTCTTGAGTGGCTCCACATTCAGATGAAAGAAACAAATGCAAATGAAAGTAACAAAAGTGGAGAACCAGATCCAGAGAGCTGCTTACAGTGTGTTGTTAAGATCTGGACCTTGAACAGCAACAGAAGGCTTCTTGCCAGAAATATTTGTTTGGATGTGGTCATAAACGAAGTATTATTTTGTAGAATAAATATATCAAGGCCAATGGGGAGCACTCCTTGAAATATAATAAGGAAGGAAGGTAGGTAAATTTGAATCTACAAATTACAGGGTTTTAACAAGCCTTAGAAAATGTTTACCATGTTGGTTCTCTGAGGGTAATGCATAAAATCTGTGAACCTTGGGTACCTCTATTGATTATTTAATGTTTTAACATTCTCTGTTATCAGCCCTTCAAAGTAGGCAAAGGCATGAAGAAAGCTTGGCAGAAGAGGTTTCTGAAACGCTCTTCATTGTTATAGAATAGAATTACAGAATCTTGAAAGCCTCTCAGTTTTTCTCTGCTACATCTTATACCAAACAAAATCAAGGCAGGATTATTTTGAGTTTCTTTCAAATGCTGGCCTCTTTTTCTGGATGGAGTGGTCTTTTCTGAAAGTCCTCCTTTTATTATTTGCTCATTCCTTTCCCATTCCCATTGCCAGATCCCTATTTCATCACATCTAAATGGCAGGGTTTTTTTTTGACATACAGGTATCAATTTTATTCAAATTCTGCCTCCCTTTGCTTAGGCAATGAATTTATTTTTTATTCCACCTTTATTATTTTTATAAATAACTCAAAGCAGTAAACGTACCTAATACTCCTTCCTCTTCCTATTTTCCCCACAACAACCATCTTGTGAGGTGGGTTAAGAGAGAGGGATTGGCCCAAACTCATCCAGCTGCCTTTCGTGGCTAAGGTGAGACTAGAGCTCAGTCTCCTGATTTCTAGCCTGATGCCTTTTTGTTTGTTTCACTGCATCTTAAACAATACAAACACACTTTCCTGGTATTTTGATCAGTTTTAGCAAAGGCATTGTCCAATTTGCTTTGTACATCTTCTGTTCCTAAAGTACCCTGGAAAATAACTAGAAATGGGTGGTAGTACTGCACCAACTTCAGATTTTGGGAAAGCCATCTGCTCATCAATGAGCAGATACATTAAAATTCTGAATATAACCATATTGTGAGGATTCCTGTACAGCTAAATTTGGGATTTTAACTGTTCAGAGACTACAAGTTATTTCAGATTAGATCAGTGGTGGGTTGCCCCCGATTCGGACGGTTCGCAAGAACCGGTAGTAAAACCAGCGGGAGGCCCCGCCCACCACCCCGGATGTTATCATCGGCAATCTGCATATGCGCAGAAGCTTCTGCACATTACGCAGAAGCAAGGCACATGCGGGATCCCATTGCGAACCAGTAGTAAAGGTAAGTAGAACCCATACCTGGATTAGATATAATGTCAGCTGTAGCTACAGGCAATAGTAATTCTTGGAATATAATAAATGAATGCTGTATCTTCTGTCCAGCCACATATACAGATGAGCTTGCTGACATTTTCTTTTGAAACAGGATAAAAATGGTTTACCTGATAACATCTTGTCTTCTGCATGTTTATTAAAAGCTTTGCCTCAGTTATTCTATAACAACAAATGGCTGCAATGATGGTTAGCCTTAAACAGAGAGACTGCTGTATTGTGTTACAGAAATCCCACCTGTTGCTTTAAACATTGATTTAAAGACACAGTGGGCTGTACAAGATGTGGCTTCCAATCTACAAGTAAGTGAATGTTGCTTCTACTTCCAGTCAGTTGATGGTGCGGCTGAGTCTTTTAATTGTACTGGATCCCAGCTTCCTTCTGTTGTGATGGCAAGGATGCTGCCAACTGGTTGGCAGGAATCACCTTGGGGTTAGGGGAGAATTCAGTTTGTTTCCCCTAAGGATCGAAATCATATCTGGCGATGCCCAAGTTCTTCAGCAAATGTGTTCCAACACTCTCTAGTTAAAACATGTAATAGAAAGTTGGGAAATTACAAAATGCATACTTTCTACCTAAATTGGATTATTTTCTCCATGCCAAAGAAGACTAATGTTTTGCTCATTGCAGAAAGGCTGCTTCATTGCCAGACAGAATGAATAATCGCAAACAGAAGAGGTCCCTGGAGTATCTTTAACATACTTTTTTCCAGTGTGTATCCAATCTCTGTATAATAGGGAGGCCTACCAAGGCAGAGAAAATGACTACAAAGGGAGCTTAAGCCTTTCAGAAATTAAGCACTAGAGAGATGGAGAAATGTAAACAAAAATGGAAGAATTACCTTTAAAAGCAACAAAGTGCTTCTTACCTTGAAAGAAAAGCCAAGTGCTGATTATACTTGATTATACACTAACATGGCTTCTGTTTTTCAATTTTTTAAGATGCTTTCCTATCTACTGCATATGATACAGGCTCCAATTACACTGATTAGGAAAGGAAAGCTTTCCAAGGCTATATGACAGCTTCTGTAAGTTTCTTTAAAGTATACAGTGACACTAATCTTTTTAAAAGATAGATGAAATTGGCAGTTTGTGCACTGTGCAGTAAAGGAACAAACTACAATAGATGCTATTCTTCCCTTCCAGCTAAGTTTGAATGAGAAAGAAGCCAGGAGTGAATATTGATTGGAAATTCAAATAGACAACAAAGCTGAAAGGAGGCAGACTGCTCAAACTATGACTCCAAATACCTACTGAATCTCTTTTTCATATCGATGAGACTGGCAGTGCTACAGCTGTGGCTGTATAATCAACATGTTTGTCCTTGAAACACAGAGATGGGTAGCAAAAACTTGTTCTCTAAAAAAGCAGAGGAACTGGGGAAGGCAATAGAAGCAGATTTTAAAAGTGCCACCAAGCTATTCTCGTAGAGCAGCAATCTTTTGCAAACAAGGTTTTCTGGCAGATAGTGTTACACAGTTAGACATTCACTTTCTCATCTCTAGTAGTGCCCCAAAGATGTCTCTCATTCAAATGAACAACTGGGAAAGTTCTAATTTTGCTTTAGGGAAAATTGCTGGTGCTCAGAAGAATATATTGAAATTTGGAACAAAGTAGCCTGTAGTATACAGAAAGGTGTATATCCCTAAAACAAGTCTAAATATATATCTTATTTTTTAAAAAAACCAAAGAAGGTCATGTCTAGGGGGAAAGAATGAAAACAGAACCGTTAGCCTTCCATTTTGGGACTAAAGCCCCTAGGCCAGGGGTGGGCAAATGTGGCTCTTTTACAACCTGTGAACTTCAACTCCCAGAATTCCTGAGCCAGCTTGGCTGTCTCAGGAATTCTGGGGGTTGAAGTCCACAGGTTGTAAAAGAGCCCACCCCTGCCCTAGGCCAATCTAAGACTGATGTATAAGATTGGATCTGTCAATATCACATTCCTCTTTCAAAGCAAACAACAAACTGCCCAGCTTTCTGAGGGCCCAGTTTAACTCTTCTGGTCTTCCCTACAATTCACACAATACAACTCAGAGAGACTGACCAGAGGAAAATATACAAAGTTCTCACTTCTTCAGCTGGCAATGCAGGAAGTAAGAGCATTTTGGTTCTCATCCACAGAGGATCAGCCTTTCTACAGCACACCTCCTTTATTGAAAGGAGAAATGGATCCAGGTGAAAGGCTACTCAGGTAGTTTTAGCAGGACAGGATGCTATGGGAACAGGCACTAATTCTTTGTGAATCATGGAGGGACCAACAACCAATCAGAACTTGCCATGTGTCAGCCAGTCATTGGACCTGCTGATTAGAAACCATTCTTACTCATCCAGGTGGGCACAAAAAATACTGTAAAGCATGATCTCCAGTGTAGCACAAATGACTAAATGGCCTAGGGAGGAGGGTAAAGAATTTTGAGGCACAGGTAGGGATTACTTTTGGTTGAAGCAAAAGTCTAGTAAGAGGGAAAAAAAACCTTCCCTGATTTTCAAGTCAAATCAGGGAAGAGTTAGGCCAATTTTAATAAACTAAGAGAAATAATAAGGAAGTTGCCATTAGCAAGAAGGTAACAATGAATGAAAAAAATGTAACAAATGGCTAAGAAAAAGCAGAAGAATTCTTTGCCTCTGTCTTCGCAGAGTGATTTGAAGCTAAAAATGAATACAATAGAAGAGGATACAGGTCAGTAAGGGTGTAATAAAGGAACCTTTAGCTATTCTAAATTATTTTAAGCACCAAGGTCCTGATGAACTACATCCTAGAATTCTGATAGAATTGTCAGAAAACTGTCAGGATCCCTGTCAATTATCTTTGAAGACTCCAGGAAAACTGGGGAGATATCAGATGAGTAGAAAAGAGCAAATATAATCCCTCTCTTCAGGAAAGAAAAAAAAAAAAGGAGCCCAATAATTATCAACCACGGAGTTGAACACAACATCCTAGAAAGATGTTAGAACATGTAATAAAGTTGGCCATATGTTAGAACTTTTGAAGACAATTCTAAGATTGCTAAGAGCCAGTCTGTCAAAAATAAATCATGTAAGGCAAATTTTATCTCCTTCTTTGACAGGTAACTACTCTGATGTACAAGAGGAATGCTGTGGAAACAATCTACTTTGATTTCAGCAAAGCTTTTGACAAGGTTCCACATCTCACTATTCTCACTATCAAGCTTCAAAAATATAGTCGGCATACAATAAGGTAGGTCCACAAACTGGCTGGTTAATCACATTAGTCACATTCAAAGAATCACTGTAAATGGTGTGACATCCTCTTGGAGAACCACATCGATCGAGAGGTCTGACCATTATACAGGACAACAAAACAACATCAAGTCTAATCTGGACTAACTGGAAGACTGATCTGGGAGGATCAAGATGTACTTTAATGGGGGAAAATGTAATGTCATGCATTTAGGGCACTTTGAAAAAATGTATTAGGCATATCCAGATACTTGTATCACTTTTGCTGCTCTCCTCTGAACCCCCGTCTAACCTGTCCCTTTACCGAGTTTTGAAGTCCAGCTTTCACACTGCAATAGCAAGAGCAGGGAGGCAACATCTCCTTGAAATTGAGGGAAGTCACCCCTCCTAGAAGAATGATATATTTTGAGAAATATTTAAAAAGGCAGAATATTATATTTCCCCTAAAAGATAAATTGAAATCTTAAGGGAGACAGAAACTCAGCCCCAGCTCCCTGCCCCCAGCAGTTCTTTGGTGCCCATGAAGAAAGACTGGGCCATCTTATCTACAAGACAAAAGACTTTCAGCTCCAGGGCAATGGGATTAAGACATGACCCTCCAGGACATAATAGGGTCATCTAGCAACAGAGCTCACCATGTGGCACAATCTCCTAAGAACATTGCATCACCCAGCAAACTTTAACCAAGCCTGGGAGCTCAGACAAATATGACCCCATAGGAATCTGATAACAGCCAATAAAATACATGTTCTTGCACAGGAACAGTAAATTCAAGTTCAAAGCCCAAGAGAAGGTATAAAAAACCCCCACTCTCAACTCCATGTGGTCAGCTGCACTAAGACCATGTGCTTGGTGGTTCTGTTCACCATTAAACCCTCTTTCCAATCAGCCTCCATGTTTTCAGTGTCTTTCTCCCAGCTTGGAACTGAACCAGATAGATATTTCTTCCAACAAAATGTAATGGCAGCTTAGATCACACAGTTAAGCATGTGATGCCTGAATGTTACTTCTGCAGCAGTGGTGGGTTGTCCCTGGTCCGGTCCAGTTCTATAGAACCAGTAGTAAAACCGGCAGGAGGCTCCGCCCACCAGCCACAACATCATGGGTGATCTGCGCATGCACGTGTGCTCCCATTGCAAACTGGTAGTAAAGGTAAGTAGAACCCACCCCTGTTCTGCATTGATATTTGCCATCTGCAAATAACAGTACTCCTCTTGATAAAAACTGTAGCAGGAGAAAGCTAAGACCATGTGCAGTGAGGGTCCAGCAGTAGTAATTTATGATCATCTGGGGAAAGGAGCATAAACTTACTCTGTGTCTCGATCTGCAGCCCCAGCTGAAAGTAGTCTAAATATCTTTTGTTTTAATGCTTGAAATAAAACACATCTCTGTAGAACTGCATGGGCTCTGGTCCACGGCTGTTTCTTTCAGACCCCAGGCTGCAAGGTTGGGCTAAATGTTTTTGTTTTGCCTAATAGTCAGTGGGAGGAAGCAAATACTTGTCTATTCTCCCCCATCCCATACAAGTTAGGAAAGCTGGGTTGCGGGTTCGTGACCCTGACATAAGAAATATGTTAGTTTACTTATCTGAGATTCTGCCATTTCTTCAAAAAAACAGGATGGAACTTAAAGAAACCTAACACCAATGGTATTTGAAATTCCCAGCAGCAGAACTCCGCCTGCTGGGAAGTTAGCTGGGATGCTGGTGAAGACTGATTCTGAATTATTTGTGCATAACATGCACTCATCGTACCAGAGGAGAATCTTAGTATTGTTTAAATATACATAATGCTAACGACAACACAATCTGCATAAACTTCACAGTCATACACTTTTCTTTCAGCAGAGGAAGGAAATGCATATGTTATTTGGGTTAAATATTACTTGGGGGTTTGTATGCCAGGAATAGAGAGCTGGATCTGTGTACAAGGACAATATTCTTGATATATTCAAGAATGCACAACAGGAAATCAGAAGAGTGGGGTGGTGGCAAATGAGCAACACTAAATATTAATTTATCAGAAGGGTAGGAAATGAAAAAAATGAGCAACCACGTGACCTTTCCTTTATTTCTTTCCAGATAATCATCCATTTATAATGGCTAAGAAGACATTTGTAACATTTTTTTCTGACTAGGTTTTAAAGCCAGCGAATATGATACCTTATTTGCCCCAAAATAAGACATCCCCTGATAATAAGCCCAATCGGGCTTTTGAGCACATGGCAATAAGGCCAAACACTTATTTCAGGGTTCAAAAAAATATAAAACAGGGTCTTATTTTCGGGGAAACACGGTATATTTATTTATTTATTTAGAAAATTTATATGGCCACCCATGTTAAACAAATAACTCTGGGTGGGTAACAAGTAGTCCATAGGGGAATATATATATATATATATATATATATATATATATATATATATATATATATATATATATATATATATATATATATATATATAATAAAAACCCTTGTAAAAAAATAAAAAGCACAATTTTTTTAAAAAAAAATCATAATGCAATACCAAGGCTTATATTGGTCATATAACAAACTCACAAAACACACACATTGGGCTCCTCTAACATCTTGGCCCCAACATATGGGGCAGGAGCCAGGTCTTCATAGCCTTCTTAAAGTCCAAGATAGCCATCGCTATCTCTGGGGAAAGAACTTTCCCATCAGACAGGTGCCACCACAGCTGACCTGAGAAATTCTAATACAGAAATCTCTAACTGTATCCCATCCTCTGGCTTTACAGGTTTTAGACTCTAAAACTTAGAGTATTGGTGAGTCATCTACACTTATTAAATGACTCATTGGCCTCCAATTGTGACTTTGTCTTGATGTGCTCTATGAACTTAGTGATTTTAATCCTAGGATGTTGTGGCTTTTTCAACCAATCATGTTTAAGAACAATGTGTGAACCAAATGAATGTGTTAAATTCAAACTTATGGTCAACCAAGTGCTAACAGATTCCTCAGTATTCTGGTATTTCTTAATTTGTATATTTGGCTGCTGTATCTACCAATAGACAAAATAATATATGCCCATTTAGAGGTGCTGTTATGCACATTTAGTTTTGCGGGTATATGTTGACAGAGACTGAAGACACACTGGGAGAAAACAAATGCTTTGAACAATGCTTCCCACATTGACTTTGGAGTCTCATGAGGGGTGGGGGGTTGACAGAAAGCCCCAAGGGCCCCGGGGGGAGAGCAATCAGTCTTCTGATTCTTTGGAAAACCTTCTGCCCCTCCCACAAGAGACTTTGCTGTTAAACAAGTCCGGCTCCAGTGGGGATAGGTCATGACCGTAGATGGTGGCAATGAGTTCTGGCCAAACAAAACCTTGGAGAATGATCTCTTTGAACTGTGTTTTGCAGCATTTTATGGAAATAGGTGGAGGTGATCCATTAACTAAAACAAAATTGCTTAACGCATTGTAAGCCGCCCTGAGTCTCCGGAGAAGGGCGGCATATAAATCAAATTTAAAAAAAAAATTGATTTGCTTTTGCTGGGATGGTTGGTCTCAATATCTCCTAGAACTGAAATGGCAAACCTATGCCATGTGTGCCAGAAGTGGCATGCAGAACCATCTCTCTGGGCATGCGAACCATTGCCCGTTGTTCTTCTGGGTTCCGGCACACCGGCCAGCTGGTCTTCACATGTGCAGGAGGGCCAGAAACTGGAAGAGCAGCTGCCTGGTGCGCATGCGCACGCTGGGAAGATGATCTTCTGGTTTCTGGTGCACACATGCATGCCAGCCACCTGGTCTTCCGGTTTCTGGCGTGCATGCATGTACAAAGACCAACTGGCCAGTGCTCATGGGCCGGAACCCAGAGGAGAAAGGGGAGCAGAGCTGCCAGCCAGGAGAGGCGGGCCAGGGCTTCTCTCGCTCCCCGCCCGAGCATGCTTCTTGCAGGGCCCCAGCCCTCCAGCCTGTGGCACCAATGCATGTCCGTGGTCTGGAGCACCTGGCTGGCTAAGGTGCATGGGGCAGCAGGGCAGTGTTTGCTGGCCGGGCATACGTCCACCCCACCCGCTACTCCTGCCACCGGTAGGGGTGAGGGGGCAGCAGTGGTTCTCGCACTGCTGCTTCTGGCCAGGATGCTGGAACAGCCAGGAGGAGGAGGAGGAGGAGGAGGAGGAGGAGGAGACACCAGCAGAGGAGAGGCTGTGGGGGCCCGCCAGTCGCTCCTGCCCTTCGCCCTGCGGCTGCTGCTCTTATGGTGCAGTGGGGCTGCAGAGGAGCTGAGTCTGCGTGTGAGGAACATCTGTCTGGTGCCGGGGTAAGAGGCACGGTGGCCGGGAAGCAGTCACACTCTCTTAGCAAAAATGGCGGGGTGGGTGTGTGGGCTGTGCTGGCTTATTCTTGGTAGCAGGCTGGGAGGTGATTCATCCTGGCCAGAGTTATGGCGAAGTTCTCCCACCTGCTGGCTCCCCAACTCGAGCCCCGGGAACACCGAGCCCCCTTCCCTCCGAGACCAGGAAGGGGCTCTGGCTTTCCAGGGGAGGTAGGCAGCATTCCCCACCCAACTTTCTCTCCCTGTCCAGGGCTGTGGAACCAGGTTGTTGGTGAGGATGTCCCACAACCCTGACAGGGACCAGGGGGGAGGGCAGGGGGGCAGGCAGGGAGGCACGAGGTCTCCCGAAAGACCAGGCAGAGCCGGCTCATGCGCTCTGGACAGCTGGTCTTCACGCACGCATGTGCGCCAGAAACCGGAAGACCAAAATAATTCTATAAAATCTTGACCCATATGTAGATTTAAAAAGAGAAAAAAAAATCTATCACTTATCTAGTAGACTAGAGTAAAAAAACACTAAACTAGATAAAAATGTTTTGTTTATATCTCATTGTCCATTTTTCTGTTAACTTAAAAACCATATTCAGACATGAAGAAAAAAACCTTACATAAAAATAATCAAGTTTTTTGTAATTATTTTCCTTACCCATAATCCAATTTGGATGAATACACAAATCTTAATTAAACAGTCTTTTAGAATATTTATGGATCTAGAGGAATCGGCAAACACATGCACACTGTGTCCACTGTTTATAGGCCCAAGTAACAATGAGATTAAAAGAAAATGTAGAAGCAGCTGGGATACCATCTCACAGCTAATAAGAATTATTTATGGAAGATGTATAAACAAATAAGGAAAAAATGTGTTTCCAATGTAAATTATGCAAAATAGTACAGAGGAAGAGGGTGTCACTGAAGAAATGGGGTTTTATATGTAGTTTCAAGAAAAAAATTTAAATTTACAACAAAAATGAAAAAAATACAAGAGAAAATCTATGTGGTGTCTGTAAAAGACCAAGTGCTCTTAAACTGATAGCAGAAAAAAACTGACATTCGCACAGACTTCAAATAAAAATTGATCATAGCTCAAACCACAGAGATAGAACGTATATGATAAATTTCTAGTCTTTTTAAAGTTGTACTCTTCCCTAAAGAAGTTGCAGTGAAACATTGTAAAATATACAACAAGAAGATTTATCAATGGCAAAAAGAACTTGAAGAGGGAGACACTTGAATTGAATAATAGTTGAAAAACACTGTGTTGCCTGACAGAACAACCCTTAAGTCAATAAAAAGTCTCTACTCAAAAGCCCAGCCAAAGGAGGGGAAGGAATCTAGAGATTTTTGACAAATTGACTTTTTGAAACTCTCAAGAAAACAAACAAACAACAAAAAGTTAAATATTTGTTCCTTCTAGTTAATACCTGTTCAGGATAAATAAACTGTCAGAACCAACCCCAGTCTGTGAGAGGAGAGGCTGCCTGTAAATTAAATAGTATTTGAGTTGCTGGTGCCCAGTCCCTTTAAGACCTCTCCCCAGCTAGTCCAATGATATATAAGTATACATGTTGAACAGAAAAGCAACAGAATGATGTTGGAATAAACATGTTAGAGTATGAATGAACCAAAGCAGTTTTGTTTGTTTAAAGTAACATGCCTTTAGAAATACAACAAAATAAGTAATAAGAGCCCTACTTAAGGAAATCATTTCTGAATAATGAAATTTTGCAAACTAAAATCTAATCCAATAACAACCCACATTTTGTGGCTAAAATTGTAAGTTTTAAGAATAAAGTCAAAATTGTATTTGTTCTGTTACCTTTTTTTTTTTTGCAGTCAAGTAGAAAGAGCTAAAGAGCCCATTAAAATCACTTAACTAAAATAACTCAAGAACCCTACTTAATTACTTGCAGACACAGCCACTTGCACAATTGCATGTAAAGACACTCTAAGCAAAAGATTGGGGGGAGAGTCCTTTGAGACCTGTGTGAGAAGCCATACCTTATAGTGCAAATGCCTGCTGTCCTCAACTAGAAGGATTAATACAGTACCTGTTGCAGCTTTCTGCTGCTTTACCTTCTCCTTCCAAAGATGTCCAAACACCAACCAGTAGGATTGGACCAACCCGTTCATCCACACAGAAATGAGTTCTGCTAAAATCCTGGAATGATGAATCTCTTCAGTTGAAGTAGAAAAGACCCTCCCAGCTTTTCCTGACCTTTATCTCTCTCAAGTTCTGTAGAGTCAACTCCTAAGTTCATCATACATATGAAAAAGAGCGTTCTACTCCTAGAAAAAGTCACCACGTGAAAGGCAGAACTACTTGAAAGACTAAAGACTCTGTTTAGATGACTACCTCTAGAAGAAAAAATTCTTCATACTTTCACGAGTCAAGAAAGCAAGCCGCCACCACCTAGGAAGTTTTCTCCACAATGATACTCATAGACAATTGCTTGTTAAACAAACTTTTCTCCTAAGGAGTAATCCAAGTGCCCCCCCCACCATAAATGACACAATTACCTGGAGCAGGTTACTCAGATCCATCTCAGACCAAAATTGTGGTACCTGTTTTCCTGCTATAGCCAACTGAAGCCTGACTCAGATCAACCATACACCTACGACAGGGGTGAAATCTAAAAAATTTTGCTACTGGTTCTGTGGGTGTGGCTTAATTAGTGGGCAGGGCTTGGTAAGATGACTGGGAGGGTGTGGCTTGGTAAGGTGGGCGTGGCCAAGTCAATGTCACTTCTTTGCCCTTTTTTAACCTACAAAACACAACACAACACAACTGGCTCACCCACAATATAAAAGTAACTGTGCTAGAGCCAAAATGCCCCCTGCAACAAGCAGGAACCTCACACAGCCACAAAAAGCTGGTTTGGACCGGCTCAGGTGAGTAGATAGCGATGGCAGCGGGCAGTTCAGAGAACCGGTAGTAAATGCCCTGCCCCCCATGCCCAGCTGAGCCGCTGGGCATTTTCCTTTTAAATGGTTCTGATGAGCCAAGCTCTGATGATCCCAGCTGAGTTGCCTCCTAATCAGGCAACTCAGCTGGGATCATCAGAGCCATTTAAAAGAAAAAAAGTTTTTTCTTTTAAATGGTTCTGACGATCCAAGCTCTGACGATCCCAGCTGAGTTGCCTGCTAATCGGTAGCAAAAATCCCTCCCCCTCCCCCCCTCAGCTTGCTTACCTTAGCTGCTGGTCTCAATGCCTTGTTGTAATCCCTGCAATCCATTGCATCAGCAAGCAACTGAATCTCCCTGCCTGCAATCAGGCAGGGAGTTGTGGACTTCAACTCCCAGAATTCCTCAACCAGCAAAGAAAAGCTGGCTGAGGAATTCTGGGAGTTGAAGTCTACAAATCTTAAAGTTGCCAAGGTTGGAGACCCCTGTTCTATTGGGTAAGTTTTTTTCCCCTTTGGGAGCTTTAAAAAAAATAGTTAATTGAGGTCTTTTTTTACACCTAGCCATTTAAAGTTTAGGAAGTTTTAAATTTAGCTGCTTTTATATAAAAATAAAAATAAATTAAAATAAAATAATATTTGTGCAGCTTTCTGAGATTTAGTGTGTTTCTGTAGTGTCTCACTCTAACTACACAAACACACAAAATCTCACAAAGCTATGTGTGGAATTTTGTGTGTGTAAAGTGTGAAAGTTGTTTTTTTGGGCTTTTTGTGGCTGTGTGAGGTTCCTGCTTGTTGCAGGGACCATTTTGGCTCTAGCACAGCTGCTTTTATATTGTGGGTGAGCCTGTTGTGTTGTGTTGTGTTGTGTTGTATAGGTTCAAAAAGGGCAAAGAAGTGACATTGACTTGGCCACGCCCATCTGACCAACAAGCCACGCCCTCCCAGTCACCTTACCACCAAGCCCCGCCCACTAATTAAGCCCCGCCCACAGAACCAGTAGCAAAAATTTTTAGATTTCACCTCTGCTATATACATAGATGTAGGATACAAGAAAGAGAGAATACCCCTAGGATGAAATTTCCCAAGTGACTCATTAATGAGGTTTGATACTTACTGAAGTATCTCAGAAGTGTCAAAAAGTAGGGAGTGAAGGCCTGGGATCCCAAACATCATCTCTGGGATCCCAAACGTCATCTGTTCAAACATCCTCTTTTTAAACTTCATCTTTAAAAACACCCATTTTACAGAAGCCTCTGTTTTTCTGTCCACACCGCTCTTGCTTCATTGTACCCTGTCTGCACAGAAGCATAAAACAGAAAACTGCAAAATGCTTTGCTAAACCAAAGCAAGAAATTATATTTACCTCTGCAGGATGCAGTTAGAACAGTAGCTAGAAGCTTGTTGCAAGAAGACCCTTTGCTGGAAAAGTAAGGCAATGTGATATTTATTAGCTTGGGCTGGGAGGCAGGCAGTGGTCTAGTAGTATAGGTCATGCTAAAAATAGCCGAACAGCATCACCTGTACATGTGCTATTCCAACCTGAACACCATTACTTGTACACATGCTGTTTTAATGATGGTAAGAAATTTGTAGCCAATCATTGTATTGCTGTTTTGAAATTTCTGCATCTGAAATTCAGAAATAAAGTGACAAATTTCCACTTTCCTTGACTCTGAATGATTGATTAATCTTCGTGCCTGATAAACAAACCCCAGATTGACTCTTAACCATCATCCTCACTTAGCGATTGTTGAAAGTCATGACAGACACCTCCTCCAGGTACTTACTACCCCGTTTTGAAATTATGGTTGCTATAGCACCCCTGCAGTCGTTTGCCCTTACAGCTGACTGCACGGATGCTGTAGCAGCCTCTCCACCTCCACTCCCCCCTGTATCCTTCCCCGCTGGTGCCCCACAGGCCTGCATCCTACTCACCTGTCATCCATCACCCATTTGCCTTTTAAAGATCTCCAAACCTCATGTTTGGCACAGAGGGCAGGCCATTTATCCCTGAACTATGTGGCTGCCTCCTGGAAGTAGCTGCCATTTTCAGCACGTCCAAAATTCCTTGTGGTCCTGCTGAAATGGCAGCCACTTCCAGGAGGCAGCCACACGGCTCAGGAATGAATTGCTGCATTCTGCTTCCCTAATGCAAGCTGCGCAGCACTGGAAAGCTCCAGAGTTTTCCTCAGTGCTGTGTAAGCCACTTTAAGGCAGAAAAAGTGACTGCTATTTTCAGCATGGCCACTATTCCTTGCCTTTACCCAGTGGTGGAATTCAAATTTTTTTACTACTGGTTCTGTGGGCGTGGCTTGGTGGGCTTGGTGTGGCTTGGTGGGTGTGGCTTGGTGGGCGTGGCAGGGGAAGGATACTGCAAAATCTCCATTCCCTCCCCACTCTGGGGCTAGCCAGAGGTGGTATTTGCCGGTTCTCCAAACTACTCAAAATTTCTGCTACCGGTTCTCCAGAACCTGTCAGAACCTGCTGAATTTCACCCCTGCCTTTACCCCAAAATGGCGTCTGCTTCTGGAAGAAGGGACGGACTGCTCTGCTCTACTTCCTCAAGGCAGTTTGCGCAGCACTGAGAAAATCACCAGAGCTGCAGAGAACTTCCATAGGTACATGCACAAATGGGGATAGGATGGAGGAGGCCCAAGCCCTGTGTGGGCCCAATGGGAGGGTGAAAAGGCCAGAGGGGACCTAGTAGGAGGAAAGCAGGGAAGTGGAGACCAGGGTATCTCTGCAGGTGGGGGAAGCCTTGGGAGACCAGGTCAGTTGGACCTGGGCTTGTGCTCCCAGGGCCTCCCCCACAGAAGGCATCCTACGCTCTGCTTAATCACCCACACGTTAAAAACGACTGCATCAGGGAGTGGGTGGCGATCATTAAGCAAGGCCATCTTGCTTAATGACTATCAGCACTTGCAACTGTAATGGACAGACTCCATTATGGTGTGGGTTGAAGATTACCTATTCTGCCTGCAGATTTTTCCAATCCTTTCTGAATTGATAATCAGGTGGTTCCCCCTTCATTTGCAAAAAGAGCAACAAACACATTTATAATGGTTTCCCGACAACTTGCACACATTCTGAACATGTGTTAATTGGCATGCACTGATACACATTTGCCTAGTGATTTGCAAAATATTATTTAGACTAGGTTGTTACAGGATGGTCATAAGAAAAAATTGATTCTTGGAACTATTAACGGACTTATTGAGAAGCTTCAAAAGCCATTAGTTCATCAGAGGAAGACTTCACTATTGCAGGGCAAATTCTATGAATGGGGCATTTGAGCATCTCTACGAGAGAAGTTTGCCAGCAAAATTACATAGGTACATACGTATTTCAGTGCATATACATAGAATCAGAAGTTTCTATTAGTGGCAGATGCCCCATAATGATCAGGCAGACATCTGTTATTGATATGGGAGCTAAGGCCGCCATGGCTTCCTCAATCTGTCCTCTTACCAACTCTTACAATTTTCATACAGTGTTGTAAACATTATACCTAAACATTATGTTTAGGTATAAACGGTTTGTGGTTTGTAAACCATGATTTTGGCCTTAGCATCATGTGTAAACCAAGCATTAGAGCTTCCTAATCAAATCAAGATTAAAACACACCAGAGTATTTAATGCACTGTGTGAACTCAACCAATTATGCTCAACCAATTTTGTTATACAAAAAGTGAGAAGAGATGGTTGATGGAATTTAAGAAATATATGTAGAGGGAAGTTGCCTGTAAAAATTCATGCCTAATGTCCTACTGGCAACTCTACACAAAGAGAACCTTATAGGTGTTAACATGTTCATAAGAAAATATTCCAGCAACGTCACATCAACCATCTACCTGCCCTGGCCCATCTCCTTATCCAGGCAGCCTCTACAAGAAACATACATTGCCTTCTTATATACACTCATTCATACTTTCCTCCTAATATTAGTTCTCAGTAGAGAACTACTACACTGTTTAGCCAATACTATTTTTAGACCATTCTGTACAAATGGATAATAAAAAGCGCAGATACATACAATTAATACAGAACTCAGCTTCCCAAAAATAAATTTCATTTTTTAAAACAAGTACTGTACATTTCCAGGATTGATAATGGATAAACATGTTGTTGCTCAGAAGCTAGAGAAATGACATTTCAAGATTTTGAAAGGGGGGAGGGGGGTTTGGTTTGCACAATTTACATAGAATTTATCTTTCTTTAGTGATCATTTTGATAACTTTAAACTTTCTGGATATACTGTATGCCGTTTTTCTGATAGTAATCGGATCAAAATTTCCATCATGTGGTTTCAACACAGTCACATTATCCTTGTCAAACATAAGCCTGAATGCTCATACCATGTATTAACATACTATACAATATGGCCACTGGGAACAGGCATACCAGTTATTTCCAAGGCTCTGTCCATTTCTGCAAAATTCCCACCACTTTCCCTAGGAATGTTTTGCTGCTCCACAGTGCCTTTGCAGTAATACTCCCTGTTTCAAAGCCTGCTTCACAGGGTTTACAGTTTCTAGTATCTCAGCTGCTCAGTTCTACTTCACCCCTTTCTTCGGGAACAGTCATATAAATACCTCCTTCCTCTTAGACTTAGCCAGGGCTGCTTTGTTTGCTCTCCAAATACACTAGAGAGCCCTGATGTTTTGAGATGTATGCATTTCAGAATATCTCCAAGAATTGAGATTTTAGTCCTTTGTCCAGTTCATTTCCCAAGCAATATTTTAGCTTGGGATTCAGTCTTATTTTCTACCAGTGCATCCAGAGGCTTTTCCTGGAGAGCTGCCCCAAGCTGAGCTTGATAATAATCTTCTGTTCCATTTTGAGCCTGCAGCTTGGAAACAATCCTAGCAGTTTCTGGTGTGATTGAAAAATGTTTACGCTTTCCAGAGATATCAGGTGAGGCACTGCGTCTACTTGGACTTGTCTCCAACCGGCTACTGATTGCCTCTGAATTAGACAAAACAGCAGCCAGCAGGGGCAGACTGGAAACTTTGGGGATAATGGTACGAGGATGTTTTACTGGCATCCGGTTGAAGCGTCCTCTGGATTGCGGGTTGAGAGTAACTTCTGGATCAAGTATAAAGTCTTGCAGTTCTGTGTCATTTGTTCTGTTCAGCTCTGAATGGGAAGAAAAAAGCATTTGATAAAGAATGAGGAAAGGCAATTTGTTCCATGTATCACCCAGCAGACCATGAGTTTAAAGGCACATAGTGTTTTTCTAAAAGCAATGAAAGATTAGCTGGATTCTTTGAGGAAGCACTTTACTGTCTAACCTTCACACATTTTGACTGGTATAAGATAATACAGATCTCTTACAATCAGGGCAGCAGCAGGTTTTTTGCATATGCCACAAACTCTGTTATAGGTATTTCATAAAAGGACCAAATCCATCAACCATCTATGTTTTATAGCCTTTTTATTTTTTTATTGATGTATCTGCATCTCAGACTCATATATCATTTAATGCTATTTACTATCCTAAAATGTAAGAGACTAGCTGAACCTGCCCCAAAGTTCCATCCTCAACATCTTCCTTTACATAATAGTTAATCAGACACTTCTGGAAAACATGCAATGGTTTTACTTTGAAGAATGTCAGATAGAAAGAATCAGGACTATTAGAAAAGTTGCAGTATAGAACAGGGGTCCCCAACCTTTTGGACCTCAGGGACCACTAAATTCATAATTTTAAATCCCGCAGACCACTAATATGATCTGCCTAATGACCAGCTGGTGGGCGTAGCTAGATGGGCATGTGACTGGGTGGGCATGGCCAAATCGATGTCACTCGTGTCGAGGGGCACCTCGCAGGCCTCTACCTGCCCCTCCCCTCCCAGCCACTCCTCGCCTGCCCACCTGGGCTCCTTAGGACCCCAACAGGAAGCAGTTGTTGGTGCTAAGCAGCCACCATGAGAAAGAGTTGGCAAAACAGCTCAGTTCAGATTGGATCTGGCTGAGAAGGAGGCTCAGCAGAAGCACCTCACTGAGGACTATGAGCGTAGGCTTTCCAAGCAGAAGGAAGACCTACGGGAGTGCAAGGCCAGGTACCGGCACCTGCAGGCTCAGCGGGCTGAGATAGTCAGCCAATTCTAGGCCATGATGCAGTCCACTGGAACAAGGCCCTCTGGCTCTTCACCACCAGCGGCACTTCCCTCCAGCCTTTGTTCAAAGCCCCACACCAGGAGACTGAAGCAGACCCTGAGTCAGAATTTCGGCCCCCTTTCCACCCGCACAAAAAGACCCTGAAGGGTGAGACTCTGCAGCAACACAAACATTCATTGCACGTATCCAGCCCAGGGGCCGTAGTTTGAAGACCCCTGATTTAGTGCAATATATAAAATGAAAATAATTTTTCTGCGGACCACCAAAATTTTCTCATGGACCACCAGTGGTTCACAGACCACCAATTGGTGACCACCGGTATAGAAGATTTATTCAAGCTGATACACAAGAATCTGGTCAACTGAATTGTTGCCAGATAAAAATCAACAGAATTCAGGAAGGATTGGACTTCGATCACTTGTGGGAACACAAGGACTCTAAACTGATGATGCACTTAACTCTGCCTCCTAGCTCCACCTGCTTTTCTCCTACAAAGAATTTGGGGGGGCTATAGTTGGTGGAAACATGAAAATCCATGGCCTTACCTACATAGAATTGTTTTAAATTAAACCAAATCAGCTTGCAACCAGGTATGTAAATATGATCATTTTCCATTTTGTACCTATACATGATTTTCATATAACATAGTTTAAATCTTTATAAATTTCAGCATTAAGATATTCCGTGCTGTGCATCCTTTAGGAGAATGCTGTCACTTTTCAAAACTGTCTTGGACTGGGGAAGACAAAGTCATCCTAATTAACTCAGTTTAGATGGCATAATTAATTAGAATTTCAGAACTGCCTTATGCTGCCGTTTCTCATTCTGAAGAACATGGTATTTTAGATAATTAATCATTTGGGGTAGAATGAAGATTTCTCAACATTATATTTTTTTAAAAAAATGGTTTGCTATAGAAGAAAAATTACCTACGGGGTTGACAGTTTGCTCCATGGTGTCTTTCCGCTTGACCTCAGTGAAGGAACTGTCCTCACTTCCACAATCATCTTCACCCAAACATAGCTTGGAGGCAGAGCTCTGTTTGGAAAAAAAAATATTGCTATGAATCTGGTTGAGTTCCTCCACCAATTTTACCTAATTGCAGCAAGAAAGCTGTGTGAGAGTTTAGTAGGGTGATATATTTTTTTTATTTATTTTATTAGTCATATTTCTATGCCGCCCACTCTCTGAGGACTCTGGGCGGCTTACACCAAAGACAGTATACTAATTAGCATATTGCACCCAACAATCCGGGTTCTTATTTTACCCACCTTGGAAGGATGGAAGGCTGAGTCAACCCTGAGGCAATGAGATTTGATCTGCTGAACTAGCAGTCAGCTGAAGTAGCTGTAGTTCTGCACTCTAACCACTGCGCCACCTTGGCTCATTGGACATTTTTATTTTCTAAAATAAATTCTGTGCTACTTTTTGAAAAAAAATTAGTGTTATAGGTTTTCTAAAGAGAAACATCCCTTGTATTTCAAATTTTTATTTTTATTTATGATAATAATTTTAACGGTACCCTGAAATATCAAAATAAAGATGTACTTTGAGAAAACAAAAATGGCAGACTATCCACTCAACCCTTTAGTTCTGCTAACACTGAGAATCTACAGTATATTTTAGAATTTAGAATAACAGAATTGGAAGGGACCTTGGAGGTCTTCTAGTCCAATGCCCTGCTCAGGCAGGAAACCCTGTACCATTTCAGACAACTGGTTGTCCAATCTCTTCTTAAAAACTTCCAATGTTGGTGAATTCACAACTTCTGGAGGCAAGTTTTTCCCCTGGTTAATTGATCTGTCAGGAAATTTCTTCTTAGTTCTAGGTTGCTTCACTTACATATTTGAATGTCATATTTGGTGTAATGGTTATGGGGTTAGATCAGGGACTTAGCCAAGGAAACTCATTCTTACTCCAACCTAGGTTACAGGATTATTGTCTGGGTAAAATGAAGTGCAATTCCTATATAGGTTCCCTTTATTTCCTCTAACTATGATATTACTAATACTAATAACAACAGCTGATTATTATTATTCTTAAATTATGCAGCCTTTTATAGCCTCTTTGGAATATATCACAGAGGGCCACCTTAGAGAGACACGCATGGAATGGCTGGCTGTGTGCGTTAGGCAGAATGAAAAAAGTGGCAGTGTTTTAAAAAATATGTATATAGCCCTGCTCCATCTTATAAGAAACCCATGATGGCTCCCAATGAAAAATTAAAACAAGATAAATACCACGTCAAAACTATAAAAGCCAATCACATTGAAAACAAAAAGTTGGTGCCAAGATATGCAATCACCTTATCCCAGTACTTGGGGAGAAAGCCAGATCTTCAGTGTTTTAGAGAAGGCTAAGAGGGCATGGGCCTCTTGAGCTTCAGGGGACAGAGTGTCCCATAGGGCAGGGGCTGCCATAGAAAATGCATACTTTCTAGCTCCTATCAAATGACAAAATCTAAAGGAAGGGACTAGGAACATGCCCACCCTATCTGATCTGGTAGGATGGGTAAATGTTCTTAGGGAAAGGTGGCCCCTAAGTAATGTGGCCCTATGTCATACAGGACTTTAAAGATGCTTTGAATTACTCCTGGAAAGAAACTGGAAGTCAGTACAGCTCAAGCAACAGAGGCAGTGGTGGGTTGCCCCCAGTTCGGACCGGTTCGCAAGAACCGGTAGTAAAACCGGTGGGAGGCCCCGCCTACCACCCCTGATGTCGTCATTGGTGATCTGTGCATACGCAGAAGCATATTTTGTGGGCATGGCTTGATCGTCATGTAACAATTATTTAGGATTTAGCAGAGGTACTGGTCTACCAGGCTTTTAACTGCTTGCAGAGCTGTACTGATCTACTCATGTATTTTTGCAGGCACTGGTCTACCCGTTTATTTTGGCAGGCACTGATCTACTCATGTATTTTGGCAGGCACTGATCTACTCATGTATTTTTGCAGGCACCAGTCTACTCATTTGTTTTCTTTTAACACTGATCAGCTGTAGGGCGGCCCTTTGAAGCCCCACGGCAAGAGTTTAAACAGTTTTTTTTCCTCTAGCCATCAGCTGGGACTCAGGAGGCAGCAACAGACTGGGGGTGGGGCCAAATAAAAGGTAAGAATAACGCAGGGGGTGGGTGGGGGGGGGCGGAGGGGCCAGAAACTGTTTGGTTATGTCATATCATCACCGCTACCAGCTTGGGAGAACTGGGCTGAACCAGGAGGAACCCACCACTGGTGCAAACCCAGAGGCACCCATTACCATGCGTGCTGCTATGTTCTGGACCAGTTGAAGTTTCCAGGTGGTCTTGAAGGGCAGTCCCATTAGGAGTGCATTGCAGTAATTCAAACAGGAGATGACCAAGGCATGGGTAATCATGTGCAAGACCTTCTGGTCCAGAAAGAGGTGCAATTGTCATACTGGACCAATCTGGGCAAAGAGCAGGAGCTGTGAGTCCAGGAGATCCCAAATTGCACACCAGCTCCGTCTGGGGGAGTGCCAGCCCGTCCAAAGTCAGATGAAATATCATCTGGACCCAGAGGACTAAAAGCCCATAGCCACCAAGGTTGGGTAGCTTGAATCCACTTTTCCATTTATCTCAGTCTATTGCTCAAAGAGGCTCATTTATTTCACTTAAGGCCAGGCCATCCCTGATTCCTACCTCTAAAGATGCATTGGAAAGTCTTTGATTGCTTGAAAGAACTTCATTAGTATTTGCCTGTTTCAAAGAGTTTTCACAGTCACAAAGTCCAGCTGAAGGCAGGTCATCCATCCCAAATATCTTTTCATAGTTCAGGATAAGAAATTCAACCAGCTGGGACTGGTATCCTGAATCCACCAGGCATGACATGGACACATCATTATTACAGGGAGGGCGGATCAGAGTAGGGCCAAAGATGATGCCCAGGTTGTTGGGGGACATCTTGTTCTCCTGATATCTTTCAGCCACCCTTGAAAAGAAAAATACAGGGTTAGAAAAGGTTAGAAAGTTTGGGCACAATAGTTTTTCATGAATGGAGAACATAATGGCGTGTAGATTCTAAACTGTGTTTCCAGCTGGTTTTGCAGTTGCCATGCCAGTCACTTACCAGAGATCTTATCCCAAAGTGTGTGTCTGTATGTATACATACACACATATACACATACATACATATACACATACAAACACACGCACACCTTCTTACTTACACATTAACTAATACTCATTTTACAACTTTACATCAATAATTGTGCAGGGGCAGAAATTATCAGAAATAAAATGTAGCAACATAAACAACAACCAATACAGTATCTTTGCAAATTGTCATCTTGAAGGAAGAATGTTTCCCCTATATAATAAATAAGGAACAACTCACTTCATCGTATCAGTGTGAAAACAATTGTGCTAACATATAGTTGTGGAGTCTCTTCTTTCCTCCTGGTTCTTGCTATGTATTTCAGCAATCCCGTCCTCTATTCTACAAACGTCTTCTTCATACCAGGAGTTTATACCAGACTATGAGAACTTTCACCATGGTTTTTGTGTAACTCCAGAATCAATTCTGTGTTCCCTTGCTATTATCTGCATCGGGCAGTTAAATCCATTAATTTCTACCTCTGTTGTAATGTATCCAAAATAACAACAACAAAAAAATTGTTTTGTTTTGTTTTCAATTATGACTAGGTCATATCCTCAGAAAAGCTCATGTTTTGATGTGGTCTTCATCTTGTCCTGAATGATCATGTCATTTTTCGCTGTACTGCAAATCTTTCTCCATATTCCAAGGGCAGTCTCAAAACATCAAAAATCTGTTAGGTTTTATCACTTTAGAGGAAAATTAGGTGATCGACAATAACTGGGAACAGACCCAAAGGTGCTTTTTCAAGAGGCAACTGAAGTTTCTTGTTTTACTTTGAAGACGTTTCACTTCTCATCCAAGAAGCTTCTTCAGAGCTGAAGAAGCTTCTTGGATGAGAAGCGAAACATCTTCAAAGAAAAACACGAAAGTCCTGTTGCCTCTTGAAAAAGCACCTTTGGGACAACCATGATCTGGATGACTGAGAATCTCCATAGACAACTGGGAGCAGAGATGAGAGAGAGGCAGCATGTGGACTGGCAAAAGGGACAGCAAATTTCATGCTAATTTAGTTTTCTGAAGACTCAAAGATGGGTGGATGTCACTGTAATTCAAAGCTCTTGCACACACAGAAACATCACCGTGTTTTCCTCTCACTCCTGAGATTTCTGTCTAACCCTGAAAATAGTTCTTTGATTGCACCTTTGCAGCAAGACAGGCAAATTGCTGGCTGCACACAATAGAATACACATTATCTTCTTGCAACTCTTGGTTGTTTTGGGCTGGATAGAAACAGCATGTGCAGCCGGAAGGAAAATGGCTTCTAACATTTCCCTCTGCTTTCTTGGTTTTGCACCTTCCAGAAAAATTGCTTCTTTCAAAAGACTGCCAAGAATCCATCATGGGTTGCGGTGTCCCAGTTTCAAAGCATTCTGTCCCAAAGGCAAGCCTACTGCCATTTCTATTGTCACTGACGACACTTCATACTCTCTCCCACCTTCTCCTCTTCTGCCGTGGCAAGTTGTCACAGGAGGAGGCAGAACATTCCAGAAGTATGCACACATACAGGGATACATAGTTGAAATATGATGTCCAAGTAATCAGCATTCTTCTTCCTTTGTGAATTCCAAATCTATTGCCAGCCTGAGTTGGAAACTCATACACAGGGAAATATCAACATCCAGGAAGCCTCTCTTCCTTGACATCTACACTGTCCCATTTCTGAAGCTTTCTTCCCAAAGAAAGCATTCCATTTATGCAAGTCTACCCGTTTGCTAACTTTCCTTTTTTACAAGGGAATTAAAGCAGGGGTGAAATCCAGCAGGTTCTGAGAGGTTCTGGAGAACCGATAGCAGGCATTTTGAGTAGTTCGGAGAACCAGCAAATACCACCTCTGGCTGGCCCCAGAGTGGGGTGGGAATGGGGATTTTGCAATATCCTTCCCCCAGAAGTGGGGAGGGAATGGGGTTTTTGCAGTATCCTTCCCCTGCCACGCCCACCAAGCCACATCCTGCCCACCAAGCCATGCCCACAGAACCGGTAGTAAAAAAAATTGGATTTCATCACTGAATTAAAGTATAGTATTCTTCCAGTTCTTAGGCACAGACGTAGCCTTCATACAATTTGCACAATTAATTACGTTAATATTTTAATATCTCTCAAATATACTATCTAAACCTAGATAGCCAGTTTGGTCTAGCAGTTAAGGTACCAGGCTAGAAACCAGGAGACTGTGAGTTGTAGTTTCACTTTAGGCCTGAAAGCTGGCTGGTTGATTTTGGGCCAACCCTTCTCTCTCAGCCCACCTCACCTCACTGGGTGGTTGTGGAAAATAGGAGGAGGAAGGAATATTAGTTATGTCCATTCCCTTAAGTTATTTATAAAATGTGGGATAAAAATATCTAAAGAAAAAATACCTGCTGCTATTTTCATTATTCTCAAAATATTTCTGACTTTCCTTTCTAATTTTTTTCCTGGACACTAACATAATATTTATTGCAGTCCCACCCTATGACATTTCATTATCCTTCTTTGCAGCAACGTATTATTAAATATCTAAAAGATTCCGGTTTCAATTTCATTGAAAATAATTCCATTGTTTTTATTCTTAATTCCATTCGCCATGCTAGAGGCTTCTTAAGCTGTTTTTCTCCACTTCCAAACCAACTTTATGTTTCTATCAAAACTGCATTGCATTTTGTGTTCCTCTTCTAATTTTAACCATTCCTTGCTCTGTTTGTTTTAAGCTACTTGTCTCCTGTGCAGAGACCAGCTAAAAATGAAACTGGCTTAAGAAATTGTTTTCCATTTCTTCAGTTTTGGAAATGATGCTGCCAGGTGTCCTGTCCTGTCCAGCCCTGATTGATAGATTCCCCTAGTTCTTTACTCTTCTCACCCGTGCTAGGGAAACAACCACTGGGCATTTTCTTTCTTTGGGTGGGTTTGAGAATGTGGATTTTCATTGATAGACATTTGTATTAGCCCCTTAGTTGATTTCCCTTTGTATTCAGAATCTTCCAGTGGTGGGTTGCTACTAGTTCGCACTGGATCGGGTGAACCGGTATCGGCGGGAGGCTCCGCCCACCCATCCGGACGCTTCTGCGTATGCACAGAAGCACTGCGTGCACACACGCACTAGCAAACCGGTAGTGATGGGATTTGGAACCTGCCCCTGGAACCTTCCCATTTAGCACATCCAGCTGTCGACCAGTGGGGAGGAAAAAGGAAAAGAGAAAGGAAAAGTGTATTTTTTATCATTCTTCCTATGACTCCAACTAAAGGGGAAACTGGCAGGACAAAAATGCAGTGTGTAGGAAGAAATATCCTTCTGGGTTCAGCTCCAAGTGGGGAAAAAAGACACTGGAAACACGGAGACTGCTTGGAAAGATGGTTTAATGGTGGACAGGATCACATAGTTTGACTTCCTGAACAGAAAAAGGGCCGAGATACAGCGAGTCCCCAGGTTTTATGCTTTCTCTGGCTTTGAACTTCCTGGGGCCCAGAAAGAGTATCCTGATTGGTTGTCAGACTCCCAGGGGGTGGAGGTCTTAGCTAGCCTTGCCGGCTGATGTAATCTTCCCAAGTGCCATGTGGTGAGTTTCTGTCCTCGATGGGTCCCATTGTGTTAGTTTCTGTTGCTATTGTGTTGCAGATGATGGTCCATTGACAAAGATTGAGTTTCTGCCTCTGTCCCATTGACAAAAAGGGGGGAGGCAGGAAGGTGGGAGCTGCTTTGTCTTTAAAACATGCTTCTCCATTTCTCATGCAAGGAAACATAATATTCTGCCTTTTTAATATTTCTTAAAATATTTCATTCTTCCAGGAAAGGGGTGGGTGCTAACTTTCTACAAGTGTTTCACCCATTTATGACAGCAAAGTCCCTTCAAAAGGAAGTGGATAGCCTAGCAGCCAAGAACAAAGGGCTTGGTGCAATGACTGACTAAAGAAGAGGAGGCAATACCACTACAATAGAAGATTAGGTGGAAATTGCCAATTAGAGGTTGAAAGTGAACTCATGCATTCTTATACTTGTAAAAGAGTTTAAATACTTTCTACAGGATGTCTTCCTTTTATTCTTACTTCTGCAGCAATCATGCTTAAGCATTTTTTTCACCCTTAATCTCTTTCACCTCATCATTCTATCAAATGTCCTTTTTCATACTTTCCATTAATGTAATTTCATATACTTCTGTACCACTTAAAATAATGTTTTTTGCTCTGTTCCAAGTCACTGCCCCATTCTCTTAACTTACATTCATTTTTAAAAAAGGGTATGATTAGAATTCACTGATAAAAGTTACAGTCAATTTGCTGGCAATAAAAATGATATCCAGATCAGATTAATTTAACAGAGCTAATTTGCCCTACATGACAAAAGCTGCATATTCAATGCTATTTCTTTCATTACCTGTACAGATGAGCAATAAGATGCCTTATAGTATTATAATTTGTTGCTGGTAATTTGCTCAGCAAATCCTTGGTGGTCTTGATGGGATCTGTCTCAGAATTATCCCCACTTTTCTGCAAATTTCTTGAGAAAGCCATGAAATCTTCATAAAGTTTAAACGGAAGCACAGGGCTGGAAAGCTGTAGCAAAAAAAATGCAAAATATGCATCATAATATTTTACTGGTGCAGATTTCTTGGGTTTAAATTTGATCACAAGTATTACTGGATCCTGCCATGTTATCCCAGTTTCAGAGAATAGTTCTATCTCAGTTTCTCACATCACATACATATTTCAAAACAAGTGTTCAAATTTTGAGAATGTCAGATAAACTGAGCTGTTGAACTTTAATGATCCCCATTAAGGAAGATGTGCCCATACCATGAGCTATCTCCTATGCAGCAATGGAATTCTGTGCATTTCAGAAAATTCTAGAATTTTACATCTTTCCTTTATGAACTCAGAACTCCTGTTACGCACATGTACAAAATGAGGAGGAACAGCTAACCTTTACAAAGAAAATAATAATAATAAAAAAATCTAGACAGGTTACAGCATAACTGAGCTGAAATAAACAATATGAAATTTAACAGTGGGCTGAAATACAGTAAATATAATGAAAATTAACAGGGTGAAATGTAAAGTCTACATGTGGGAAGAAGAAATGAAACATATAAGAATCAAAATGGGAGACGTAATTTGATGGTACTACTAGTAGTCCTTGACTTACAAATTGAACCCAAAATTTATGTTAAGTGAGAAATTTGTTAAGTGAGTTTAGCCCCATTTTACGACTTTTCTTGACACAGTTGTTAAGTGAATCACTGCAGTTGTTAAGTTAGTAACATGGTTGTTAAGTGAATCTGGCTTCCCCGTTGACTTTGCTTGTCAGAAGGTCACAAAAGGGGATTGCATGACCCCAAGACACTGCAACCATCATAAATATGAATCAGTTGCCAAACATCTGAATTTTGATCACGCGAACATGGGGATGCTGCAAAGGTCATAATGTGAAAAACGGTCATTAAGTCACATTTTTCAGTGCTGTTGTAACTTTGAACAGTCACTAAACAAACTGTTATAAGTCGAGGAGTACCTGTACATGTCAAAAGAAACTGAATGTTCTAGTTAGTCACCAGTAGAACATGAAACAACAGTATGATGCAGCTGCTAAAAAATTGAATCAAATTTGAGGATATATTTTTGTGAGCTGCACAGATTTGTGCACTCAAATGGACAGCTATATAGATACTGTAAATGTATGAACATGTCCAGATCACAGGAGGTTATTGTCCCACTTTACTCTGCCTTAGCCAGGTCCACATGGAATGAGTTCAGAGAATGGCTACCAAAATGGTAAGAAACCAAGTCCTATCCAAAATGGTTAAAGGAACAGAGTGTGTTTAATCTGCAGAAGAGAACACTGAGGAGCGAATCCTAAGCAGACATCTTACAGTGCAGTGAATGGACTTTGTTCTCTGGAGGCCAAGATCAGAACCTTATTTTTGAAAATATCTTGTAAAATGAGAATGGAAGTAGAAAGTAGTAAGTAGTTGCCAATGAAGATCCTTCTCTGATGCAAACCACATAAGAGATTGTGCTTTTAAAAAACCAAGGACAATAAGAATAGATGCAAAAATATAAGAGCACATCTGGAAAATAGTAGGCAAACTGCAATTTATATGATGTCTATAAGTCAATCAATCAGTCAATCAAATTAGCCATAGACCAGCATATACGAGTCTGTTAGATTGTGAAAGCTGGGGGCAATGCAAGATGTTTATTATAAGGGAAGGAATAACTGTGAGCTGTCTTTTAATATCAATGTGTTTCTGGAAAAATGTTCCTTGCGAACTCCCACAGCTAAAGAGACACATCTCAGAAAACCACTTTCAGCTGTAGGGAAATGGGGTGCTAAGGATGCTCTCCGTTTTCATTCCTTACCTCCTTAAGGAAATGTTTAAGGACTCCAGTGATGTCATGGGGTGAGTGTTCTGACAGCTCCACCAACCTTCGCCCATTCTCAAAGGCTTGGCACAATCTCTCCATGCGTGCTTTCGCCCCACTAATGCGGTATATTCCCTGCATTGAGGAGAGGCAAAGGGAGACCAAATCAGAGGAAGCCAGTTTGATGAACAACACATATAGATAGGTGCCCAAATGACAACCAGAACATCGATCTGATTCAGAAATGCTAAGATGCAGGTGGAGGAGAGACTGAAATGCTAGAACACCGAACTCTAGTTAATTTAGTATAGAAAATATACTTCTGCCAGCTCAGAAACCTGGAGATATATTTTGTTCAGTCTGAAATTCAGAGCTAACAGCAGGATGAAAAACCAGCATGTAACAATAACAATACATGTAAGGATCCTGAAATTACAATATATGTAAAATTCTGATCTATATGCAGACAAAGGTATAGTCAGACATGTTTGCTCCAGCTGTTAAACAGCTTGCCATTCTCATTTATGAAGAATTGTATGCTTCCACAGAAGTGGACTAATATAAAGCATGCATAGGTGACTTAATTAATTCCATCTTTGTATTAGGAATGGGAATGAAAATTTTGTTCCTGCTCTTACCTTGAAACAGGAATAAAACTTGGAATGTATGCATAGAAGAATGAGTTACCTGAACTCCCAAGGCACGAGCTTCTATCTCTGATGTACATTTCATCACAATAAATGGCACCTCCTCTGGGAAATCCCTTGGCACATCGCTGAAGTCAATTCCAAATAGCGATGCCCGGGCTGGCAGTTTTTGATGACCACAATTGATAAGAAGAGTCTCCAGACATTTTTTATGGCAGGTCAATAGGCACTGTGAAAAAAATCCCCAAAGTATTGGATCAGTCTTATCAAATAGCTATTTCTTAAACCACACTATTTTGAGCTTTTGTAATAGGCCACCATTTTGTGCACTTATGTAACACATTTTCTTGCTTTACTATATAGAAACATGAAGTCTATTCCTCCCAGTACTGAACTTAGATGTCTGAAGAGGTGGATCAAAAATTCAAATTGATGCTTAATGTCTGCTGAGTTTTTAGTACTTTCAATGAACACAGAACAAAAATTGGACCTCTTCAAAATTCTAGCCTACTTGTCTATTTTTCATAACGGGCCAAAGCAGTGGTGGGTTCCTCCCGGTTCGGTCCGGTTCGGCCGAGCAGTGACGATATGATGTCACCGAACCGGTTCTCCCCCGCCCCACCCTCCCACCCACCCACGTTATTCTTACCTTTTATTTGGTCCCACCCCCAATCTATTGCTGCCTCCTGAGTCCCAGCTGATGACTAGAGGGATAAAAAACTGTTTAAACTCTTGCCGTGGGGCTTCAAAAGGCCGTCGTACAGCTGATCAGTGTTAAAAGCAAACAAATGAGTCTGGTCGTAAGTGCAAGGACTGGCCGTAAGTGCGAGGACCTTCCAGAAATGACTCTGACCAGCTAGCCACGCCCATCTAGTCACATGACCTCCAAGCCACACCCACAAAATAAGCCACACCCACAGAACCGGTAGTAAAAAAATTTAGAACCCACCCCTGGGCCAAAGATATGTTAACTAATTCAAATTATGTCATTCAGGAACATACTGATTGAAACTAAAGCTTCAAGTTTTTTCAGCTCTTACTATGCTTCAATAATATAAATATAATGTTTCAAAAATGTATTGTATCTTACAGAATTGAAAATTCTCCCAGATTACTTACTACTCTTGACAATCTCTGCAATCATCTTGAATGACCACAGCTTAAACACTGGATCTGCAGAGATGCTTGTCATAAGGCCAGAAATGAACAAACAACAAACCATGATCCAGACCTGATCCCAATTGGAATGGGACTGGCCTCCTTTATTCCTGCACCCACCAGGCACATTACAAGTCAGAACACATAGTGAATCTTTCCTATGCCTGTTATTCTTACATTTCCAAGATATGTAACTACTAGAGGGTTAATATGGGTTGGGGATATGATTTCATGCTTAGCGGATTGCATCTCACGGCAGGGTATTGAATTAATTTAATAGATTTAGATGTATACCTATTTATTTAAAAGTTAGCTTTCTTGTGCTTACCTCCATATATGTAAGTGTACCATTGAAGCCTAAATAGCAATTACTTTCACACCTTTTTTTGACTACCAATGTTTTTATCATATGTTGCACTGATGAGAGTGGGAGGCTGTTTGACCATTTTGCAGCAAAACAATTTCCTTTATGTTCACTTACTTCTTCACATTCGATACCATTGACCATGAAGTTCTCACACTCTCTGCATTTTGAAGGGCCCCTCAGTTTTCTCAGCCGATGAGTCTGAGCAGCACTTGACAGGATTATTTTTTTAAACTGATAATGGGACAAGCCATTTTCAGATGCAACATCATTTAGATCTGAAAAGAGGATGAGGTCCATTATTCTCTATTAGATGTGATCATTTCCCCCCTAAAGAACAATGAATATTTGTTGAAAAGCAACATACAGATAAAAAAAACCCTGATGAAAAATGAATATGGAAATATTTAAGATATGTCCCAAACTCAAAGTCAGAGGAATTCCAAAATCACAAGACAGATTTTGAACGAGGAAGCACACAACACAATAAAGTAAATTGCAAATAGGTTCAACATAATATTAAAACAGATTAAATCAAATTAAAATATCTCACCTCCACTAGTAAATAAGAGAAATCCTGCCCATGGTCAAATATGTGATGTGACTCCTTCCATTTTGTACTTACTAGGTCAAATGTTAAAGTGCAAACCCCGACCACTACAACTTTCCTATTTTGTGATCTAAAAATGTAGCATACATACTCCAAGAAAAAATATTCTTTCAATAATTCAGCTTCCCAAAGGGGAGGGGTTGTTTCATGGCTGAATCTCCCAGTGGATAAAATAAAATATTAGATATGGTAGAGAAGTGTTACATCCTACAATGTTCACAAGAGCAATCTCCAAATACAGTGTGAAAAATCACACAATTGAAAACCTGTCAAGCAACAGTAGTAATTAATTTGTTTAGATTTACAATTATGTCAATTACTTTCATAGTGGATTGGGGAACCCCAGGGGAAAAAAAGGATAGGCAGTGATAGATGTGGGAGGAAATATTTCCTCACTGGTTCTTAGATGATGATATATTATGATTGATTAGAAATTCTAGCTAGAGGAAATAAAAGATCAAGCACTACACTGTGAATGACAGTTGATATCAGAGTATGAAGTCAATAATGGTTAGTGCCCAGAAGAAAAAGGAAAAGAAGATGATCTGAAAGTTGAAAGGTCAGAACGGACAACAGCGCGACATCTAGCATAGCCTGACCACAGGAAGAAGAGTGATAAAAAGGGAAGATCTTCTAGGGGAATAAAATTCCAGAGGTACTTTGACAGGAAAGTTTGAGGCAGTTGATTTCAAAAAGCTGTAAGTCTTTAAAAGAGGGACAATGGAAAGCTCCAAGTAGTGTTATTGGTAATTAAAAACATTCATGTGTGGTATAATTGTGTAAAGTGGGAACCCCAACATGAAGAATCCTTGGCATGTTTTCATTAAAAACCAAGAAAATACGGAGTATGCATTTGTAAGTTGTGGAGCTCTCTAACTATAGTCCTTTTCTCATCTCTTTTTCCTTTCCCAGGCTATGAAGAGTTCTGATTTTCTTCTTATTCTGTAAAACCATAGAATTCTTTTGCTTCTCACCATTGTCATAGGCTTGTATCAAATCTTTGTCTTCACAGTCTTCTGAAGAGGATACTGTTCCAGTGGATGAAGCTTTCAGCAACTTCTTGTGGCCTGAATATCAAATAAATAATCTTTTAAACAATCATGGAAGCTGCTTAAAATAACCCCAAACAGTTAAATTTGACAGCACACTGAGTTCTGCAAAATTAATTTGTTATGTGAAAAAACATAATGTACTTTCCTAAAGCTAGCATTCATGAAAGATTCATTTTTTTATTGTCAATATAATGCAACTCAAGAATCTCCAAACTGTGGAGACATGCCATTTTAACTATCAAATCAGTTCAGACATATTCAACTGTTTAAACTGACTGCCATTTTAAAAAATAAGTTTGAAAATAATAAGGACCAACTGTTGTCTGAGCCCCAGCCTTCCAGAATTGATAGGCAGGTCTGAAATTTTAAGACATTTATTGTAGATAATTTCTCGTAGGAATGGGGATTCTGCAATACCACAATAGCTGTCACAGTGGCTAGGAACAGCTATTTAAAAAAAAAAAAAATCACCAAAGAGCAAACTGGTTTGGAAGCTTCCTGTCCCACCCCAATTTTCTATACCTCTGAAGCTATAACTTGTTTTATTTGCACAGATAGGCACATTTTCAAGCAACCACAAGAGGTAGTCCCCTGACCCTTTTTATTTTTTGAAATGTTCACAGGGCCCATGAGGGACCTCAAAATAACTCTGATAATAAAGATGATGCAAAGGCTGCCCCTTTGTTTTACAGTTGGTCAGTTTCTAATTTCTTTTCTTTTTTTTAATTAAAACATTATTTTTAAAAGGTCAGGACCTTTCTACCAGTACCCTAATACCCACCACATCAGGAACACCAAGTTTATTATAATTTAATTTGCTGCAATCGACATATTTTGTTTTATCACCTGATAACAAGACTTACATCTGTGATTTGATTAGATATAGGCTATGGCTGGGTTCACACATCAGAGAAGCATACTCATAATAATCATGATTACAATAACAATCATGATACATAATGATACCTAATACACAATTTCATAAAGTCCTAATTAAACAAACCACATTATGGCTGCGTGAATACAGCTGCCTAATAGTTCATTCACAGCCCTTCTCCAGCATTCTGGCATTACATTTCCAAAATTTGGTAGCAGCATCTCGGACCACCTGGGAGGATAAGAGGACTCACTAAAGTGGAAACTGGAGCAGGGTTTCAATTCCAGTGGTTTAAAATCCTCACAAGCAGGTTGAAAAAAATCAGCTCTGCCACTTTCTGTGACATCATAAACTCTTCTGGTGACTTTGTATGAAGCCATCCAGCCATTGGTGCAGCAACATTCCCACAAAAGTTCATAATTCTGATCTCTGACTCAGTACAATGCACAAATTCAGTCATTAGTATTGCAGAATTGAAATCTAAGCTCAGGTACAATTTCTGGTTTCTCCTCTCTTTCACTTTAGGATAGCTCCCCCTCTCCCTCTAGTTTTCTGATTAGGTAAACAATTCATCTAGCTGCAACAAGAAGTGTGTCATGTGTCCCTAGATCAGGAATCTCCAAACTTGGCGACTTTAAGACTTGTGGACTTCAACTCCCAGAATTCCCCAGCCAGCCATACTGTCAAGTGTGGGGACCCTTGCCCTAGCCTAGATCATTCACAGGGCTTCCAATACAGAACTGGTATATTCTTTCGCATTAATTTCATGATCTCAGGGCATTTAAAATGATACTGCCACTATATTTTTTTTTAAAAAAAATTCTTTTGTAGGATAAATTTGACTCAAGATGCCTAAAATGATTTTTGTCAGCTTTAATAGAGAAACAAAATTGCAATTTAAAATGTATTTTTAAAAAACAGGATTTATATATATTCATTTAAAAGACAATCGCGTTCTATCTTCAAAATGTCCTATCTATTAAAAAGCAGTATCTGACGAAAACAAGGCTATAGATTAGGAAAAAATGCCACAGTCTGTTTGCAATGTAACTAATTTATAAAGTTTTCAGCTAATATTTTAATAAAGCTTCCCTGTCCCATCTCTTCTTTATGAACTTACTTAATTTTCTAGGCAAAAAGGGAATATATCTTCTCACCTGGGCTAGATGTGGGTGAATCCAAGCACTGGCATTCAGTGCTCCCTCCCAAGCTCTCTGTGTCACTGTAGAAAGATTGGTTGGCACCTGGCAATGGAAGGAAGATGGTTTTGTATATAACTAAAGCTTTCTAGTAAAATATGAGAAGTGGGTTGAGTGGCAAAATATTGGCTCTTGGAAAATGGAGAGGCCTTTGATAATGCAGAAATCTGATCTGAGCAAAAGCAATAACATTTGCCTCAGTTACTGAAGGAGTTATGTGGGGTTATTCTTTTGTTGAGATGTGCTTGCTTTTCCCCCTTTCACTCTCCACTCAAGAACTACACATTAAAGTTACAGTCTTAAACTGCAAAGAAATCCAATCACGGATGGTAGCAAGGATACCCCCAATTTTTTAAAAAAATTCTTTAATCCTGCCTCCTGTGCTTGGAGTGATCACTAGAGTTCTCATTCCAAGCACAAATGACCAGGCTCAAATTAATCTACTTTAGTCAGATTATTCAAAGGTCTAGTTCTCTAAAGAAGGTTCAGTGCTGGGAAGGATGGAAGGAAAGAGAAGAAGAGAATGTCCATCAATAAGGTGGATAAACTCAGTTGCAGTGGTGATGGGTGCACCATTAGAAGACCTGATAAAGCAAGTTAGGGACACACTATGATGGAGAAATATATGTGGTCGTCAGGAGTCGACAATGATTTGATGGCACATCATTCAAGTACAGGTAGTCTTCGACTTACAACCACAACTGAGCCCAAAATTTCTGTTGTGAAGTGAGACATTGGTTAAGTGAGTTTAGCCCCATTTTACGACCTTTCTTGCTACAGTTGTTAAATGAATCGCTGCAGTTATTAGGTTAGTAACATGGTTGTTAAGTGAATCTGGCTTCTCCAGATTGCTTGCCAGAATGTTGCAAAAGGTGATCACATGACCCTGGGACCCTGTAATTGTCCTAAATATGAGTCAGTTGCTGAGTGTCTAAATTTTGATCACGTGGCCATGGGGATGCCACAATGGTTGTTAAGTATGAAAAATTGTCGTGTCACTTTTTTTAGTGCCTTTGTAACTTTGAATGGTCACAAAATGAACTGTTGTAAATTGAGGACTACCTGCAGGGAAGTAATTTTTTGTAACCAGATCTAGACATCATATCTTGATCTAGCCAGACCATGGCAAGGATTATAAAATGACACCAGAGAAGAAGGTAGAAGTGTATTGTAATGGAATTGCCTGTACTTTGCTCACTGCTTGAGGAAGATGGCTTTCCAAAAGTGTCTTCTGATGAGTTGTTGAGGTCAGCAGCTGATGAATAAATTCGAGAACAAGGTGCAATATTTTTTCTTCTACCAGAAGAAGGTGACCTGAAAAAGCAAAGGCCCATCAACTACTATCAACTAGTAGTTGACTACTATTTCCCCAAAAAACTAGTAGTAGTCAACTATTTCCCCAAAAAACAGTTACAGGTAATTGCTTATTAGTAGACATTTGGTTCCAAAAAAGTTTCACAAATGATTGTTGTCTTAAAGAACATTGCCACACCCTAGTACACACTTGTGTTAACAGTAATAGTTAATGATACCCCCAAATTAAATTAAAAACTCAGCAAAAAGCAGAGAAATATTCTAAGTGCATTTTCCAAGAGGCAACTGGACATTCCAAGTACAGTAAGATACATAAATTATATGTTAAATTCCTCATTTGGATCCAGTATTTGCCTCATGCATTTTTTTTCTTTAATCCCACCAATCTTTGCTTTAAAACTGAATATTTTTCTTTCTCACACTTCAATATATGGTGTTACACAATCACTAATCATTTTGTTTAAAACAACATTCAACAAAACCAGAAACTTTATATAACAAAGAATAGTTAGATGCAGTACGAAGTGAATTTTCCTTCATCAAAATTGCTTTGTCTCTTTCTATTGGAATCCTGGAGGTCTATGCATGTGGTTGCTAGTCGTCAACCTGTCCTGATACCTCATAATAAATCAATAATCAGTTGTGACTATAGTGCAACATTCATGAAAGGAAGGAAGCCTCCTCCCTCAACAGCCATACTATTTTGATGCAAAATGGCATCCAGAGCCCCAGATGAAGCCCAAATGTTCTTTGTGCTTGTTTTATTTTAAACACAATACATTTACAAAGGAGGAATAATCATGCCTAGAGGCTTCTATGCACAGCTTTGACTATGTGTCTTAATGCTCACTCTACAGGGGGAATTATATGGAGGGGAAGGGAGTGGTGGGTTGAGAAAGAAGATGGTTCTGTGATAGTTATCTCAATGGGGCTGCACCAGAAGAGAGCACTAAAAGTAACTTACAGCCTGCCAGAGATTTGTGTACTGCAGCATTTCAAGAGAAGTTAATTTCAGGCAAAAAGATTTCTTTTCTTCCTTCCTTTCCGATGGAATGAATGTGCCTATCTTTAAATTAATCCCAGATGTCAGGAATTATACAAAAGTAAATAAGCTCAACCTTTTCATTAAATGGATGATTGTAAATTTTATTGAGGGGAATGTGTGAGGGGGGTTGTTGGTTTGTTTTATTTCCAATGAAATAGTTTTAAATGTCTGTCATTTGATATGTAAATTAAAATGCAATGCTTCAAATTAAGTGGCAAATCTATTTTTGTCTCAAATGAATAAATGGTTTTATCTGTAGGTATCATACAAGTTCACTATAGGTATCACGACATCCTAAAACTTGAGAATCACTAGTGTAGTATGCATGGTTATGTTAAGAATTTATAGTCGTTTTTAATATTACATGGTTTTGATCCTTCAAAGTATTGCACTGGAATCATGCTGGCTTAAGAGGCAGGTAATCTGGGAAGAATGCTTTTTTTTCCCCTTCAAGGTTTTATTACTGGGACAGCATTTCTTAGGGATTGGCCTTCCTGTCTCTTATTGAGACTGGCACTAATTAAGAACTTTCCTCACAAGTTGTTTACAAAGCCCCTTGAATAACCTGCCACCTCCAGTGCCATCCCCTTTTCCCACAATGCTGGCCTTCTCTCATCCCAAGAGTGATTTATGTAACTTTATCTTGCTGATTCTGCTACTGTAAAACACAAAGGACAGTGAACAAAGTCAGAACAATTCATCATTATTCCAGCAGCATTTTCCCTTGTCAAAACAAGGGATGCTGGTGAGGAAAGGCTCAAGTGCAATTCTTCCACTGTCATGTCCTGTGACTGTAGAAGCAGACAGTTGGTAGTTCTTCCCAATGACTTTTTCCCCGAAGTTGCACCCTTATTCCATGAATTCATCTACTGATGAATCATTTTTCAGAGCCCAATTATACAAACTCTCTCTCCCCCCCCCCCAACTATGGCATTTCCATCTACCAAACTTTCCTTCAAACATCCAATTCTTCCCAGATCCTTTGAAAGGACAATAACTACTCCAATTTACATTCTTTGTCCAGATAATTTGTTTTACTATAAATATAATTTTCCCTCTAGAAAAATATCTGAAGTTCAAATTATACTATATAGCACAGAGGACTCAAATCAAACATCTATCTTTCAGGGTTAACTTTAGTACAAGCCTATAATAATCCCACAGAGGTGTTTCATCCTTCAAATAGGACACTTGCTCAGAAAAAAAAAAAATCAAACATGTACTCTGTAGTGCTGTGGGTCTCTCAAAAATTATAGTTAAGAAAAAGAATATTTGGCTCATTAGAAACAGGTGGGATAGATTTGGACTCTTCTGATTTTCAAAAGATTTTTTGGAGACTTCCTTGTGGAGGAAAAACAGAATAACCGAGTTGGGAGGGACCTTGGAGGTCTTCTAGTCCAACCCCCTGCTCAAGCAGGAAACCTTATACCATTCCAGACAAAAGGTTGTTCAATCTCTTCTTAAAAACCTCCAGTATTGGAGCACCCACAACTTCTGGAGGCAAATCATTCCACTGATTAACAGTTCTACTATCAGGAAAGTTGTCCTTGGTTCTAAGTTGGTTCTCTCCTTGATTAGTTTCCATCCATTGCTTCTTGTTTTGTCTTCAATGCTTGTTATTCATTCCCTTGCTTTCCATTTTGTGATGGTTGGAGGAGAGATTTATAACTTCAGGACCTTCTCTTTCTCTCTCTTTCTCCCTCTTTCCTCAGCATGCTGTTCACAATTCCTATCTCTAGGTATTATTTAAAATGTCTTTTCTGCCCCCTGCTGGAAATAGTGCCACATCTTGGTGACCTAGCATTTTTTAAGAATTTACCATAGCTCTTATTTAGATGGAAGCTTTACATTAGTGCATCAGTTTTCAGTCGGACAGTTGAGCTCACCAATGGGATCAAGTATAGTGTAAGGGTGTGAGGGAGTGGCAAACCATTATGGCATTATCACCACATGAATATATGATCAAGACTTTAAGAAGCTTCTTCTAAAATGTGTATGTTGATCAAAGAACTGGGTCTAAAAAGGTTAAGTACAAGAAATAATTGATGCTATTACTAAAATAACTTGGAAGACTTTTTGTTTCTTGTCTCCTGAAAACACTTAATCTGAACTTTCAATATGCCAGTCACTGATAGAGATTACCATCAAAGGAATCCTGCAATATGCATGTTTCGTATGCTAAAACTATAGGCATTTGGGATGGGAAGCCTGTAGCTCTTGGACGTTGTGGAACCTGTAATTTCTAGCATTCTTCACAACTGGCTACAGTGGATAGGACTGCTGAGAGCTACAGTATAATTCATCAACATCTGGAGAGACACATGTTTTCCCATGGCTGCAAATCTTCAGGGCCATGTAATAAGAAATTTTGATCAGGCTGATAAGAGGATGGGAATGTCCATGGATGGATGGGTCAGAGGACAGAAGAAAAAGGGCTATGCTTCCTTACCTGTGCCCTGCTGGTACAAATTCTTCAAATCTGTACACCTCAATGGGAAGCTCTTTTTTTGGCAGTTTTTGAATAAATTCCAGATATTTTTCGCCAATCTTGTAGGGCTTGCAGAATTCAGTCAAGTTCTGGTATCCTACAGGGATCCGTTCTGCTTGAGCTTGCTGGAGCTTGAACATCCTCAAGGACACCTGAAGATATAAAATACAAAATGAATACATTTCCTTGAATTAAGAATTATTGTTCAAATTTGTAGAACCTGTTACAATATTTCCCTACTTACCTTTCAGTAGTAAGAGTCTGAAAATTCAACCAGTCTCCGTTATGAGTGCATTAAATTGACTTAAATAGGCTATTCTGTTCACCCCTATTTAATAACTGTTGAAGTGAGAGAACCTTCCCATTTCTCACCCTGTCTTTGACAAATGAAGTTGGGAAGTGAAGGAGGAAATCAAGAGAAACATCTAATCATAAATCATAAAAACTTACCCTCACCAGCATTTCATCTCCTTGATACATTAGCTTGCGAATGTGAGAGATAATTCTCTCTCTGACTTTTTTCAGTTCGAGACGACGATTGTTGGATTCAGAAACACAGCTTCTATATGTGACTTCTGATTCCTGAACCTGTGTGCATGAAATAAAAACTGATGAAAGCAATGGAAAAGCTGACTTGGTTATACCAATAGTTGAAGTAATTCACAGTGGGGATGTCAGTAAGAACTGATATGGATGCTAGTTATGCACCCAAAATAAGAAGCTTCTATATTGTATAATTTATTTTAGGGAATCAACTGAAAAACCATTTGTGCAATTCATTCTGACATAAAATAAAATTTGCAGTATTTGTGGCAGTTTTCCTGCCTTTGAGTACTTTCTGTCTTATTTCTGAATAGAAAACACTACAGTAGGACTAATCCACTCTGGCATTAAGAATCCCTGTCCTCCGTTTCTTCAAAGATTTGATGATTCACCTCAGTTGTTTCCAGGACTTAGTTACTAGTCTCCATTATCATTACATTCTAATAGCTTCTTCAAGATCATCATAGTGCTTGTTCCTTCAGTCTAAACCATAGGACCAGGGTCAGCAGAATCATATTCTTCCTCAGTGCAGACAAGCATTATATTCCTTACCTGAAGGGGAACAATTTTAGCTCCCAGGAACAAATTTGGATTTGGGAATCACCTGCTAAAAAGTCATTTCCATAACCACCATATTGCTCTTTTCAATCTGTTCATTTCCTCACTATATTCCTCCAGTTTGGGACTATGGAATTGCAGCAAATATATTGAGCCAGAGTCCAAATCTTCTCACTGGTGGACAGCTGAGCAATTGTCCCTTGAACAATTAATCCCAGTGTCTGCAACTATTGCTAAATCATCATCTCCTTCTATTATAAATATAAATCTGTCCCATATGCTTTGGAATTAACAGGCCAAGATAAGATGCAAGATACTGAAAATTAACTTCTAAAGCTTTACTGGTGGCAACAAAGACTGTTACATGTTCCTACATCCACCTCCAATTCAACTATAATTGACTCTTCTCAGGGCACTTATAGAATTAAAGGGTTGGAAGAGACCTGGGAGATCTAGTCCAACCCCCTTGCCATGGGCAGGAATCCTCACAAGCAAATGGCTATTTAGCATTTTTTAAAAACTTCAAATCATGGAGGACTCATGACTCCAAGGAAGCAGGCCGTTCCACTGTTTAATAGCTTTCTCCATCAAGAAATTCTTCTTTATTTCAAGTTTGGTTCTTCTTCTGTAAGGCTTCCACCCAATGCTACTTTTGCTACCCATGGGTGCTATGGAGAATAAATTCACACCCACTTCCTGGGACAGACCTTCAGGTTTTTGGAGACTGCAACCATCTCTCCACTAGACTTCTCTTCTTTAAGAAAAACATACCCAGTTCCTTCAATCACTCTTCATTGGATTTAACCTCCAAGCCACATACTATTCTCATTGTTGTTCTCTACATTCTTTTTAGTCTCTCTCCTTCTTATATTGTAATAACTAGAACTGGACCCAGTATTCTCAGTAGGGTTTGACCAGTGTAGCACAAAATGGAACTATCACTTATGATTGTGACAGCATGCCTCTGTGGATGCAGTCCAAGATTACATTGGCTCTCCTGGCAACTGCAGTACACTGCTGATTGATGCTTAATCTGGATCTACCAGGACACTCAGATCTTTCTCACAAATGTTACAGGTAATCTCCTCGTCTGACCACTTGTTCAGCAACCATTCAAAGTTGCAATAGCATTGAACATATGGACCGCTCCTTCAAGGTCCAGTTGTCCAGCCATCACAGATTGCAATTTGGGTGCTTTACAGCCAGATAACACTTGCGACATTCCATGGTCACATGATCACCATTTGCAATCTTCTTTGACAACTTCTCCCAGGCCAAATCAATGCGGTAGCTGGGAGGGAAGATCACAAGTTGCTCTAGTAATTCCCTCCCTCCTCTAAGAGCAACATTTTTTTTCAGTTGCATGAAATCTGCTCAACTTTCATTCTGTGCTATACAAGACCTGCACAGTATTCTTAAAGACAATTAACATAGTTGTGATGGGCTGTATGCTAAAATAAAGCCAGGTCATGACACACACTTGAAAGTAAATCAGGAAGCCTGTAATTGCAGAGTATGTCTGGCAAGAACAAAGAATATTTATCTACAGGAAATATGCATGTGTAAATCTTGTAACAATTCTGGGTAGAATTAGAAAACTGATAAAAATAACAACAGTTAGACAATTTGCAGGCCTCAGCTAAAAATTAGGAATACAGATGGCCTGCAGCCAATTAAATGTGTATTAGATAACTCCTGGGGCATTCATTAGCCAAGGCTTAGGAATAGGGACAGCTAGAGACCAATAGAACAAATTGTAGAATTATTACTAAAATGTTTATTAGATGATATTTCTTATTATCTCACATTGTCCCGCCTTCTCTCTTAGCGAAAATTTATAATGTTTTCTTAATCCTTTGTTCTAGCTTCTTGGCATTTTGGCCAGGAGCCCTTTTCCTTGGAGTACTCTAATAAAAAGCAAACAGAAAACTTGCATCTCGTATCTGGCGTCCATCATTGGCTTCGGCACCAGGCTCAGACCCAAATTGGGGAAAATAATCGGGGGGGGGGATATTTTGTGTGATTTAATGAGCCAGCTCCATTACTAATAATATGAAATATTCTCTATGAGTTAGTAATCTTCTCAGATGCTTTGGGGGAAATTCAATGATCAATCTCCTCATATCATGCCATAATCAACAGTGTCTTTTCTTCTTCACCTAAGCCACTTCCTTTTGTCACCATTCATGATCTTGCCAAGATCTGCTTCCTTGGCAGTCTTGGCAACCTTGACAACTTGATTTGTTCCACATTACACCTCATTCAGGGAACTATCACTGGTTTTTAAGCCACACAAGTTTATTGTCCCTCCATTAGAGAAAAGTCTAGAATCCAGAGTTTGATTCCTTCCAACTTTCCTTTGATCACATACATTTCCCCCAGCATCCAAAAAAACATCAACAAGAAAAATGTTCACCACAAAGTAAATGATGTGCTAGCTAAACAAACAAACAGCTTGATCTCACATAATGTGGATTTCATTGTTTTCTACTGGATTAAAAGCAGCATGTTCTCTTTCTTGAAAGTATACCTTGTGAGCAATTCAGTGCTTTGTCTACCATTTATTTATTTAACTATTCTAATAGCTCATCCAACGCAAAAGACTCTGAGCAGGTTACAACACATTCACATTATAAAAACAACAATAAAAAGAAAATCAATGTTGCTAAAAACAACTGTAATTGGAAAGTAATCCTAAAATGGGTGCCAATAAAACTTGAGCTGGGGTTTGAAAACCCAGTAAAATAAAAAACTGATTTAAAAAGGAGCTTTACAGACCTCTAGGAATGAAGAGAAATGTTTGCTATCAAAGGATTAGAAAGGGCTCTATAGAGGCCCCAAATCCATTTGAATTCCCAAATGGCCATTCACAATTACTAATTAAGTGGCCAGTTCCTTTCACATCAATTTTAACAGGTTCATAAGTGGGGAGAAACTTCAGTGAAGGAGGCAAAATACTGCTCTGATAGTATCTATGGAGACTTTCAGTCATCCAGGTCATGGTTGTCTCAAAGGTGCTTTTTCAAAACACAACTGGACTATGTTTTTTCCTTTTCTAGAAGAAGATATTTCACTTCTCATCCAAGAGGTTTCATCTGTTCTGAACCAATGAAACCTCCTGGATGAGAAGCAAAACATTTTCTTCCTCAATGAAAAAACAGTCCAGTTGCCTTTTGAAAAAGCACCTTTCAGACTACTGGCCTGACAAAACTGTGGCAGGTCAAATGACTTGAGCAGTATCTGCGGAAGTCAAGAATCAGAACAATTAATGGTATGACTCTTTATGTTCAGGAGCTGTCATTTTTTATTTCATCTCAAAAATCACTTCTGATGAGTTAACAAACTTTTACTACATGCCACTTTCCCATATCTGTACCTGTGGCATCCAGATAAATATGTGGTCAGCAATAGCAAAAGTCCATAGCAAGCTTACAAAAAACTGTAATTCATTTCTGTGTCTTCCCCATACATTTCTATATCATTTCCTTGCTGTCACGAGGACCTGAATTCTCAAACTCAACAGAGACCAGATTGAAGAGGCAAAGCATTTAACTTTTAAGTCCCAAGACCAATACCTTTGACTGAGCCTCATCTCGATAACGCCGCCGTTTTTCCAATTGCTTGTTTCCACTACTTGTGATAGCCTGGAACTCTTCTTCTGCTTTGGCACTTTGCACTTTGGCTTTTTCCAAATCCTCACAGCGCTGGAGGTAATGGAGGCGAGATTTGCGCATCGAAGACAAGGAATCATTCTGCAATTAGAGGAGGCAAACTGTTGTTGGGCAGTAGCTCTACTGTAGGCTTTGTTTTTTAATGGCTTTTTGAATGTATTTGTATTATTTGTATTACAGGTAGTCTTACAGCAGTTCATTTAGTGACCATTCAAAGTTACAATGCCACTGAAAAAAGTGACATGATTGTTTTTTCACATTTACGACCATTGCAGCATACCCATGGTTCCCATCCAGTTTTATGTCACATGGCCATCTGCAGCTGGCATAAATTTCTCCAAAAAAAACCTAAAGGGTAGTCTTTCCCAGCACTCAGTAATAATGTTAATAATAAATGCCCTAAGTTATTCTATTTTTTGAGGCTTAAAGAGTAATTCTTGTAGCACAGGGGTGCTTAGATCTGGCCTGCGGGGCCACCCTGGACACAGTGGGGGACTGGCCCACGGTGCCTCTGCCAGGGAAAACGGAGCTCGGGGGGGGGTGTCACACATGAGACATGAGTGACATCGAGCTGGCCACGCCCACCATAGCCTTCTGATAACCCTGATGCAGCCCTCAATGAAATCAAGTTTGAAGCCCCTTTTGTAGCAAGATCCAGTCTGGTTCTGGTGACCGACCCAGATTGGATCCTGCAACAATATCCTGGGACACGTGCATTCACCTTCATTAGTCACTAATTTTTGTAGCCCAACCTTCCAAATGCAGCTTAAAAATAATCACAATCCTGAATTGCTTTTAAATGATGATGGAGCACCAGATTTTGCTATGTTGTCAGAGATGGAGGTTGTTTATCTATCTCTGTACTTACTTTCAAAGCATTACAGAATCTTAACCAGCTATGATACATGTGCTCACACAGGACGACAACTGAATATTTTGACATCTAGAAATCACAAGCGACTTCTTTGCAAGATACAGATAATCCTTGACTTACGACGGTTCATTTAGTGACTGTTCAAAGTTACAACAGCACGAAAAAAGTGACTTATGACTGTTTTTCACTCATGACCATTGCAGCATCTCCATAGTCACATGATCAAAATTCAAATGCTTGGCAACTGACTCATATTTATGACTGTTACATGATCACCTTTAGAGACCTTCTGACAAGCAAAGTCAATGGGAAGCCAGATTCACTTAACAACCGTATTACTAACTTAACCACTGCAGTGATTCACTTAACAACTGTGACAAGAAAGATCATAAAATGGGGCAAAACTCGCTTAAGAAATGCCTCACTTATCAATAGAAATTTGGGGCTCAATTATGGTCATAAGTCAAGGACTACCTGTATTCTAAGTGGACTTCAAAATACAAATGAGTTTGTTAAAAAAGAGTAGTTTCCTCATTTTGGGCGTCATACCTGATTCAGCCTCCCAATGTCAATCTATGCTTGATCCTTTTTCATTTTTAAAATCATGTTTAATATTTTTAGAAACCATAAATTTGCAGATCTTGACAAACCCATACAAGAGAATTGCAGTTTAGCAAACAAAAAACTAAAACAAGTATCTAAATCAACTTTTGTCAATCATGTAAGTTTCTTTACATTAGCTGTCATAACCTAGATATGAACATTGATGTAAAAGCCATATTCTAACCTAGATTTGGAAAGTTCATTTTGGCATCAGCCACTTACACTTGCCATGGATGGATAAGTAGAATTTGGTAGTTTATCATCTATGTGTTTTCATCTATACCTTCATAAGTAGAAGGAAAAGTAAAATTTATTTATGAAGTAATGTTCCTGAGAACAGACTCCTTGGAAAAATAATAGAGCACTTTCTTTCAATGTGAAGATCTGGTCTACTCAGGTTATAAGAAATATGATTTAGCATGCAAGACATTGATGTGATCCTTTGTCCATTCTTCTCCATCCTGGTACTTTCTAGGATAAAAACTCCCAGTCTCCCTAAAGAAGGTTTTCCTAATCTATCTCCCAACCTGAACTTCCAGTGTCCAGAAATTTATTTAAAATCCTGAATGTATAGCAGCATTTATAGCACTTTCACACCTTTGGCCCATGCATATCCGTCAAAAGACCAACCCTGATTGCAACCTCATCCCCTCATCTGTTCTTACCATCCTTTTCTGTTCTTTCTGCCACTGATCTTTGAATTCCTTCCGCCATTTCTCAATTTCATTCCTTTTGGCCCAAAGAGGCTACAACAGAAAGAGGACCGTTAGGGGGTAGATAGCAGGAGAGAATGTAGTATTAAGCAGGAATTAAAAAACAAAACAAAACACCACCATATGCTGAATTAACATGGGTGCTTGAAGAAAATTGATCAAACCAATGCCCTCAGTTTTAACATTACATTTCTATTTCCCAGCCCCATCTTCTTCAAATGCAGTTGTTCCAGCCACAATCTCTTTAGGAGCAAGATTCTAGTCTCATAGACTCAAGGGGCATTTGAAATTGTTGCTCTTGCATAGGGGTGCTTTTATCTAAATCAGAAAAATGATGTACCTCATAATATTCTTTCATATGCAACGTTCCAGCTGTTTCAATGGCTACGTTCCCTGCCTTTATGTCATGCTCCATGACCATGGTATAGAGGCCCTGGAGAGGCATACCATTCTGGGGAGACAAAAGTATCGATTAACATGCTAGAACAGTCACGTTCTAGCTGACAGGAGGTAGTCATTCCCAGCTTCTCTGTCAGATCCAGCATTCAAAGTAATAACACACATCCCTTTTCATTTTTTATAGTATAGTGCTTTCATTCTGCACTCAATGCCATTGCCACAGTACCAGGCTTCACACCTGGGATTAGTATAGATTAGAATTCATATTGGAGACAAGAACGAAGACACACACACACACACACACACACACACACACACACACACACAATAGCTACTTCTCACTGCAGTACAAAGGTGAAAGGAACATGTACACATTCTCAATAGTTTAAACTTGAGGCTTTTGATCCTTGGCATGAGTCTTGGGTAATGTTGTGGCCTGCCAGCAGCCTGCGGAACTGGCAGCAGAGCGATGAGGCTGAGGAAGAACATGGGCCAATCCTGGAGGCTGGGGAAGGCCCAGATGAGGGGTCTGCATCAGAGGCAAAGATGGGGCCAAGGCCATTGGGGAGTGAGGTGCGGACTCCAGAGCCTCCAGAGGAACAGGAGGAGCCTGTTCCTAATGCATGCATGAGAAGAGCTGTCAGAAGGCAAGAGCAGCTCAAGCAAAGAGGACAACTCGGGAGTAGGGCCAAGAGATTATTGGCCCCTCCCATAAGGCTTAAAACAGGCCAGCAATGGCGTTTGGGCTTTGTTGGAAAACAACGTTGGTAGCTTCGTCTTCTTCGTCTACGTCTTGTATTTATTTTTGTATCTGTGACTTCTGAACGTTTGCCTAGAAAGGCCTTTAGCAGTTTGCCTAATTGGACCAAGATTTGCGATAGGACTGAGGAATTTGTGTTGGGAGGAATTTGCTTTAATTTAGTTGAACGACGCTGGGAATGAAGTAATTCTCAGCTGTTCGAATAAAGTTTGTTTGTTTTTTCACTGACTGATTTTCCTACTACTTACTTGGGCCTGGGTCACAAGAGGTAGTTGAGGCATGTTTCCATAGCAGTCTTTTGTTAGCCTGGGAAACTCACTAGGCCAGAGTTCTCCAACTTTTCTGGCTTTGCGGACTGGCGGGAGGGAGGAGAGTGGATGGTTCTGCGTGAGCAGCAGGCAAGCACAAATGTGTGCACAGATCCATTTGCACAAGCGGTGCGCATGCATACCCGCCATTCATGCAAATAGAGTGTGTGTGCATGCGCTCTCCCGCTGCTTCGGGCAGTCCAGTTTTGAACAGCTCATGGTTCAGTAGAGAGCCATGGCCTGGGCATTGGGGACCCCTGCATTAGACTCAGTGCTTATGCATAAAACATAGCTTATTCTGATATCTTAATATGCGGAACAAGAATATCTTGATTAAAATTTCTGTGTATCACTAACACTGGTGCTTCCAAGAGATTGAATTTCTTTTGTTAAGACTACCAACCACATAACAATGGTTGACAGCAACTGCCATATAACGAAGTAAACCTGACAGTATGAAGTTTTATGAAACCTGGACCACTTCCAAACTACCCAATGTTTGTAAAGTCGAGGAGTATTGATCTCTTTGGGAAACTGTGATAGAACATGGTTGAATGTTACTTAGCTTTCTTAGTTTCATGAGTTAAACTCTTACTGTTAAATGTAAATAATACTTAAAACATCATTGGTATAAGGATTTTGCTTTATCAAGAGCACATACATTTATTTAAAATATTTCATCCAATGTTTTGGTCACATGTTGTCTTTTTATGAGGGTAAAGTGTGTTTTGCCCCAACAACTACAATGGGACATTTTAATGCATGCTATTTCAGTGGTGGGTTGCCCCCGGTTCAGACCGGTTCTATAGAACCAGTAGTATAACCAGTGGGAGGCTCCGCCCACCGACCCAACGTCATCAGAACACTTCTGCGCATGCAGAAGCTTCTGCACATGAGCAGAATAGTGCGACCCTGTTGCGAACCGGTAGTAAAGGTAAGTAGAACCCACCCCTGTGCTATTTCTATATAAATGTTGCCTATGCTTCTGTGATTAGGGATAAATTCATTGTTAAGATTGTTATTAAAGTGGAGCCTGAAAATGAGATGTCTACATTCTTGCCCATAAATATAAAGGATGATTTAAAAAGAAAATGTTTGTGTTTGCGTACAAACTCTATGACATTTGCACGAAAGTAACTTGATATGGATTGCAAAATGAACACACAGAAGACAAAACCTGGAACCATTACCTGAGAAAAAACGATATTTCTTCCAGCTTCGGCTATCTTCAGAATGTTCTTTGCAAATTCAATTTCTGCAAATAACCAACACATGAGGGGATTGAATCTCCATCAGAAATCCATGATAAGAGCAGGAAGCTTATTTCTGCTGAGCTGGATAAAACCTCAAAATTTTGGAAATCTTTGTGGCTAAGTTTGTAAGTAGTGCACCCACTCTAATGCAAAATTCTGCTTCCTTAATCTCATGATGGCCTGGGGGACAGTCCCATTACTGAAGAAATCTGGAATTATATTATCTGAATAGGTAATCTATGAGGGGAAGAATGACGGGGTCAAAGTCATCTGCCAAGTTTCTATAAAGCATAGATGTTGACAAAAAAAATATACTTACCATAAGTAATACGTTTGTCTATCCAGTTCAAGAGCTCCTTGATGTATTTGCACCACATTTTGGCATACCTTAGGGCTGCTTCTACACCACCTTCACATTTGATCAGCATCTCATCAGCTTCTTCAACTGAGAAAATTAACAGGTTGATTTTAGAACAGAGCCAATGAAATCAGTATTTTCATTAACAAAGGGCTGGCCTATTAACAGTTTCAGAATTTCTTATTGCCCAAACAGAAAACCTGTGCCCTTCTAGCTGTTGCTGAACTATAACTTGCAAATCTCTCACCATTACATATATTGGCTGAAGCTGTTTACTGCAGTTCAGCAGTCTCTGGAAGGCCAAAGATCTCACAATCTGTGTAAGTTTCTTGTGTCAGGGATATTCAAGACAAACATATTTGAATCCTAGACATGAACGCAGAACTACTCTGGGTAGATTCACACACTGAAGCAAGCCTTCATATGGTTTACATGATTTAGCATCTGTGAACACATTTGTTATGGTTTGTAAACTAGTTTATGTCTTAATACACTGTGTAAACCCAGACAATGCTTTTATGGAAAACTGTAAGCCTTCTGGGGTTAACTGTAAGCTTTCTATAGCAACCTTTCTCTGCCCTCATTTTCCTCAGAGACTCATTACTTCCCCTTTCCATCTTTGTAATTTCTTCTATTTTACATGGTCAATGTGACAATACACCTCCATCCTTTTCCACTGCTTGATCTTGCTTTCCTCTCCATCAATCCTTTTATTTCTAGAAGCCTTGTTATCTTCTGCACAGGCCTCCTGATCTGTATAAATTATAACTGCCATCAATTCACCGCTCCAAAATACAGTTTCTTCCTGCCTTTCAATCTGGCTTTCTAGCTGAAAAATCTTGTCTGAACCTAATATGTGACTGAAACAGAGACAATTCATAATGAAAGCCTCCTTTGCAAACACTCTTCTTGGCCCTGATCAGAAGTTCTAATTTGGTCCCCAACTTGGTGCTTTGGGGAGATATATAAGACTACACTTTTAGTAACCACAGAAAAAAACAGAATTATCCTAATGTAAATAATTTATTTACAAATCATATTCACAAAAGCTGCCCAACTCATAACAACTCTGGACGAGCAGGCTGCCATTTTGTAGTAGGCTATTGGTAAAAATAGTATACAGCTTTATTTTTTAAATGACAATCAAGATACTTTATAATTTCTTTGACAACATCTTTAGTCATCAAACTAAGACCTGTTGCTGATCAGACTAAAGCTTCGATTACTCCAGTCTCTAGCTTTCCAAAATAGTTAGTCAATATGTGACCTGGAATCCAAATATAGGATTTGAGGGCAATGGACTGTAACACTTTTATTCCACCATCTTCATTGCAAAGTACTAGCAAAAACCAATACATGGTTTTTGAAATGAAATCATGGAAATCAAAATTCATGCCAAATATTTCAATTAAATTCTTCCATAGATACCTGACATATTTCCTGGATCTGCTGCTTCCAAATTTCTTTCATATTTACAGAAAAGTTCATCTGTCTGCAAAATAAAAATATGTTGATTTTTTATAGCAAGAAAGGTCCCAAATGAAACACACTTTCGATAGACGATATGACTGAGTATGTATTAATTAGATAAATAAATAAAATGATATTCTTCCCATCTAATCCCAATCAAATTAGTCACATAAATCTCCCATTTTATATTTTAGGCATTTTATGGAATTCTGGATAATAACTAATTTTTCCTGCTTAATTAATCATATTCCCAAAGTTTGAATATATGAGCGAGTCATGTTATTACAGGCCAAATGCCAACTCAGTATATCAATATGAAAACACTATTCCAGATGTGCAATTTATAAATTATTCTGCTTCTCCTTCCGACCAACTTGGATGATGTTTTTTAAAATAACTGACCCAATCTTGATCAGTCATTGATAGAATTCCAGGGAGAAGATTTTCGTATCCTAGGTGGAGGGTGAAAAATACTTAACTTTTGTGACTTATTAGTCCGAAAGCATTTTATGGGCTTTTAAAGTTAAAAAAAAGCAAATCAACATATTTTAAATAAAATGAATCTGTATGTACTAGCCACCAATGAGGATGATACATTTTGAAGTACCCCATGTTATCAGCCTTCCCATTTGACAGCCCTTCTATGCATTTTGTTCATTGTCTGAAAATATGCTTAACGTATTTGCTTGGTCCATGCACTTGGAAATCCACAGGTGCTTGGATTGCATTCAGCCAATCACTGCTCAGTCTGAGCAAGCTAACGGCTGAGCAGAAAATGATGACCAACTAGAGCTCTTTTTGTTTTATGGTTGACTACAGGTAGTCCTCGACTTACGACCACAATTGAGCCCAAAATTTCTGTTGCTAAGTAAGACATTTGTTAAGTGAGTTTTGCCCATTTCACAACTTTTCTTGCCACAGATGTTAAGCGAATCACTGCAGTTGATAAATTAGTAATCGTTAAATGAATTGTAATCGTTAAAGTAATTGTTAAATGAATCTGGCTTCCCTATTGACTTTGCTTGTCAGAATGTCACAAAAGATGATCATGTGCTCCTGGGACACTGCAACTATCATAAATATTAATTAGTTGTCAAGCATCTGAATGTAAATCACATGACCAAAGGGAAGCTGCAATGGTCATAAGTGTGAAAAATGGTCATAAATCACTTTTTTTCAGTTGTAATTTTGAACGATCACTAAATGAACTGTTACAAGTTGAGGACTACCTGTACTCACAAGCACAGGAATGAACTCACTGGACCAGGGGTGTCAAACTTGGCAGCCCATGGGCCGGATGCGTCACATGCAGGCCACGCCCATCCCAGCTCTGTGAATGGGAAAAATGTTGCAAAATGTCATGTGACGGCAACTTGACGCAGCAAGTATGACACCCGTGCACCTGTGCACTAGACTAATTCAAAAGCAATTTGAAAAAAAAGAGGGAAAGTGTATCTGACCATTTCTAATTCTACAAATAAGAAAGCTACTGAGGTTACATATGTGTTCCATCCCTTAGGTACTGGTAGAAAAAAAAAGAAAGGAAGTCATATGATCATTCATAATTTAGGATCTGAATCTTTTCTGATTGCTAGCAAAATCAAAACGTCATGATATAAATGAGAAAGAAAGAAAGAAAGAAAGAAAGAAAGAAAGAAAGAAAGAAAGAAGGAAGGAAAAGAGAAAGAGAGGGAGGGAAAGAGGGAGGAAGGAAAAACAGAGAGAGACAGACATGCAAAAATACTATGCAGTGCCCAACTTTTCCATCTTCTATCAACTAAGGACTCCCAAGAGCAGTTGAATACTTCCAGATTTCATCACTTCAATACATAAATACATGTGACACAGTCCTATTAGCATATTGTTAATATTATTAGTCAGAATTAAGATAACTTTTATTTCTACCTGTACTATTTCAGGCTGTGGGTTGGAAGATTCATTCGTGTTGTCATCAGCATCATCACTAAACATTTCAATTGCCCTAGAAATTGGAAAAAATCAATAGGACAAATTACTTAAAAGGCAAAATGCACTGTTCTTCATTAGTACAAAACAGCACTGAATGGCTCATACCATTGTGCAAAGCTGGGAGACAGAATTGAGCCCTAATATAGGACAGCAAGTCCTTCTCTACTTATTATTATATTTATTATCATCTAGGATTCTTTTCATCTCAATTCACCTCAGCCACAGCACCATATATGTTACCGTTGAGGCTTTTCTGTAGGACATCATGTTTTGCAATGGATAGCGAGCCTCTGAACATATATTGACACAACTCATTCCAGTTCAGGTACCTCTTTGCTTGTGGGAATTAGGTTTAGCTTGAGCAGTTTGGTTTGGACTTTCATTTTCTTTTTCCAGCTTGTCTTAGGGATGTAGTCCTGATGGTGGTTGTCAGCATTTCAGTGTGTTTGGGGAACATGGTTTGTTCCAGTTGGTTCTTCAGGTTATCTAGGCAACGTTGGTATTTATTTAATCAGAGGTGAGCATTCATGATCATTCTCCTCCTCCTCCTCCGCCTCAACTATGACATAGATGATGCTAATCAGTTATTCTTGGTAGCCTTAGAAGCAGCATTTTCTAAGGGCTTTCCATAGAGACCCAAGAAAACATAAGGCATACAATTGTACCACAAACCAGAATAATACAGAATCTGAACCAACTCAAAGCAGAGGACAGAACCTAAAGCTATCATTATCCTCCCAGCAGAAAAAAGCCACACTACAGGTATCCTCATTTGCGATCTTATTCAGGAGGGGGGAGCGGACCTGGCAGGTATTACGGAGACCTGGTTGGGCCATGAGGGGGGGGGGTTTCCCCTCGTGGATATGTGCCCACCAGGTTTCTGAGCATTCCATCAGCCGAGAGCTCAGGGCAGGGGCGGGGGGGTGGCGGTTATTATAAAGGAAAGTCTTGATCCGAGGGAGACCACTGTTCCACAGATAGCCGGATGTGAGTCCCTTTTTGTGAAGTGGGGTCGTGGAGTACAGATGGGCTTGTTGATCACGTACCTGGCTCCTTGCCGCGTGGCAATGGCCCTGCTCGAGCTGCTCAACGTCATAGCTGAGGTGGCGGTTGGTACCCCCAGACTTCTAGTCATGGGGGATTTCAACCTGCCATCTGTCGACGAAACGTCTGAGGTGGCTCGAGAGTTCATGGCTTCCATGACGGCCATGGACCTTACTCAGTTAATTCATGACCCCACTCACATGGGTGGACACACTCTGGACTTAGTTTTTGTCTCTGGTCAGTGGTCAAGTGGCCTTGATACAGGGGATATAGTCATCGAACCCTTGTCATGGTCTGACCACTCGCTCCTTCGACTGGACTTTCTAACCGCTGCACCCCGCCGCAGGGAGGCGGGACCGACCAGGTGGTTCCGCCCCAGGCACCTGATGGACCCTGATAGGTTCCAGATGGAGCTTGGGCCATTTTCTGAGACTCTGACTCATGACTCGGCTGAGGACCTGGTGGCCGCCTGGGATAATGCGGCTGCCGGGGCCTTGGACCGTGTCGTGCCTTTGCGGCCTCTGACCCGGCACCGAACTCACCTAGCTCCTTGGTTCTCCGAGGAGCTCAGGGAGATGAAGCGCCGAAAAGATGCCTGGAGAGTAGTTGGAGGACCAGCCACTCCAAATCCGACCGAACACTGGTGAGGTCTCATATTAAGACCTACCTAGTGGCGATAAAAGCAGCGAAATCTAGCTATTTTGCCGCTCTTATCGCGTCATCAGATAATCGCCCGGCCGCCCTGTTTAGGGTGACCCGCTCCCTCCTCCATCTGGAAGCGCGGGATGACCCCTTGCAGGGCCGAGCTGAGGAATTTGTGCAGTATCTGTATGACAAAATCGCTCAGATTCGGGAAGGGCTGGCCTCTGACTGGGTATGTCCGGACGGGATGACTGAGGCAGGTCTTGAGAGTGTTATCTGGGGGGAGTTCGATCCTGTGGCTCCCGAGGACATGGACAGGGTCCTGGGACAGCTGAACGCGACCACATGTTTATTGGACCCGTGTCCCTCCTGGTTGGTACTGGCTTCCCAGGAGGTGACACGAGGCTGGCTCCAGAAGATTGTTAACGCTTCTTTGAGTGAGGGGGTCCTGCCGGCTGCTTTGAAAGAAGCGGTTGTGAGGCCCCTCCTCAAGAAGCCCTCTCTGGATCCGGCTGTTTTGGCTAACTATCGTCCAGTCTCCAACCTTCGCTTCATTGCGAAGGTTGTTGAGAGTGTGGTAGCGCAACAGCTTCCCCGGTACCTGGATGAAGCTGTCTATCTAGACCCGCTCCAATCCGGCTTCCGGCCTGGGCACAGCACGGAAACGGCATTGGTCGCGTTGGTGGATGATCTCTGGAGGGCTCGGGATAGGGGTTGCTCCTCTATCCTGGTCCTGTTAGACCTCCCGGTTGGCGGGGTTGGGGGTAGGGGGCACCGTTCTGCGGTGGTTCTCCTCCTACCTCTCTGACCGGTCGCAATCTGTGTTGACGGGGGAGCAGCGGTCGACCCCGAGGCACCTTGCTTGTGGGGTGCCACAAGGGTTGGTCCTCTCGCCCCTTCTGTTCAACATTTATGTAAAGCCGCTGGGTGAGATCATCCGTGGCTTCGGGGTGGAGTTCCATCAGTACGCTGATGACACCCAGCTGTACATCTCCACCCCAGGCCACCCCAACGATGCCCTTGAAGTGATGTCCCAGTGCCTGGAGGCCGTGCGGGCCTGGATGGGGAGAAACAGGCTCCGACTCAACCCCTCCAAGACCGAGTGGCTGTGGCTTCCAGAGTCCCGATATAGCCAGCTGATGCCATCACTGGCTATTGGGGTCGAATCACTCGCCCCCACGGAGAGGGCTCGTAACTTGGGCGTCCTCCTGGATGCACGGCTGTCTTTAGAAGACCATTTGACGGCTGTGGCCAGGGGGGCTTTTTATCAGGTTCGCCTGATACGCCAGTTGCGTCCCTTTCTAGATCGGGACTCTCTACGCACAGTCACTCAGGCACTAGTCACTTCCCACCTGGACTACTGCAACGCTGTCTACATGGGGCTCCTCCTGGGGTGCACCCGGAGGCTCCAGCTGGTCCAGAACGCGGCCGCGCGGGGGATTATGGGGGCGACGAGGCGCTCCCATGTGACACCTCTCCTGCGCGAGCTGCCCTGGCTCCCGGTGGTCTTCCGGGTGCGCTTCAAGGTGTTGGTGACCACCTTTAAAGCGCTCCATGGCTTAGGGCCGGGGTACTTATGAGACCGCCTTCTGCCACCAATAGCCTCCCACCGGCCAGTACGCTCGCACAGAGTGAGCACTCTTTATATCCATAAACCTGGAACTATTGAAAAATTTATGGCAACAGTACTACACACACACACACCACCTAACCAAATACACTAAGATCCAACTACTTAAAATGATAAGACCTCACCAATCTCTGCCTCACTATTTTCAGTTTCCTGGACAAATATACCAGCAAATGAACACCAGTGTGATTACCATTCTTAGGATATACAACAGTAACTGTATGAATCTGGTATATGGATGACACTTTTGTTATAATAAAAAGACAGGAACAACCAGAGAAGACATCTTCTTCAAAGGAATAACATTCATAATGGAAGAAGAAAACAGCACGCTACCCTTTCCAAGTATTCTTATCAGCAGAGGAAACAGCAGCAAACAAAAGTCTATTGTAAAACTACTCATACCAACCAAGTGCTCCACTACAAAACTAACAACCTAACCTTCCACAAGAGGAGCTGTATAAGAACATTATTCAGACGAGCACAAACACAATCCAGAACACCAGAAAAAGGAAACATACTGTCTATACAACATCTTCCAACAAAATGGATACCCACGCAACTTTTTTAAAAGTTCCTGACTACTCAACTCACTACAGTACATCAACACTGTATGAAAAATATGTCACTACCATACATCAAAAACATCTCAAAAACGATCAGTTATAACCACATGGCATCACCATAGCTTACAAATCAACTAAAACCCTCCAAAACATCTTCAGTAAACCAAACATCCAGTAGCCAAAGAAGAAAAACAGGAGGCATCTACAACATATCCCTGATATCCGTGCTTTCCGCCGTGCCCTCAAAACCCTGATGTTCCAACAAGCGGGGCTAAACATATGAACATGTGAATGTTTTTAAAATGTTATCTAATTTTAGGTTCTATTTAATTGGGCCAAACTATGTTATAATAATAATTTTAATTAGCAATTTTATGATGTTTGTGTATCTATATTTTTCTTGACTGTACTCCGCCTTGAGTCCTACGGGAGAAAGGCGGTATAGAAATATAATAAATAAATAAATAAACAAACAAACAAACAAACATGCAGTGTAAGGGCCATAAAAGTCACTACATAGGACAAACAGGCCTAAGATTAGCAGAGTACACCCATGAACACCAACTAGCAGCCAGAAGACACAATGAAGACTTCTTAATTTCACAACATATGGACAGATTTAACCAGTTTCATTTGGAAAACTATAAGCATCTAACACCAAGCTGAATTCAAAAATTCAAGGTAATTCTTTGAAGCTTGGCATTCAGGCAAATCAGCCATTAATAGACACAAAGGGACAAACAACATTTACACAGCATTCAAAAGTGTTAATAATAATACAACCAATAAAAAAAGCTAACCCCGCCCCCAAAGACCAGAATACCTTTTTTTGTCAGCAATCAATACCCAGATAAGCAGAGATTAACATCAGGATTAACACCAGACAAACAAACAAGCAGTAAACAGCAGCCTAATCAAGGAACTAGTTTGAGTTCCTCAAACTCTCAAACCAGACAGCCAGTTTGATGTAGTGGTTAAGAGCTCAGGCTAGAAATTGGAAGACTGTGAATTCTAGTCCTACTTTAGGCACAAAGCCACTTTTATGACTTTGGGCCAGTCACTTCGTCTCGAGCATAGGAAGGAGGCAATGGCAAATCACTTCTGAAAAACCATGCCATTCTGCAAGAATCAGACACAATTCAATGGCAGTAAGAAAAATAACAAATCTTAAGAATGCAATAAGCTCAAAGCTGTATCCAGAAGGTTTACAGCACTTTCTCATTGCCCTCCCTTTGATCGGAGCAAGCAAAGCAGGGATGAAATGCTACCGGTTCGGGCCGGTTTGCCTGAACCGGTAGTAAAAAATGCTACCAGAGTAGTGGATCAACATTTCTGGAGGGGAGTGAGGTTTTTACTGTGTACCTAATGTGTGCATTTTTATTTTTAGTGGATGCCTAATATGCACCTGCACAGCTGTAAATAAACATATGATTTATTTCAAACCTGCAGAACTAGACAAATATGCATTCATTTACCTTAAAAGTAATAAAACAGAAAATGTCTTATATCACCATCCACTCTTCCAAATGAAATTATTTGACAATGGCTTACATTTGTTCTAACTATAGATTTACATGCAAATTTTGGGGGAAGGTTGTTGAGAAGGTGGTTGCGCAGCAGCTCCAGAGGTTTCTGGATGAAACTGATTATCTCAACCCCTACCAATCAAGATTCAGGCCTGGATTTGGGACAGAAATGGCATTGGTAGCACTTTTGGATGATCTCTGACAGGAGGGGATGGGGCTAGTGCATCCATCCTTGCTCTACTTGACCTCTGTGCAACTTCAGTACCATCGACCATGGTATTCTCCTGGGGCGGCTTTGGGGAATGGGAGTGGGAGGCCTTGTGCTAACCTGCTTCACTTCCTTCCTCTGCGGCTGCTCTCAATCACTGTTGATAGGAGGGGAGAGATCCAGCCCTCGCCCACTGTTTTACGGGGTTCCGCAGGCCTCAGTATTCTCTCTGCTTCTGTTCAACATTTATATGGATGAGATCATCCGTCACCATGGACTGAGCTATCACCAATATGCTGATGATACTGTTGTGACCTAGGCTTCCTGAGTCATTAAAACACACAAGTAGTCCCAAAAACCTCTTTTATTGCAACAGCTATGAATTACGTTCATTCACAGCTGAGTCCCAATTAGTTGCAAAAAGTCCTTTGGGAGAAGTCCTTTGGGATAATCACCAACCTTTATCTCCCTTGACAAGCTGCCAAAGACCTAGTTGGCAAAGCCACACGGAGTCCAGAATCAAACAGAGATGCCAACTGGGAACAGAATTAACAACATTGCTTTCCTGCAAAGGGCCCATGTGCCTTTGCTCCTCTTTTAAGCCTTATGGGAGGAGCCAATCATCTCCAGGCCTTACTCCCGAGTCATCCTTTTTGTTTTAACTGTTCTTGCCTTCTGGCAGCTCTGCACATGTGCACTAGGAACAGGCTTCTCCTGTACCTCTGCCTCTCTGATATCCGACTCTGGAGGCTCCGGAGTCTGCACATAACTCCCAGATGGCCCTGGCAGCCTGGCCCCATCTCTGTTTCCAACACAGAGCCCTTGTCCGAGCCTTCCCCAGCCCCCCGGACTGATCCATGTTCCTCCCCAGCCTCCTCACTGTCTGACTCTGCTGCCAGCTCCGCAGGCTGCTGGCGGACCACAACAGATACTCAGTTATATGTCTCAGCCCCTGGTGAGTTAAGTGATGCCATGTCCTCCCTCTTGCAGTGCCTAGAGGCTGTTAGGGGCTGGATGGGAAACAACGGGTTGAAACTAAACCCTTGCAAGACCGAATGGCTCTGGGTTTGGGGTTTGTTGGCTCAGGGAGAATTGCCACCTTTGGTCTTGGATGGGGTGGCACTACCCCAAACAGACCCTATGTGTAATCTAGGGGTTTTCCTGGACTCATGACTCCTGCTCAAAGAGCAGGTGGCAGTTGTGGCCAGGAGGGCCTTTGCGCAACTGCGGGTTGTGTGCCAGTTATGCCCTTTCCTGGACCAACAGTCCCTACTCACAGTCACTCATGCTCTAGTCACTTCTCGTCTTGACTATTGCAATGCGCTTTACATGGGGTTGGGGAACCCAGAGTGGGATGGAACCCATTAAATGGCTCATGTGATCTGCTGTCGCTGGGGCGGGGGGTAGGAGGTAGGGGGTGATTTTGTTATATTGTACTATATTAATTTATTTGATTCTTTTTGTTAGTTTTTATTGTTTTAAATGTGGTTTTATATTCTGAAAGCTGCCTTGAGTTGCCATGGGCGAATAGGCAGCAATATAAATTCAATAAATAAATAAATTCAATAAATACATACATACATACATACATACATACATACATACATACATACATACAATACATGGTCTTTAAGTAAGAAATTGCCATTCATTGGTGTCTACAAAATAAAATCAGGCTTTTCAACTAGCTGTTGATCTAGGCTGTGTGATGATAATGGCAATTGGAGTCCTAATATCTATACATCACAGTTTAGGGAAGGACACATTAGACTTTGGTGACATCTATAGAATAATAGGCAACAAGCAAAGATTATGAGTAACTCTTACATTTGTGAGCCACCACAAACTCTGTCCCAGTGGAGAACAGATCAGGGTGAAAAGGACTATGATCTAACATATTGTACAACCTTTCATTCTCATGAAAACTACAGTAGTACTTACAGTACTACTGTACTGTAGTTTGTTTGTTCTTCTGTCCAAAACAAACAATACAGGAATTCAAAATGCTAGGCAGGTGTATGCATGCCCCAAAGAAGTATATAACAATAGTAACAACAACAACAAAAAGTATGCCACCAACTCAAATGACTTTAATTTATTAGTATACTTAAAATCAAGTTCGGGATTCAACATCAGACTTTTTTCAACTGAAGGCAACAGATTTCTTCTCTGCAAAGAGTCATGTCCTAACACTCAGTGTGTGTGTGTGAGTCTTGATGCAACCTTCAGATTGAAACACTTCTTGAGGTCAAGGAAACAAGTATCATTTCCTTGCAGAAGCCAGTCCCAATAGTAAATAACTATTAGAAAGTGCTTCAGCCCACCTCTACTAAATCATGAATTGCCAGACATTTAAATTATGCTTAACAGTTTGCTCTTTACATAAATTTTAGTTTATTTACATCAGAAGAATGGCAGCAGAATAGTTCAATGGTATAAAATATTTTGTTCCTTAAACATTGGACGTGCAATATAGCACCAAGCACCTCTAACATCACCTTCAATTCCAACATTTCTGTCTCTGTATCCTTGAAAAATATATTCTGTGTATGTAAATTCAGAAAATTATGGTAGTGTCAGTTCTACAGCACAGTCCTAATCTGTAGTGCTTGATTTTTTAGTAGCCGCTACCCACAGAGATGAGTGTTGACTCATGGCCTGGATTTTTCAGGTTACAAGAACTTATCTTCCCACCATCACATACCACATTCACAACAGCATTAAGAAATGTCTTTAGTGCATGCTGAGGACAACAAAGACACAAAATACGCACGCATTTCCAATTGAAATTTCAAGGGCATCCAAACTTCGGAAAATCTCACTGTAGCGTTTTTTGTTTTCAGTTCCTTTTACTTGGCTGTTCAGATCTGAAAAAACAAATAAGAATTTTTTTTTTTAAATTCAGCAAGTTCAAGCAATAGGTTATTTAGCACAGTATATGGAGTTCCACTGATGCAATGGAACTTCCTGTTACTCAGCTCTCCTTCCTGCTGCATTCCTTCAAACACCCTAAACCAATTTCAAAATGTCACCCACATGCTCCAGAACAGATTTGTGGAGTATGCAGCATGCAGAGTTTGGAAGGAGAAGAAATTCAAACTACTGGCAAATGTTATGACACCAGGGGATGGATGCAAGAAGATTCCCAAGGTGGATGGATGCAAGAAGATGGCTTAATCATACATCAAATATCATGGACATGGTGGCCATGAAAAACTGCACTAAGGCCTCACTTTCTTTTTAAACAAAAAGTTGTTGAAATTGATTTGAAAGCTTAATATTGGTTGTCCTCCAAACCCTACGAATGGGCTTAGTGAAAAATCCAATTGGAAATAAAGATGGAAACCATATTTACTGTACATAGCTACTTGTACAATCAACTCTATTCTGATTGTTCCACTCAATCAGAATAGAGCTGGAAGGGACTTTGGAGATCTTTTAGTCCAACCCCTTGCTGGACCAGGAGACCCTATACCATTTCAGATAGGTAGCTGTCCGGTCTTTTCTTAAAAACTCTACTCAGAATAAAGAAGACCAGTGTGAAAGAAGGTGGTATAAAAGAAGGCCCTGGCTAGGAGTGGCACATGGTATGGCACATGGTGCAGTGGGGCCAGCTGAGAGCAGCGGGCAGGCGGGCAGCCAAATTAGCAGAGATGGAAGAAACATAGCTGGATTGGGGAAGTGGAGGTAATCCCTCACTTTCCAAGAATGGCCTGATCCAGGTTGATCCTTGCCTAATGACTGAATGGGATTTGTTCAATGATAGCAACTGGGATTGCTGGAACTTCTGTTACTAATTTGAGTGGTCATATGACATTTCTGTTAATGACTGTGTTGCTCAGCAATGAAGTTGCCAATCCCAATTAGGATTGTTAAACCGGGATTACCTGTACTCCAGAGTAATATGATTCTATAATAGGTAATACTTGTACACAGTAATACTACAATGGATAGGGAGGAGCCACATCTGGCTCAATCCTACAAAGAATGGATAGTTCTGGATGTTAGGGCCACCTAGATGTAGGGATATTTCATCTTTTGGACCTTGGATGGGGTAGCACTCAAGAATGGTGTGCAATCTAGAATCTTTTTGGACTCACAGCACCTGCTTGGTAGACAGGTAGCAATTATGATGAGGAAGACTTTTGCATAATTTCATTTGGGGCACCAACTGCACCCTTTCTTAGATTGGGAAGCCCTTCAGACAATTACTTGTGATCAGTTCAATTACTGCAATGGACTTGACTTGGAACTGCCCTTTGAAGACCATCCAGAACCTCCACCTAATCTAGAATGCAGGGGTGGAGGCAGCGATAAACATAACTCAGAATGCCCACATGACATCTTGACTTCATGAGCTGTACTGGTTGCCAGTTTGCTTCTGGGTAAGATTCAAGGTGCTGGTTATGACCTATTTCCTGTAGTGTACACCCAACCAGTTGGTTCCAACAGAGCCGGGGCTCTCTGGATTGATTAAGCAATGCCACCTACAGTATCTGGACCCTGGAAACATGCCTTCTCTGTCACAGTGTCTGTCCTATGGAATGGAATGCTCTGAAGGCATTCTGGATGACCTTAAAGACTTGGTTCTTCTCTCAGGCATTGGTTGAGAGGCTCCCAGACTTCAATCACCCCAGGCTAGGGTGGTTGGAAACTCTTGTTGGTATTTGACATGTTTGTGTTGTTGACTAGATTTTTGGTATGTTATTAACATTATGTGTTCTTTTTGATTTATAATGTTGTTTTGCTTTCATGCTGTGAGCCAGCCAGAATCAACTGGAGTCAGGAGAATATAATAATATCTGCAAGAAATACCACTTGCCTGCAAGCAAGAACTGGTGAGACCACAAAATAGACAAAGTAATAGAAAATGAAGAAGCTAAAGTGCTCTGGGACTTTAAAATTCAAACAGATAAGTATCTTTTCTTATCTTTGACAAGAAGAGCTAAAAAAAAAGTCTGGATAATGGACATTGCAATACCTGAGATAGCAGGAGAGAAGAAAAAAAAAACTAGAGAAAATCAGAAAATATATGGTTTTACAAACAATAGAGTGACTGTGGTAAAAGAAAACAAAGATAGTACCAACAGCAATAGGTAGCCTTGAGTGCAATCCCAAAACATCTGGAGCACCACTTAAACACCATTAACATTGATAAAGTTGCCATCAGTCAATTGTAAAAGGCAGTGGAACAGCTTACATCCTGCAATGTTACCTTTAATATTATTGTTACAACATCTGCCATCCCAAGGCATTGGGAAGGACTCGATAGGTGGACAAAAAAAGCCAAAACTAGGCTAAACATCTGGCTGACTGTATGACCAACCATAATAATCCAAAAATATCAACTGATATTCAGGCTACTTTTGAATTTGCACGTGCACAACATTTGTACCATACCAGAGTAAGCTTTGACAGATGACTAAACCTGCCAATCTAACCAGCTATCAAAACTAAGCTTGCCTCCCAGCCCCTCCCATGTTAAGGAGAATGATGACTTGATGTCTTCCACCTCTTAATGACATTTGGTGGAAGGAAAGAGGCACAAAATTGGGGGAAATGATCCATCCGTCTTTATCCTTAATGAGCCCTATAAAATAAGGACAGAAATAGTTGCTGGTACTGTGCCTGTGGCAGGCTAAGTCTCACCACTGAGAACAGGATATTTTGTGCTGTTGGCTGGTTGACAAATTTTTAACTTGATCATGAGGAACAACCTGTAATGTCACCAAATTCAGTCCTCTGAACTGAATGCTTATGCAACTCTAAAAATAAGTTTTCATAAAAGAAAAAAAATAACCTGAATATAAAGTTATAAAATAGACTTCATTGCTTAATACTGTTAATAAACTACCTAATTAACGTACAAACAATGGACATACTGACTAGAAATTCAGGAAGCTGAAGCCCAATGCCAAGATGGAGAAGGGACTACAAATGAGGAAACATGAATGCTGAAGTTTAGAAATATAAAATTTAAGAGAATAGCCACACATTTATAACTTGTAAGATGTGAGAAGACAAAGGCAGATAGGGTAGGCCTGGTGGGGCTCAGCATTCAGCCTGGTAAGGTCATAAAACAACTGCTTTAAAAATGTCCTGTGTTTTAGAAAGAAGCCTACAGGTCAAAAGCCCGCAATTGCTTCTCTTTAAATGATGTAAATTGTTACAATAGAATAGAACTTCCCCTGGTAACTATAAATAGATATTTTTCTTAAGGTTGATACAGCAAAAGATAAAGATTGATGTTAATAACATACGGTAATATTTCCCCACATGCAGCAGATTTTAGAGGGAATGAGATATCATATTGTGCACAGCAAAAGGACTAGCAGTGTGAGGCAGCAGCCAAAAAAGTTAATACAATTCTTGGTTGTATAATAAACAGAGGCGTAGAATCGAAATAACGTGAAGTATTAGTACCATCTTGAAAAGCCTTAGTAAGACCACACCTGGAATACTGCATCCAGTTTTGGTCACCACATTACAAAAAAGATGTTGAGAGCTTGGAAAAAGAGAAGAGCAACTAGGACGATTAAAGGCCTGGACACAAAAACATATGAAGAATAGTTGCTTGATTTGGGTATGGCCAGTCTAAAGAAAAGAAGGACTAGGGGTGAGATGATAGCCGTGTTCCAATATTTGAGGGGCTGCCACAAAGAAAAGGGGGTCAACTTATTTTCCAAAGCACAAGAAAGCAACACAAGAAGTAATGGATGGAAACTAATGAAGGAGAGAAGCAACCTAGAAGGAAAAACTTCCTGACAGTGAGGACAATTCACTAGTGGAACAGCTTGCCTTCAGAAGTTGTAAGTGCTTCATCCCCAGAGGTTTTTAAGAAAAGATTGGGCAGCCACCTATCTGAAATGGTATAGGGCCGTGATGGCGAACCTATGGCACACGTGCCACAGGTGGCACATGAAGCCATATCTGTGGGCACACAAGCATTGCCCTAGCTCAGCTCCAGCATGCATGGATGTGCTGGCCAGTTGATTTTCAGGTCTTCCAGGCCCACCGGAAGTCAGGAAACAGACTGTTTCTGGCCTCCAGAGGGCCTCCGGGGAGGGGTGGAGAAGGCCGTTTTTGCCCTCCCCAGGCTCCAAGAAAGCCTCTGGAGCCTGAGGAGGGTGAAAAACAGGCCTACCGGGCCCATTGATAACCTTTTTGTCATTGCGTGCCAAAAGCAGGGGGAGCGCGCATGCATGGAGGTGGGGAGACATTAAATGGTGTGGGCATGCCGGTGCGCGACCGCCCCCCGCTCCCCCCGCTTTTGGCACGTGATGGCAAAAAGATTAGCCATCACTGGTATAGGGTCTCCTGCTTGAGCAGGGGTTTGGATTAGAAGACCTCCAAGGTCCCTTCCAAGTTGGAGGGGTCTCTCCAACTCTATTCTGATTTACTGATAGTTAAGTATAAAATATAAAGCCCTGTTCTCCTTTTATTTTGTCCTTCTAGAACAAGTGCAGTCTAAGTTTTTAGAGCAGCGTTGCTATTTTATTTATGTATTTACCTAACTCCAATGGACTCTGAATGCATCTTTTGGCTGGTGGTGGGCATGACTAAAATGAAGGTCAGCTGTATCTGAATCTTTGATATAGAAATCTGAAGTTACTGGGAAGGTATCAGTTGTTTTAACCTTGGAGTGGCTCAAATTATTTAGTGGCTCCTATAGGATACCTTTCCCAGTTAGGAACATTGAACCACAGAAAAACTTTTATACTGACAAGGTAGCAGATACTACCATCTGCTGTATTGGAGGTCAACATTGCCCAGAAGAAGTAGAAACCCAGAAATATATCATCCTCCATTGTCCATTCTATAGACCAATAAGGGATAGACTTATTTTTCCTTGAGTAGTAGAAAACCTGATAGACCTGACTTGGCTTATGCCCCACTTCTATTAAAGGATGATAGTCCCTGCATCAGGGCTAATATTGCAACATCCAGCACAAGTGCTTTCAAACTTCAATAGGTGTGTACTGAGCACGGGACTAGTTTGAATGCATTGATTTTATGCCTGCACATTTCTTTTATTACTGCCCTGATTTTAACTTTATTCCTTTTTAATTTTAATAGAGCCCACCCAATTCTGCATGCTTTTTAATGCTTTTTATTTTTTAGCTTGAGGTTAATGCAGGGGTCTGGCATTTTTAGGGCATTTTAGGAAGACACATCATTTCCTATATGAAAGTGAAGTCTCTTTACACGTAACAGGTTTTTCAGTAAATACAGATTGGGTTTGCAAAAAAGAAAAAGAAACAAAAAAAAAAAAGGCCTTGCTGAATCATAAAAAGCTACATGATGTTCCATCCAACATATCTGTATTTACTTGAATCTTAAAACCACGCTAAATATTGATTAAATAATATATTGTAAAAATATCTGTTGCATGAAACAAAAATCTGCCAATTACAAGTACAGCAGGCAACCTGCTGATTAGAGAAATCTATTCCTGTTTAAATAGGGGACTGTTTTGAAGACAGAAATAATCCTTGTGGCCCTGGCTGGTAACTGTAATGCTCTCCTGGACTTCACAGTAATTTTCAATGTCAATGAATGCGACATTCTTTAGGATCATCTACTTAAGGCAGTTCCATGTAGTTCTACAAGAATCTGTTCTACTTCTTGTTTAAGCGTGTAGCAAAAATCTATTTTCAACTGATATATGAAATCAGTGTGGGACTTCATCTATGTGCAGATGACACTCAGCTCTGATACTTCTCATTTCCATGCATGGGGTGAGGAGAATGAGGAGCTCTTAAACTCCTTTGAGAAGTGTAGATTTCAGCATGGGTTGGAGGGCTCCTTCACTCTTCCAGCTCTTCTTTAATCATCTCTCATGTCTACTTTTTATGAGATGCAAGCATGCCACAAATTCTTTTCTGCTAGCATTTTTTGCTTTTTGTGTAGGTTCAAGTTCTCAGACAGAACAACAGTGCAGGGGAAATTTTCAGTATGATATGCATATGTGTGTTTGGGAGAGTGGGCTGAGTAAACCAAGATTTGATCTAAATGTAGATTTAAGGCAAAATTTAAGGCAAAATTCTGAGGAACCTGCCTCACAGTTACTGTAAGCAGATACTTCCCAAACTTTGGTAAATTACCCAAAATTGGGGCAAAATTTGTGTTTTTGAGGGAAGGGGGGATAACAACACACAAACCCATTACCCAATCACAACAGAGACTTTTAAACTGACTTGAAGTATTTTACCTACAATGGATAATAAAGATACTCCAATAAGTGATTTTGGGTAATGAAGAGAAAAAAAAATGGGAAGCATTGCTGTCAGGCTCCTGAGTGATCTCAAAACAACAAGCTGGCCAGACTTTGTTACTTTGTTTTTATGTCAGTAGTCAGAGGAGCAAAGAGGGAAAGCCAGTAGTCTCCTCCTTCTCCTCCTCCTTTCTATTAGAAATAAACAAGATCTACAAAACATTCAAAAGAGACAATCAAAAAGCCAAAAAGGAAAACAAAAAGATCACAACACCTCAACAGCAATCATCTCTCATATCTACTTTTTATGAGATGCTCAGATCAACACTCAGATGAATAGAGATTATCACCAAAATGAACATTAGTCCAACAACCAAGAAGCAAACAATATGCCAATCAAGGAATAACCAAGTCAGTCAAACAAACAGTAAACCACAACCCAGTCAAGGAGCAACTAAGGGAGAATCGGAAGCATCGTGGCGATATTGGCTGGGAAATAGCGAAGTTCCGATGGGCTTCGCGAAAACCCAACCAGACAAACTGCTGTCGGGGGGTCTTTGGACCAGAACCGTCTTGGAGGGATGGGGGAGAGAGAGAGGCATCTCAAAAGATCAAAGAGGAGCAGGCAAACTCCTCGGAAGGTCGGAGACAGCTCTTTGACCCGATGGTGGGGAAGGCGGCCATTATGTCCGCTACAAGCTGGGGCAACCGGATTAAGATGTGAGCAGGAGTGGAGAATGAACAGAGTATTGTTACCGGGTGAGTAATTGGCCAACTCACAGGTAAGAAGAAAAAACTTTTTAAAGCTTGAAAGAAGTCCCAATGACTAATTAGCAGCTAATTGGCACTCAGGAATTTAAGCGAAGGAACAAAAGGAATTTAAAAACTAAAACTAAAGCCTTAAAAGGAACCTTTCACTGGGATTTAAAACTGGATTTGGATGATATTAAAATAAGACAAGATAAAAGGAGATAGAGAAGTATTCTTTAAACAACAAAAGGATTTAATTCGGAGAAGAGGAAATAATCATTTTTGTGGATTTACAAAGGGATATTTTGTGGCTGCAGGATTTGTGAATTGGAGAGAGACATCTGCTGATGGAAAGAAAGTATCGTACTAAACTTATTTATATCATGGTGAGAAAATTCTGGAAGTACTGTACAATGTTTTGTTTATATAACTAGAATGTGATTGCAAGAGGAGCGGGGAGAACAAAGACTAAAATTGGAATGGCTCAAAGGAACGTTTGAATTAGACACTATCTGGAAAGATAAAAAAGAAAAAAGAGACACTACATGGACTTTGAATATGAATTACTGTATATGTAAAGGAATAATAAACTTAAAAATGTTAAATTGATAACATGGAGAATTGGGAAGGAAATAAATGAAAATAAAGATACAGATTATTACACTGGGATTAACAGTGACAGAATAAAAATGATGATTACACTGGATTAACAGTGACAGAATAAAAAAGATAATTACACTGGGATTAAGAGTGACAGAATAAAAAAGATGATTACAGTGGGATTAACAGTGACAGAATAAAAAAGTTGATTACACTGGGATTAATAGTGACAGAATAAAATGATTATACTGGGATTAACAGTCATAAAATAAAAAAAGATGATCACACTGGGATTAATAGTGATAGAATAAAAATAGATGGGGGAATACGTCTCAAAAAGGAAGACAAGAGGAAGAAATAGGGAAGAAAAAGGAGGAGAAGAAGGCAGGGGAATGGGAGAAAGGGAGGAAAGTGTCAAGAAAAAAAAAAAGGAGCACCCAAGACCGCTCCCAGTAACAGTGACAGGACCCCTAGTAGCACTTACCTAGTTTGATCATGAAAGGTCTGCAAGAGAACAACGAAGCTCAGAGAGCACCGAGGATCCCACACATATATATATCATTCGCATCCTTACTTCATATTATATACATTTGTGTGGCTGCCTACAAAAAGGGTATTTGTGATTTCTATGAGGTGGAGTTGAAAATGTGCCAAGTCGTCTATTTCTTTGAAGCTCAGGATTTCTCCCCATTTCTCCTCTGTTGGTAGCAGGTGGGCTTTGAATGGCTTCAGAGTTTGAAGTGGGACTAGCATAATGTGGCAGGACCAGACATTTTCCAGAATGACCAATAGCTCCATGGAAGTAAGATATACTTGTAGAGATGATAAATGTATATGTACACCTTATCTCTATCCTGCCTCAATTGCCTTTGATCACAGGGTGAATAAACTGCCTGATAAAGCAGGAAGAGCTGAGAACAAGAAAAGGCTTATTTTGGCAGTAGATTTAGTGCCCTTTCGCAATTGCAGAACCTTACATCCCTAGTCAAAATAAGTCTGTCAAATACTTGATCAGTTGGATAGAAATTTTTCAGTACAGTAATGGGAGAGTTCAAATCCCCTGCTCTGAGATTCTTTCCTTATCAGCTGCCAACAGGCTGTTCAGCAGGCTTCAGGGAACTCCTGCTATGGGGGCAGCAAATAGTGTGCCCTGCATTTTTCCCTGGAGGAAAAAAAGAAAGAATGGTGTAGAAGAGACTTCCAAGAACCCAGGATGATGATGTGGCTGTATTAGCTTAAGTTGCCACTAGGCATTTAGTTGTCACTGCTCCCTACAGATCACCTGACTTAATGCTGCCAGAATAGTTGGTGAAATGTGTCCGATTTTGCCCACCTTGACAATGCTACAGCTTTTCTGCCAGCTTGGGGGAGAGGGGAACAAGGGATAATCGGCAGAGAGGAGGATTAGGGGGACACTCTAAGAGATGGGCATGGAAAGGGTGGAAAAATCAAGATTGGATATATTATTCCCAAGAAAGACTGAAAATACTAAGAAGGACAATTAGGAATGAGAAAATAAACGAGGGAGAAAGATTAAAGGGTGTGCTGAATGGAGAATGGGAGGAACTAAAAAGCAAGACCAAAAGTGGCAAAAGTCCAATGTCTTTCTCAATCTGGTATCTTTAAAATATTTTGGGATTGTTGTTTATTTGTAAATGGAGCATAGCAAATTTCTTTCCTTTTTGTAGTGCAGCTTTGGCTGCCACTCAATGGTTAAGACATGATATAACATTCCATGGGCTCACTTATGATATCGATGTCATGCAATCAATATGAAGATGACAACATAACCTAGATTGTTTGATCTGTCAAATATCTTGGTCTATCTTTATTTTTATGCTACTCTGTTTTATTCTCCTTATCTTAGTCTTCACAGTTTTAAATCTACAATAAGTAGAATTTTCATGGTGTTAACGTATGTCTTTGTGTTAACAATCTTTCATAACTTCGTTTTTGTTCCTCAGATTCTTATTCTAAAATATATAGCCATGCTTTATTTTAACTGTAGTTTGTTGATCAACCTATCATCACATAGTTCACACATCATACTAAACCATAAACCCAGAATCAAACAAACTATCATGATGTGTGACTTTGACTGAACTCTGACTTACTTATGCGGGCAAACAAAAGTGGAAGCCTGTAGCTGTAGAATTTAGAAAATTTTACTAGTCATGTGCTTATGATATTAACAGAGCAAAATCTTCATGTTTTCCTTTCCTCTGCCCCAGAAACAGGATGTGGTTGTCTTAAAAGGGTTGCTTCATCAAACAGCAATGGGAAACTTGTTCATTGGATAGAAGAAAAACCAGCACTTCTCTGAGACCTTCTGACCCAACTAAATGTTATCTTTTCTTTGCCTTCCTACAGAACTATGGGGATTGTCAGAATAAATGTTAATTGGAAGAAAAAAAGAGGGTTGTCTTTAATATCATCACAAAATTGGTTCTTACAATAGAACATAGAAAAACAGGGCTGGAAGAGATCTTGGAGGTCTTCTAATCCAACCCCTTGGTTGAGCAGGAGACTTTATGCCATTTCAGACAAATGGCTGTCCAATCTCTTCTTAAAAACCTTCAGTGATGGAGCATCCACAACTTCCGGAGGCAAGCCATTCCACCAATTAATTGTTCTCACTGTCAGGAAACTTCTCCTTAGTTCTAGATTGGTTCTCTCTTTAATGATTTTCCACCTGTTACTTCTTTTGCCAAGTCTTGGACAGCTTTGAAAGATTGTTTGCCTTTTCTTGTGACCATGAAAGGTTGGCCAAATTGATTCCAATTGATTCTTTACTTATTTTGGAAATGAATAGTTTTGTGAATAATGGACTTATTACAAATCCTATTTGTTATTTGATTGCTGTGAGCCACCCAGACTCATTGACAGTTGGGTAGCATAGACATGTATTTATTTAAGGTTTTCCCAAATTACATCCTCAGGCTTTCATATTGTTTACTTTTAAGTATGAGGACATATTAAATGGAAAATAAGGAAGCTGAAATACTATGATACAAAATGCTGTTCTTTGTATCAAGTTTTGTACTTGAACAGTATTGTTGCAGAAATATAAGTTACATGAGCTATCAAGCTAGTTTACAACATAGGCAGTATTTTATTTCCAAAGAAAGACAGGTTCTCTTACCAAGAAAAGTTGAGTCCTTAATGTTTAATTCAGTGTTTCCTTTATGTATTTCAATATACCACTTGTCTATACTTTGAGAGGAAGTGCCTGCATTCTGAAATTACTCTTTATTCTTAATCTCTTGTAACCTCCTCCTTATCTCTTGTAAATCTCTGTCACACATACACACAGGATTTACTCTCATCTGTACCTGCTATACAGGTAATCCTTGATTTATGATCATAACAGAGCTGGTCCATTATGGTCATATGTCATAGTGGTCATAAAACAGGTCACAACCGATCTAATTTTACAATCTTATTTTGCAGCAGTCATTAAGCAAACCCATTGTTTGCTTTGGGACATTTTTGTCAAAAACAAAGTAAATGCTGATTTTGGACAAAAACGTCATAAATTGTGTTCATTATAGCCACAGGATGGGCAAATGACTCTAAATGCAGGCCAGTTGCTGAATGCCTGAAATGTGGTCATATGATTGTCGATTGTAACTTTGGAACTGAATTGTAAAAATCTTTGGGGTAACTTCGAACAGTCACAAGGCAACTGGTCATAAATCAAGGATTACCTGTATGCATTTTCAAGCAACTCAAACCATAGTATATCCACAGTCTTTCATCCCTTTCACTTTGTCCATACTACTAGTACATATCTAACCTGGCTCAGCATTCATATTTCCTTTTTATTTGTCTTTAAACATGATTGTGTATCCGCTGATTTCCAATATAGAATATTTGATGAGGAAATTGAATGAGTTTGGGGCCTTGACAGGTTTCAAAATAAACAAACAGAAAACAACAATGCTGATCAAGAATATGTCTTCTCAGGATAGTGATATATTGAACAAAAAGTCAGGTTTTAGGGTTGAGAAAAAGGTGAAATACTTAAGGCTTATGATTTCCAAGTTTCATTTTTGCCAAATCCCCATATTATGCATCATTTTTGAAGTTAAAACAAGGATTACAGATAATCTTGATGGAATATCATGAAATAGAGCAATTTAGCTGTTATTTGTTATTGCTTTCCATCCTATGCTTAGACAAATTTCTATTAGTGAATTGTCAAAAATTGTTTTATTTTTAAAGAATACTTCTAATGTTTGCATAGAAATTAATACCTAAACATCTTGGTCTGATGGTTATTCCATTTCGTATATCATGATCTATATAGGAAATCTACATTCATTTACATATGGAAGGATTTTCACTCATATACGACCTATATAAATAGGGAAGTATTGCTATGTACTATTTTCTGAGCATTCATTTGTTTGCCAGTGTCAACATGATTCTGAATGTGTCAGAACTGGAAGTAAAGTGCTAATGAAGGAAAGATGCTGATTTTTTTTAGAACTTTCTGATATTTCCTGTGAAGTGAGGTAAGAGGGGGAAGAAGAGGAAGTAGAACTTCTGCCTTCTTGCCAAGCACGAATTAAATGTAAAAACATACATTCAGAAAAGGCTATGGTCTGTTTTACTCAGGCGTATGTTTTTATGTAGTTCAATGCTGGTCTGAACTAAGATCAATAATTGTATAATACATTAGTTGAACATTGTATGAATGAATCTAGAATCTTGGTCACACAATGTGCTAAAATATGGCTTGCATAACCAGATATCTATGATTGTATAATTCAAGTCAATTTAATCAAACCATAATCTGTAATTTACCAATTACAACAACCCAGTGCTAAACCACAATATGACATCTTTGGTCTTGAATAACTGTATTCATGAAATCAAGCCAATGGGAGTTATAAATATGCTTATGGTAGAATGATCTGAAGACCCAACTCATCTAACATAGAAAGCAAAGTATGACCTTTTTCTTATTTTTCCATTCATTTCCACATCACGTTTGTTTCAATGTAACATCTACATTTTACAAATATACAATAATTGAATCCAAAGTTCAGTTCCCCCATTTGTCTATTGGAATAGGGCAGGGGTCTCCAAACCTGGCATCTTTAAAACTTGTGAACTTCAACTCCCAGAATTCCTCAACCAGCCAGCCATAGTGGCTGGGAAATTCTCGAGTTGAAGTCCACAAGTCTTAAAGTTTTCAAGTTTGGAGAACCCTGGAATAGGGGGAGGATAGGTCATCAAAACTGACATGTTTTAAATAAATAAAAAATAAAGAACATTTTGAAGATGGGTCATTTGATATTTTGCCTCAAATAGCTTAACATCAAGAAATTTCAAATTAGTCTTGATTTGCACCACTAATTAAAAACAAAAACCAGTTGTTTCCGATATAGTATTTGGGCATCTTCATCCATCAAATACTTGATATGATAAATATGAAATACCTTGAATTTAACAAAGTATAAAACAATAATACCCAAAATGCATTGGCTTACATCCAAAGGTTACTTTTCTACACTTGCTCATATATCTAATCATATACCTAATCTAATATACAGTAAATAAAATATTTATTTGAAAGATTACTGTATCTGAAAGATTATTTTGCAATTAAAACAATCTCTACTAAACAAAAAAATAATAATCGAAAAATAGTCTACCAACATCATATTTTCAGTGAATGTAAGATAGCCACCCATTTTAAAGGCAAACTCTTTGGGTCTTTGGTCTCAATCACATCTTAGAGCCATACCTGTGTCCTTTTCTGCCATAATTGTAGAATATATTTCCTTCTGACTCAGGTATAGCTCATAGTTGGCTGGGGTATTCTGGGAGTTGAAGTCCACACATCTTAAAGTTGCCAAATTTGAGAAACACTGCTTCTAGAGCTTAGAAATAAGTTGTTTCTCATAAGGGAAACTCTTGCTTCAGCCCACTTCCTAATCCTCAGTTATACACCCCACCCAGCCATAACTGGTAAATTGCCATGTTGCCATAGTATTCTCAGATTGAGCTTCCTAAATAGAGCAAAGGAGCATGCTTTTTACTTCTCCCAAAGAAAAATATACGCTGTTAGGTGATGTCTATTTTTTCATTTTCCCACTGATTAGTTGGGAAATGCTGATTGGCTTAAGTTCTCAGTGGCTGTGATGAAGACAATCAGCCTGTTGAGAAACTGGTTAATAAGGTTTAAAGAGTGGCAATGGCGAGTATGTGGAATTTCTCTAGATTTCTTCTTGTGTACATGCAGCATCTCCACTCTCATGATCCATTTTCATCGTTAAAATTTTCTGCTGCATCCAACAATACAGTCATCCTTTTTCATTTGAGAATTGCGGTGAAAGGGCCGTCACAGAAAATAGTCATCACAATTATCTATTTGTAATTTGTTAATTAATAGTTTAAATATTACAAATATTTACAATTACAAATAGATCAGTTGTAATGATATCATTTTCTTTTTCTTCCAGTCTTTTCACAGGTACTTTATTTTCACATGCACACGGCAAAGGGCCACCTCTCAGGATTTCAAAAGTAAGATTTAAAAGTAAAAATTCCTCAAATCAGCTGGAGGGCAACCGTTGGCAAAGAACTGAGTATGACTTTTTTTTCCCTCCTAAATTATTTCTTGCTTCTTACAAGCTCCTCTTCAGAAGACACATTTGCTAGAGGCACAAAATATATAGCAGGATTAGCATGTGGAACAATATTTGTAGAGCAAGCATTCCATCCAGTATGCAGGCATGTATATCATTCAGCTAGGCAAAAAAATAAAAAGGCCAGGAAATAAGAACTTCCAAAAATTGTAATTGTGAACATGGCTGACAGAGGATGAAGATGAAGAAGAGGATGAAGGATAACACTTCATCAGTTGTTAAATGCTTTCTCCTAAAACTTCTATTGTAAGGCCATAACTGAACCAAATTTATAGAAATTTTAAACAAGTGTTTAAAAATCCCCATGTCACACTGCAGCATATTTTTTTAACAGAAATGTATAAAAATATAATTTCAAATATTAAAATGTGTGAGAGAATACTTAACAATCTACTTTTTAAAAAGTTATTGATCCTAAATAAAATATGCTCTTTTTAAAATCTTAAGTACATTTTAACCATCACCTTCATTTAGAACACATCTTTAAAATACAGCAATGATTTCTGAAGTGACTGATATGAAGTGATTGATATGAAGGCTAGAGAGGGATACACATACATACACACACATATCCCTTTCTAGCCTTGATTGTGGTAGTTGCACTGAATCAAGTTTTATTTTCAGGGATCAGAGACCTCAAAGCAATCCTTTGTTGCCCTAACCTAAAAACTTCAAGGGTTTTGAACCCTCTGCAATGACTTGCTGTATGCTGAAAAAAGGCTTCAGAGTCCTTGCATAAAAAGGTTGCTTTACCTACCAGAAGATTTAGGCTCTGCCATGATGAAATCCTCAGCAGGACCCCCAGGTTTGGACCCCAGCACAAATCCTTCGATACCTCAGGAGCCACTAATTTTGATAGGCAGCCCCATGGACACTGCATACTTTGCAGAGTTTCTGAGCTCACAGCCACTGAAACTTCACTGCTTCCTGCTGACTACATTTCCGTACAAAGAAACTTACTCCTTCTTTCATTTGCATATTTTTCAGTTTACAAATAAGAGCCCCAACCTCTGGTAATAAACCTAATGCATGAAGTCTGCCTTTAGCCTATGCAGATCGCTGCTCTTACTTTCTATTAAGAAAACAACCATCTGAAAACTATACTATAAAACAGAGTTATACTGTTCTGCATTTTATTCCTTTCATGGCATTAGAACTGGGACAGAGACAAGGCATACATTGTTGTGATATCAAAACTGTGGATCTGTTTTACACAGAAGTTCTAATCATACTTTATCCGCTTTGAAATAATTTTTGAAGACCATTTTAATCAGGCAGGCACTTATCCCATGTTTGTTTGTTTTTTGTTTTAGATTAGTCTATAGCTGTCCTTCTTCTTAGTTACTATGCTGCACCATGTCTTTACCAAACCTGCAAATGTCTTGGCAAAAGATGGTTCAATGAGAGAGGCCGCATTAACCACATTGAAAAGCAAAGCAAAGAAATAAAACCATATCCAGCCCCTGAAGCCAGAAGATATACATTGGCTCTGCCCTTGCAGATAACATGGCCCAATCAAATGGAGTTATGTTATCCATAAAAGTGATGTCTAGTTTTCAATTGCCAAAGATTCTCCACCTCTTTCCTTTTGAATTCCAACATGAGGGATGTTGGGTAACAAAATACAAGAAAAAAAGTTCAAGGCAAATTTGCAAATAAGAGGGTGATGATGATAAGGATCATCCTACAAATGATTATTTCAGCTTAAGGTGATCTTATTCGAGGGCATTAGAGACAAACCAGGATGCTGTTTGTTTGATTTTGATTTTGCGCACTACGTGGACTTAACCCCGTGATTTAAAACTATAGTTTAGTCTGTTATATGAACCCAACCAATTATTGTTTATTCAACAAACCATGGTTTAAAAATTGCTTAGCACAGTATGTGAATCCAGTCATTGAATCTGCAAGGTGAATTTAGATATTTCAATTTACAAAGTAACAATAGGAACAAAGAATCTTTTACCACTAAAGATATAATTTATCTAAATATTGATCTTTCTTAAGAATTTAAGCTTATTTCATCTGGCATTCCTTACAACAGTCGTAAAGACTAGCAAGCATAATGAGATGGAGAGCAGTCTACCTTTCATGCACCATTGCTGCACACTTTTTGTGCTGCAGTAACTTCCGCTCAGACAAGTTATTTTATTATGCGGGGGGGGGGGAGTTTACATCCTGGGCTTATTTTAAGAAGGCAGCCTCCAGTCTCTGGGAAAGCCAAAATAAGAACAGTGATTTACTAGTAATGATTTCTTCAAATTAGGGACTGTCCCTGGTAAGAACAGTTGGAAAATATTAACATTCACCCTCATGCAAGTAAAACTATACTTTTAAAAAAATACTCAAATTTAATGCCAAGTCTTCTGCTTCTGAGTGTCATCGATGTAATGATCAGAAATTTAGGCAAACTCCTGAAGACCGTGTGTGTGTGTGTGTGTGTGTGTGTGTGTGTGCGCGCGCGCTATGGTCCATGGGGTTGCGAAGAGTCAGACACAACTTAGCAACTGAACAATAACTTGTGCCTCTGTGGTGCAACAGCAGAAATTGCTCAGAACTTTCAACATTTGTTGAAGTCATGACAGCTGCTGTAATGTTATTTTACAGACTTTAAAAATGTTCCCAAAGTATTCTGTGTAATAATCTGCCCTCTGGGATAATACTGAGGATTTCGGTTTAGAATCTCCCACAACAAGCTATTACCGTATATATTACACTCTGAAGAGCTGACTGTCTTCAGTGAAATGTGTTTTATTTATTTTTTTTGATCAATTACCTGTTTTTAATTTTTGTTAGCCACCCTGAGTCACATGATTGAGAGGGCAGATGTCTGCCTGCCAGTTCATCCAGCCATCCGTCCGTCTTCCATTCAGTCGTGTCCAATTCTCAGAGACCATCTGGACAAGCAGGGTTGGGTGTTTTTTTTTTTTTTTGGTTTTTGTTCAGAAGTGTTTGCCATTGCCGTAAGAGAAAATGACTAGCCCAAGGTCACATAGCTGGATTAGAAGAACTGTTAACTGAATGACAAGTGAGTCAGGAGGAGGAAATAAGCTCTTGAGCTTCTACTTCTGCATTCTTGAAGCCACAAAAAATATCTCAGGAACCATCTTTCCCAGTCTTACTTGCCAACATTTCAAACTCTCTTAACCCAAAGTTAGTATGGCACTCTCAAACCTCTGCCTAATTTTAAAAACTTTCTATAAGCAACTGGTTAAAAGGGATGGTTTGTTTGTTTTTTTCCTGACAGGAGCTATCTAACTTTTTTTGGCCACCAGTTGGCAAGAAATAAGTGAAGGGCAGAAGGAAATAGTACAGAGCAGCAGTCCTCTATCTTTCCAGACTGGTGGCCTGGGCTGGCCCGGCATGTGAGTGATAGGCGCATGTGCGCTCTCCACTTGCACAAATAGAGCTTCGTGAGCGGAAGGCGCTTGCGTTCGTGTGCGAAGCTCCATTTGCCTCTGTTCGCACGAGTAGAACTTAGCGCGCGAGCCCAAACAGCCTCCGCTCGCGCGAATGGAGCTTCGAGTACATGCGCGCGCTTGCCTGCAGCTCGCGCGATTGGAGCTTCAGACGCGCGCGCTTGCCCATTTCTCCCACCGCTCGGTTTCGAACAGGCAATGGCCCGGGGGTTGGGGACTCCCGGTATAGAGAAAGAGATGACATCTAAAACATCTTTTTAAAATCCCACTGCAGGCTTTGGTCCCATGCACTGCCAGCATATAAATCCCAACAGGTTGTTCAGAAAGAATCCTGCCCAGTGCCCACCATAAAAAACGGGGAAGGTGGGGTGACTTCTAAACTATTATATACAACCACATTGGGGAAAAGTCTGATTAGTTGATTACAACAATGATTACTCAAGTCATCAAATAATCTCATTTAGGATAAAAAAAAACCCTGTTACCTATGTTTTATAAAACAGATAAACTGACACAAGTAGGATAGGACTCTGAAGGCTAATCAAAATCCATCCTTGACCTATTTACATCAAAAACTATGTTCATCGGGATGGTGATGAAATCCGGAAATGGGGATTTTACAGTATCCTTCCCCTGCCACGCCCACCAAGCTACGCCCACCAAGCCACATCCACAGAACCGGTAGTAAAAAATTTTGAAACCCACCACTGGTTAAAATCTATATGTAATTATTGAGCTCTCTTTTGTTTTATTGCTAGTTGCCTTGAATACCCTATGAATAGAAAAGCAGAATTGAAATTCTGTTGAATCGGTTGAACTGACAAACAAGAGAATACTTTTATATGTATTTATTATTTAAATACATTTATTTAAATATTATTTATTATACTATGCTGAAAATTAGTTCTGGGGTCTCTGAGAATAAAAAAGGATCAAGAGCTACATTCATTCCTCAGAGAAAGTAATGTTGCCTATCAGGGGTGGGTTCTAACTTTTTTTACTACCGTTTCTGTGGGCGTGGCTTATTTTGTGGGCGTGGCTTGATGGTCATGTGACAATTCTTTAGGATTTAGCAGAGGTACTAGTCTACCAGGCTTTTAACTGCTTGCAGACCTGTACCAGTTTACCCATTTATTTTTGCAGGCACTGGTCTACTCATGTATTTTTGCAGGCACTGGTCTACCCATTTATTTTTGCAGGCACCGGTCTACTCATTTGTTTTTGGAGGCACCGGTCTACCACCAAACTGCCTTTTACCACTGATCAGCTGTAGGGTGGCCCTTTGAAGGCCCAGGGCAAGAGTTTAAACAGTTTTTTTCCTTATAGCTCATCAGCTGGGACTCAGGAGGCAGCAATAGATTGGGGGTGGGGCCAAATAAAAAGTATGAATAACGCGGGGGGTGGGGGGGCGGGGGGAGGTGGGGGTAGAACCGGTTCGGTGATGTCATATTGTCACCGCTACCGGCTCGGCAGAACCGGGCGGAACCGGGAGGAACCCACCACTGTTGCCTATCCTATCTCAGAAAGCCCCTACACAGTCAGAAAATATACCATTGCTTCATCAAAAATGTCTGGAAGCAGTTTTGGAGTCACCAAACTACTTCTTTGGAGGCAATCCTCAGAGAACAAAGGGAGAAAAGATTTGTTAATATGTGGCTAATGTTCAAAAGATAGCGAAGAAACTTTTATGACCCCAGTTGTTTTGTTTAATGTACATTTCATTTAAATAGTGACTTGGATATCATCTTTAATACAGAGATTTAAGAGTAGAGGTCCCACTTCTATGACATGGGTTTCCAGAACTTTCTACTAAAAACTGGTGCTCATTGTGGAAAGTAAAGTCTAGAGTGACATCACAATAACAAGATTTCCTTCCAGGATTCTACATTGGCTTAAAAGTTCTAGTCCTTCTGGGCATCTCTTGGTTGAACTTTGGTTACAGATTGATAATGCATTGATTGTATCTGGGCTGCCTCTGATATATCTCTGGGTCTCTGGTTGCTCAGTGGTTTCTTCCATAAAGTCTTGGCAATCCATTTTCCAAAGAAACAAAGGTATGTTCCCTCCTGTTTACTATGTACGTGTAACAATGCTTTCAACTGTGCTTATTAAATAATAAAGTTATATGTTTCTGTTTTTTCTGACTGCCTCCTTTCTTTTCTTTTTTTTATTAAAAGTTTTTTATTAAGCAAACATTAAAAGCATTGGACACAGTGTGACCATCCCGGTCTTGTCATATCCATCCATATTTTTAACATAACAAATATAATTACTATTTAACATACATTACTATTTTGTTCTTATATTATGTCCTCATTTACGTATTTGTCTAAATATCCAGTATCCATTTTACAAACCCTAATTCTTTTTTGTTCCAACTCTTTTTCTCCTTTCCAACCATTGGTACACTTTGTTCCAAATTTTATAGTATTCAGTCTCGTCCTTGTTTTTGAGTTCTAGTGTCTGACAACCTCCCTTCATGCACTTTGGTTCCCAAATATGAAACCCTATTGGTTTACATCATTAATATTTTACTGAGGTTGTGATCATATATAAAATCATATGGGTTGTTAACTTGTTAATCCCTATACACGGATTTAATATTTAATATGAAATATTAAAACTCATTTAAATGGCTACCAACTCATTCTCGAACCAATAAAAAACTATACTGGCCTAAAATGCTTTGTTCTCATTGCCAATTTCTATCTTGCCACAGGCATACTGCCATTAAATATAGAGCTTGTTAAGGAAAGAGATGGGTGGATACCCTCAAAGGTGTTTTCCTCAAACCAAAACCCATCAGCATGGGAAAACATACTGCAGCCACTGTCTTTAATGTAGGATAGACCAGGGACCCAGAAGAAGATGACTTTTGATATCTGGCTTTGATCCAACTAACAGGAGAAAATCTTGCGATGGGGAAGGGGAAAGAGTGGGATGAAAGAGCTCCTCTGTTGTATCGTACAGTCATCACCTGTTAGCGTGGCTAATTTTACTTGTACTTAAAAATAACTTGACAAGCATGCAGGAAGGTTGTACAATGTAGCAGGAATCCTGCTGCCCTGTACAATCCTTGCGCTTCTGTAATCTCTCGGATGCAAAGTATAGTTGAACTAAGAGTTGAACCTTCTGGCTCACACCATCCCCACCTTGGCCTCTCAGTTCTTTGGGCTGCTTTTGAACCCAGGAAGAATTCTGAGCCTATATTCAAAAACAGCCAGGATAACAATTGCATGGTGTGAGTTTAGAAGACTGCGTGCCATGAAGTGCCAAAGAAAATGAGAGTTCTCTCCTTCCTTCTTCACTGCATAGATTTTCTGCAGCTGTGGTTGATCATCTACTGTTTGAGCTGACCCAGATCTCCAAACCAGAATGAGCTTGGAAACAGTCCAGTTTGAAAAACCCTGTCTGTCCCATTCCCATAACAGAAGTGTCCTTGAGAGCAGGGCCCAGGGAATGAGGAAGTCCACCCCAATCTAAAGATGCCGATAGGTGTCAGATTGGTTCATTTAACAGAGCCACCAATAAAGTGGTTGGTGAAACACATCAGAGTGTATCCACAGCAAAGCAACTGAACTTGTTGCCTGCTTATTTTAACCCCTGAATGCATATGGTCCAGGTGTGAGGTAATGCAGTATCATGAAGACATGGCAGAAAAAAGAGACTGCTTAGTTGTCTATGGGGACAGGCTCTCAGTGACCAAGCCCAAATGAAGTGATCTTGAAGTAATCATGCTCTTCTCAGCCTATTACTGTATCTGAGAGAGAAATGAGGCTGTGAAACTACTCCTGTTACTTCATGCTCCTTGCACAAAGAGATGGATATAAATATAATATAAAGTATCTGAGTAGAGACAAGTGTCACCTCTTATAATAGGCTGCACACTCTCTTCTGTATGGTGATGCAAAGTACTGGGCACAATGTTCTAGCTCCATTATTTGTTTATTTGTTTTTCACATTTAACTTCCCATCTCCCTCAGAGGAGGTAGATTATAGTCTTAATAGTATTTTCTGAAACAAGGCTTCCTCGCCTAATGCTGCATGTACTTCCTAGTTGGTGGAATGTAAGCAACAGTATCTTGGCTTGCAGGATGGTTTCTTGATTAGATATCCTTGCTTGCATAGAACAGCATTAGTATGTTTGAGATAAAACTGGCCTGGGATTGGCTAAAATGTATCCAAATTGACCAGTAATGTGCCCTTACATTCAGCAGGAAATGCTGCATGCAACACAATGCAATTAAAGCTGGCAAGCTAGTCTATTCCTTCTCTATCTTACTTTTTTAAAAAAAGCATTACATGAAAACTGCGTCCACGCGGGGGATTATGGGAGCGACTGGGCGCTCCCATGTGACTCCTCTCCTGCGCGAGCTGCATTGGCTTCTGGTGGACTTCCGGGTGCGCTTCAAGGTGTTGGTGATCACCTTTAAAGCGCTCCATGGCTTAGGGCCAGGGTACTTACGGGACCGCCTTCTGCCACCAATAGCCTCCCACCGGCCAGTTCGCTCCCACAGAGAGGGCCTCCTCAGGGTGCTGTCGGCTAGACAATGCCGGCTGGCGACCCCCAGGAGGAGAGCCTTCTCTGTGGTGGCACCTACCCTTTGGAACAATCTACCCCCAGAGATACGAGTGATCTCTGACCTCCAGACTTTTCCTTGGGCCCTAAAAACTCATCTCTTTCAGTTAGCCGGTCTCTCTTGATTTTATGATTTTATGGTTGGTTTTAAATCTTGATATGGATTTTAAATTGATAAATTTTAAACTATGGGCCAAATTTAATTATTTTAAATCTATTTTTAATCGTACTTTATGTATAAATGTTTTTATTTTGGCTGTTCACCGCCCTGAGTCCGAAAGGAGAAGGGCAGTATAGAAATTCGAATAATAAATAAATAAATAAATAAAACTCTGATTGACTAAAGCCACAATAGGCAGCAGAACTGAAGGACCATCCAGTAGCATTTCCTTTTCCTTTTTTCTTATGGAGTGCCTTTTACTTATTTTTCCCATCTCATTTCCTGCAGTTTGCATAACTTTACCTATTCCCAAACTGCCACAGCCAACTCACCGCGGCCAACTTGCTGTGGCCAACTCACCACAGGACCTCTCACACAGCCAACTTGCCATGGGACAGCTCGATATGGGACAAGACTTACACTAATATCAAAGAAATGGTGGAATAGCATCATTAAAGAAAGGTTGCAAAAGGAGGGACAAAATGAAATGTGAATGGCAAAAATTAAAATAAATTTTAAATTATTTTAATTAAATTGAATTGTTGAATTATCCTGCAGTGAGTTGCCTCAGGCAAGTTGGGCAAGGCAAGTTGGCCACAAATGAGTTCACCATGGTGAAAAGCATGATGGCATGTATGTGGTATAGACAGACTCCCAGAATTAGCCATCCTGGCACAGGCTGAGAAGGATAATAGTCTAATACATCTGAAGAGAACTTGATTCAAGTAAAGATGATCTTAATGTTTGTTGTCATTATTGTTAATGAAGCTCTGAAAGAATCTGAGCTTAGAAACTTACCATTCACACATGTGATAAGAGAGGCTATGTCTGCTTGGATGGTGCAAGCATTTAAAACTGGATACTTGCTGAGAAAGCAGGAGACAGACTGGAGCAATTCAGTCAATTTAATTTCAGCAGGGCCTGAAAGCATGCCTCCTGTAATAATAATCATAATAATGATTAAATCACCATCACTTTTATTTTGTGCCTTTGAGTCACTGTTGACGCCTGTAACTGCCTGGACTGGTCCCAACAGTTTCCTTGGCTACATTTTCAGAAGTGGTTGGCCCTTAGCTTCTTCCTAGGTCAGGAAAATGTAGGTCAGTCCATTGATTTTGTGCTTAAGGCAGAATTAGAATTTATAATCTCTTGGTTTCTAGCCTAGTGCTCCAGACACTATATCTAAATGACTGTCAATAATAACAATATAGAATATTAATAATTTGGCAGAGTGTGTATGCATTATTTCTTGCAATTCTCAAGCCACTATTTTTTGGGATGAGAGTAGATAGAATATTGTGTTCTGTGCCTCAGATCCTATGAATGTGTTTAAAACAACACATTATCGTAACAAATGCTCATTTCTAATTATGTGTTTGCCAAGACAACATAAGGAAGCATTGAAAGATGAATTTGTAGAAGGAAATTATCAAGTTGGAAGAGTGGAACCTCCACTGATTCCTACAGATATTTACTTGTGCTTTGTCTGGTTAAAGCCAATTTATCTCCTGCCAGGCCATGTTTGAAGCCTTGTTGGGAGATACACTGAATGAAAATGGTATCTGTTTATTTCTGACAGGGAATAATATGTCTAGTGAAGTATTTAACACCCCTTTGCCATCTAAATTATAATATAATTTTGTATCACAATTAAGTGCCCAAGTACAGCTTAAAATATGGAATTGTTCACCTCATGTCTTCTAAATAAATTGCTTTACCCCTAATGAAATTATATCACAATATAGGGATCTGAACTTCTACCATTTAAGGCAAGGATTGATAACTTCGTAACTTCTGAATTCTTGGACTTCAGTATCCATCAGTTTCCGCTTGTCAAAAGATTGATGGTTTTAATGGAAAGCTTCTGGAGAGCACTAATTTATCTCTCCCTGATTTAAGATACTATCTTATTTTGTAACGAAGGATGAATGATATCCTGTATTGTCTGTATTTGTGTTTTACACATATTGTATTGCACATATAAATGATACTTGCTGATATGCCATTTCACATAATTTTCACTGGATCCATTTTTTGCATTGTCACTAACTATTTTTGACAGAACCACTGAAGAAATACTTATTTTCCTCCTGGTTCTTTAACTTAGCTTCTTCTTGACATTTGCTAGGATTAAAACTAAACTGTCAGTGAAATAATGTACTATGAAAGTTCATTTTTGTTGTTATTTAAAATACTACTGTGCAGTTTACATTGCCAATTAAAAAGAGATGGGTTATTAGATCATTGGATCAGAAGGTAAGAACAGACCGGATGTAAATATAGTTTAGGGGAGATGCTGAAAAAAAATCTGATCAGGAGCAGTTCTTGGTTCCTGGGCGCCATCTGGTGATCCTTTCTCACATGCCTCATTCATGATTTTTTTTCAGTCTCAGAGCAATCTACAAAACTCAAAAAGCTCCTGGCCATTAGGCAAGCTGCAGGATGAAGTTGCTTCTCCTTTAGCATTAGCAGAAAGAAATGGCTTTTAGCTAAAGCAGAAAACTGTCGTGCCAAGTGCAGTTTTGTGCTGGGTTTATGTGTGTTTCAGCCCTCATCTGTATCCTCATTTAGTCTTGGGAAATTATATTTAACTTCCCTAGTTTACTATTCTACCAAAGAGAGTTTTTTAAAAAAAAAAATAAAAAAATTCTGGCTCTCTGCCTGAAACAACCTTTTACAACCTTTTATTTTATGTTGTAAAATAAGCATCCAGCCATGGTGGCCATTTTGAGAATGTGACTCTTCTAACATTATGATGTTGATGTCTGAAACTCCTGCTTTGTAGCAGTACTATTATAGGCAGGGTCCAAGGGACAGGAAAAATGGCAAAACAAAGTTTCTTTTTGTTCAATTATTTAGCAAACCAAGGAAGTTTCCACTAACTGGACCCCTGATAAACATGCTTTGGGAAGATTCTTCGGTCATGGAGCGATGTATAAGTCTAAGTGCTATTGCTATCATTGTGACTAAAACAGAGGGGTTGAAATCCAGAAAAGGATTTGTTAAACTGATTTCCAGCCTATTTATCATGAAAAACAAGGACTTGAAGGCTTCAGTATGGAGCCTTCAAGTCCTTAAGGCCAGGTAGAAACTCCTCCCTTAATGGAAGTTGCTACTGTACACTTACTCCACCCTCCATCTCCACCTTTCGATACTTGTGGCTTTATCTGCTACTAGAGGCTTGTAATTATTGTTGTGGGGATGACAGGAAGAGGAAGGAGTATCAGGTATCTTCACTGCCTTGTGTTATGAAATAATTATTTTATAATAATTAATAAAAGTATTAAAGGTGGGATCAAATAAGATAAATAAATAGTGGTTGGAGGTGTGTGGCTCCTTGCCTATTATAGAACTAACTCAACAGACGGGCAAGGTTGTGAATGAGAATGTATAATTAAGGGGGAAAAAACAGGCAGCTGCTCCACACCTTTTTATGTTCACACTTCCTTATGTGTGTGTGTAAAGGGAAAGTCAACAAGTCTAGATTGCCAGTCCTAGCTGCAATAATCTAATGTCTGGGGAGAATCAACTACTCATCCCATATAAACCTAAAACCATGTCTGCTTGTGCCTCACCAATTAGAACTGGTGCCTCTTATTCTTTGATATGTAAACCCGCTGCTAGTAAAGAATTCATATTATTCTGTCAAAAAAGAAAAAAAAAAGAAAAATATTCTCTTTTATATGAAAACAGTATTTCCATGAGGGAAAAATCAAGGAAATGCCAACATAGGTTGCAAATACTGTAGATCCTCTGTTCCCTCAAGGAATGATAGGATTATATCACAGCTATTTATAACATGGCACCCCATAGCTGTTACTGGTATCTTATGAGTATCACCTTGTTGATAGTATTTTATGATTTATGAGTGTATCTTATGATTTATGATTTATCACTTTGTTGCTTATATATATATACCGGGAGCTTATGCACCGGAGACAAATTCCTTGGGTGTCCAATCACACTTGGCCAATAAAGAATATTCCACTCCATTCCATTCCATATTGTCCATAACCTCAAGAATAACATATCTGAAGTCTACCATCTCGTGGGAACCTTGACTGATTTGAAAAACCTGGAAGCACCATGAGGACTTGCTGAAACAGCCCAAAGATGAACTACAAATGGCAAATTAAGGATCAGATTTAAGATGGCTCATAAACATGTGGGTATTTCAACCATTCGATTAAAGGTTTAACTTTCTGTAGCTGCCATGTAATTTTGGATGCCCCTAATTATACTGCTTTGTTAAAGTGAGCAGTTCTATGCAGAATTGTGCAACAACTTACTGATTAATACCATACAACTATTGTATTACAGATCCACACTGCCCTCCACATCAACTTTAAATTTTCAGAGGAGATACAGAATTCTGCATCAATCCACCTTTATCCCACCTTTTAGCCAAGAATCCCTCCAAAATGCCTTGGAAAACAATTGAGAGGGGGGGGGGGGAAGGGAGAGAAGCACTACTTTAGGAAGGGGGAAGAAGAAAAAAAGCAAGGTCAGAAAAATCTTCACAATATTTTTGTTTATTACAGAGATACAAAAATATCTGAAATATAAAAATCTGTAAAAATATGAAAGGGTATTATTGTTGCATTCATAGACTAGTAATTTAGAGAATAGTGCAATTGGAGTTTTAAAATTAATTGGCTACAGCCAATACAAAATTAAGCACATTTAAGCCCATGGATTTCATTCGGCTTGTGGTCATTAAGTGTTCACCTCTTAACCTCATTCGGTTTTAATGGGATAACTTAAGAGTCTTTATTTAGCCCAGAAACAAGATGGGGCCAGCTATATATGTAAAACAATTAATTACATATAATTACAGACAAATGACTCCTAAATCGACATCTTTCCTGCATTTTAACAAATATATTAAAGCTTCTGAGTTAATATTATATTATACTAAAACATATATTGCTTACAAGGGTGGTAGCTACACTGCTAGTTTTGGGGAATAATAATGTACAAGCTTTTTTGCAATTTTATGTAAACAATCTACTCAGGCAATGGGACTTAAGTTATCCACCACCTCTCAGAAAGTTGCAAGATTAAAAGATTTACAATTTGCATTCAGATATATAAGAGAGAGAGAGGGAGAGAGAGATGGAGGGAGGGAGGGAGAGAGAGAGAGGGAGAGGGAGGGAGGGAGGGAGGGAGGGAGAGAGAGAGAGAGAGAGAGAGAGAGAGAGAGACTGACTAATGGTTCAAACAAAATACAGAATTTGAAATAAGCGATTAAACTGGCATCCTACATCACAGGGTTTTCATGGGTAATAGTCTCCTCTGATCTCCTAGAGCAAGGGTGTCAAACTTGATTTCATTGAGGGCTGCATCAGGGTTGTGCTTCACCTCGGAAGTGGGAGGGGGGGTGGCAGCTGGCCAAGGTGGGCATGGCCAGCTTGACATCACTTGTGTTGGGGGTGCCTGTTGAGGCCCAAGCACTCTGCCAGCGAAAACGGGCTGCCGAACTCTGCACCCTGCGGGCTGGATCCGGGCCCTGGGCCTTGAGTTTGACACCCCTGTCCTAGAGGATGTTTAATTACATTTGTTTAATAAATAATAGAATAATAGAAATCTTTCCCTCAGTGATAAGATTGGCCTCAGTTTGTTTCTTCTCTAAAAGGCCTTGAAGCCATGATTTTGTCTGCAAGCTTGGAGACTCCATTTAGACCCAATTAAATGGCTTGTCTGATTTTGCTGTTGCTACCATGTGCATTTTTAGTTGTAGATTTTTAATATTGCACCCCACCCAGAGCCACTGTGTATGAGTTGGGCGGCTAAATAAATTTGCTTAATTATAAGTAATGCAGAAGATGAAATTGACAAAATACACACCAGCAAATAAAAAAATTCCAGTACTTACCATCTTGCTGTAAAAGTTCCCGGAAACACTGGAATTTTTTATCTATGTCTCGTAGATTCTTGGTGACTTGAAGGAGCCTGTTAGAGCAGAACTTACTACCACCCAGGCCTTCTGCAGTGACCCAAATATCACTCAGGAGTTCTGTATTATTGGCTAAGGATTGAATATCCAGTGCTGATAGCTTGCCATTGCAAGGGTACCTGAAGTCATTGGGATCCATCCTCGGACCCCGGTTAGAGATTATATTCCCCACTTTTGTTCCTCAGTGCTAGCAAATTCTGTATTCTGTTCTTTACCAGGATAATCTACCAGCTCCAGAATCTAATGCAGCACATGAACCCAATTATTTCTCAAGCCTCCAGGTCTTTATGCTTTTCCTTGGTGCATTATTCTCAGTTTCCAGAAAAATATTCCTGTACTTTTATAAAAATCTAACAATTCCTCTGACAAGTCAGAGTCCGTTAAGGGCAGCTGAAAAATCTTCATCGTTCAAGTGAAGTTCAGGAGGGCAGCGATCTAAACAGTTCAAGGAACAGATGTCCTCAATCTCTCAGCATTAAAAGAAGACGAACGTGATGGTTTCCATTAAAATGTCCGGCTTGACAGTTTTGTGAAATACAATCCCAGCTCAAAAGCAAGCCTTGCATTTTCTGTAGAGAGAAAAATATGTTTCCTCGAAAAAGAGAGGAAATGGTTCTTTACAGAGTTTCCCCAAAAGGTTATTGAACAAAAGTGTTTCTAGAATGTGACATTAATTCTGAAGAAGGTTGCCTCACCTTTCCCAAAAAGCGAATCTCTTGCTCACTTTCTCTTTGAAATGTTGTACCTTTAGAAATCAGAATGTGTCCAGCTGCAACCTGCCATTCTTACTCTCAATTTCATGTGAAAACTAGATGCGGAAATGCCAGGACACGTCCCTTATCTGTGGAGAATGGGTGAGCCATTTGGGTTACACACACAAGAATGACAGCCGATGCAGCTTTTCCACATTCCTTTTGCAGGAGTGATGAAATCAGAGGCTTCTTCCCACAGTATCTTTGTACTACGTGAAAGAAAGACAATGTTCCTCCTTTACTCTTTCTTATTAACCACTTCCTACCTGCATCCCTAGGAAACATTTTCAGGGTGTGGTTCCAAGGCCACAGATGGAAGGATAAACGAAAGTCACAATTGAATGAGAGAAGACCTGCCTGCATTTTTGAATTTGTCCTTGCAAGCTAAAGTGCAGAAATTTAGTGTAAGAGAAAAAAAAAGGGAATAGTTAAAAAACTAAATTATGAACAAGGGAAGTCTCCCTTGTTCTTTGCATCCTTCCAGTACCACAAATAATGAAAGCTTTTTCTAACACAATACTCTGAAGGATGGTGAGAACTGAAGTTCCAAATACAGTAGAACCTCTGGTCACGAACACTTCTGACCACAAACAAATTGGGTTCCAACCAAAAAGTTCACTTTTTTTTTCCGCAGCCGATTTCCCCTTCTGCACCATTTTTTTTGTAAGCACCAAACTTCCAAAATTAGGTTTGGGTCACAACCATATCGGTTTGTGACCAAAGTTATGGAACAAATTATAGTCGTGATCAGAGGTTCTACTGTACCTGGAAGCCACCATGATCAGGAAAGTGGCACTAAGTATCTTATGACTGCCCCCCCCTTCAAAATGGAGATAATATTTATTGCAAGGTAGAGATGGACAACTCAGGTATGTCTTTCTACATACAATGAATATTTGTGCATGTGTATTATCTGAAACTGCACACATTTTGTGGCCTGATCTGACAGCTGACATGGCCCTCAGAACTAATAAGATTACCTGTCCCTACCTTGCAGGGCTGTTGCAAGACTACAACAATATTTACTGAGATAGAGAAGCTCTTTCAACTAAAAGCCAACTGTTTCCCAATATTAAAATTCTGCATATTTAATTACGATGCTGTATCCCTTTCTGTAAAGGATACCATATGCAGGTTGAGGTTGAGACTTCTCAGAGAATGGGAGCTGGGCTAAGAGCACATGGTCAATTCATTGTTTGAAGTTAAATCCAGATTACAGCTTTCTAAAGCTAAACACAGTGCCATATGTGCTCAATTTCCAAGATTAAGATGCTATTCAAATTCAGGAACAGAAGTCTTTCATTTGTAAATAATCCAACCAAGACCAAAAATATTTTTATAAAAAAAGAAATCAAAAAGATTTGTAACTAGCCTGGGAAAAGATTAAAACAAAATTAAAAAGCCTAGCTTGTTCTTGCTCTTGGAACAGATGTCCAGTATGGAAAAACCAACAGGTAAAATTTTTCCCCCTTTCTTTACAATATTAAATTTAAAAGAAAAGAGGAGGCTAGCATCAATTTCAACAGGTTTTAGATTGTTTCAGTAACACGTGCTTTAAGTTAGGAAGATACAGTAATATTTAAGAATGCATGAAATAATACTGTATTAGGTCTAAGAAAGAAAATGTTTTGACAATTGCATGAAAATATATCACGATAAAAAGATCTACAAGAAATTAGGCAACATTCCTTTTTAAAATTCTATTTAATTAAACAACAGGGTTACTATACACTCATGTTGCAGACAACAACAGAACCCATACTAATTAGAAATAATCACTGTAGCAAGTTACAGAAAATAATGCTTGTAGGTTTTCATAATGGTGATGATGATGTATTATCCATAATTCTTGATACTTCAATAGATCTCAATTATTAGGAAAACAGCTAGAAAAAAAATTATTTATTAGCTTAGCAGTACTATGAATCTCAGATCAAAATATAGCAATAAGAGGACAAACCCAAATTTCCTACAACTGGGTGATTATAACTAATTCTGGTGGTATGCTCTCAAATGATTAGTTATATGTTCTCAAAGGAATCTGATAAAAATATGTGTTATGTGTCAAATGTGCCACTTATTAAATTTCTTTGAAGTAACAATTCTCATTCATTATTCCATAGGTCACAAAACTAATATTATCTATGTTTCTTTTTTCACTTCTGCTTGTTAAGAAACAATAATATACTATTTTTACTTCTCCAGTCCAAATTCTGTCTACCCCTGCTTCTGGATAGTTTCTATTTTCAGATAAAGTAAAATGCATAGTCAGTCTCTAAAAGCAAGAGTTAGCTTTTCATTGATTGAAATATAGCATTGCTATGCTATGGGTGATGGTCAGGGGTGAAATCCAGCAGGTTCTGGAGAACCAGTAGCGGAAATTTTGAGTAGTTCAGAGAACCAGCAAATACCACTTCAGGCTGGCCTCAGAGTGGGGTGGGAATGGAGATTTTGCAATATCCTTCCCCCAGGAGTGGGAAGGGAATGGGGATTTTGCAGTATCCTTCCCCTCCCATGCCCACCAAGCCACATCCACCAAGCCACACCACGCCCACCAAGCCACGCCCACAGAACCGGTAGTAAAAAAAAATTGGATTTCACCACTGGTGATGGTACTATAGAATTAAAATTTTCTGCCTTCATCAGGTCCCTAAGAAAGGATGTTTGCAGTTAGGAGAGTTATTTGCAAGTTGAGAGTGACCAATGAATGACTGAAAGAAAAAGTGGGAAAGTCCTTCTTTTTTAAAAAAAGGGTAATAGAGAAAATTGTAAAGAAGGGATGGTATTAGATCATCAATAAGGCTTCGTGTATTTGGATTTATTTTTTAAAAAACATCTTTATATGCTTGACTATACTGCCCATTGCAGGGCTAGTCCCTTAAGCAGCAAGGCAAGCAATTAAAGTTTAGAGTCACTTCAAACTTGAGACTTTAAAACAGACAGAGCTTTCCTGGTTCAGCCAGGAAGAAAAACTTTCTCTCCTGCTAAAAGAGTTGGTGGCAGCTTGCCCAAGAAGAACTGCTTACTAGGAAGAATATCACCTGAGGAACTCTGAGCCTGCCAAGGGAATAGTTTGATGCCAAAAAATCAAAAGAAATGCTGAGAGTTGGTGACAAAGGGTCCCCCCCCCCCTCCCAATATAATTAAATGAGCTGTTGCAGACAACAAAATGCTGGTGGATTCTCTCAAAAGGGAGATCTGCTCGGAAAATATTTTATGATAAAGTATGCAAACAAAGCTATTTTTACTTTTATTTGTGTGGTTTCTGTTGTTATTTCAGGAAAAAAAGCTCCGTGCAGCCCCGATGGTCTCCTAGAGCTAGGCATGCTTGTAAGATCAGTGTATTTGGAAGAAGTGATTTAGATCTGAGGCAAGTGCGAGCACAGCACTTCTGCTGTTCATTAAAACATCTACTCATTTCAGACTTCTGCCTAAGCCCTAAAGCATAAAAAAAAAGTTGTAGCTTCTTTAAGGGTCACTGTGTCTTTAAATATTTCACCCTTTCAAATAGACAAGATTTTTTTTTCCAGGCTCATCAGAAAGTCTGAAAAAAAAGAGAGATTGTGTGGTTTTTTTGAGGTCTGAAGCTCTTCCAAATTATTTTCAAAGTGTTCACAGCCCTTTTGAGTACCTTGAATGCATAATGACATATGTTCATTCCAGGTTCCAATTACAATAAACACTATATAGATATCTAAGAATTTCATAGCTGCATATTCTTTTAGAAAATTTTTTTTTTAGATTTTCAAATCTCAAAATACATCCACAATTAACAATTTCTGTGTCCAACCACAGTGTGGTTGTAGATATCTAATGTTCATAGGTGATGGTTTGGGAACACTCACATTCACCAACCTGAAGTTCCAAGAAGAAACATCTCATCAGGAGACTTCACCCTTATCACCACCTTTGCTTCTTGTTTTTCTTTTGTTCTTAACCAGTTTGTACTTGAACCGCCGAATGGGATCAGTGATACTTCTCAAGGTCACATCCTCAGAGTCCTGAGATAAAAGGAAGTTCCTATCCACCAAATCAGCTGCCTCTTGCCAGTTCTTGAAGCAATCTGTGCCTTGCTCTTTGATTTCTTCCACAGCATTGGGAGCAATGACTTCACCATTTGGTTTCAAAACTACCACCACAGGGGGATGGGTCACTGAAAATCTTAATGTCAGCTCCCTAGGAATGTTGCAGAAAGAAAGAATAAGTTTCGAAAGTTCTGAGCTGGAACATGTGGAGAATATATTGAGATTTTCGTAGGAGGAAAGCTGAAAGAGGTATCAGGGACCTAAAACTCTTAGTTTTTTTACAATTATTCATTTGTTTGTATAGTTATACTCAGATACAACAATTGGACATTATCATCAATATATACAAGTCCCAAACATGTGTTGTCAATTTATTAAGAAGAGGTTTTCCACTTGCAAAAGCAGGGGGGGGGGGGGGGTTGGGCAAGGAAAGTCTTTATTAGTAGTCTAACAAAGACATCCTGGTTCTTTCGTCTTTTTTTTTTTCTGTTCTGAAAATAAATGAATTTAGAGAGATTAAAAATGATTATTGCTCCCAGTCTGGGGGTAGGACCTTCTTTAGGTCTCTTCACATTTTCCTTGCCATGTTACCTTTACCAGACTGTATTTTTAACAATGCACTCTGATAATCTCTCCAAATTTAGCATGGATAAGGGTCCAGCTCACCCTTGGATCCTTCCCTAAAGCATTTATCTGTAAACTTCTTTCCCCTTCCCCAATAACAGGTTGGATCTCTTACTTAGCCCTGTGATGACATCATATAATTAATCTTCCTGCTTCTAGCAACAATATAGAGAAGAGACAGGGAAATGCAAAATATGCTATTACTATATTATGGCCCAGATAACTCAGCACAGAGATCCTGTTTTCAGCAATAGGCTGTCTGTTCCTACTATCCCTGTTGTAAGGATTAAATCCTGCTTTAGCAAGAGTGAAAAGAAAACATTCAGATTAGCAGTTGGAGAGATCCAGCATGAAGCTCTTGATTAAGCAACAGCTAGGCTCCAGCTGAGCAATGTTGTGTAACAAAGGAGCAACAGGTAGAGAGAGATGTCACCCCGTCCTTATGCGTCATTATTATTTATTTAATTATTTAATTATATTTGTATACCGCCCTTCTCCCGAGGGACTCAGGGCGGTGAACAGCCATGGTAAAAACAATGTACAACAAAAATTAAAAGCTTATTAAAATAATTCAATCAATCGGCCAAATTTAAACCATCCAACTAAGATCATTTTAAAACCCTTATCAAAACCCAATTTAAAAAACCTTTATCCTGTCAGTCCAGCTTGCTGGAATAATAGGGTCTTCAGAGCGCGACGGAAGGCACGGAGGTCGGGGATCCTTCGTATGTCCGGGAGCAGTTCATTCCATAGGGCCAGGGCCCCCACAGAGAAGGCTCTCCCCCTGGGGGTCACCAGCCTACACTGTTTGGCTGACGGCACCCTGAGGAGGCCCTCTCTGTGGGAGCGTATTGGTCGGTGGGAGGCAATCGGTGGCAGAATGCGGTCCTGTAGATAACTAGGTCCTAAGCCATGGAGCACTTTAAAAGTGGTAACCAACACCTTGAAGCGCACCCGGAAGACCACTGGGAGCCAGTGCAGCTCGCGCAAGATGGGTGTTACATGGGAGCGACGAGTCGCCCCCATTATTACTCGCGCGGCTGCATTCTGGACCAGCTGGAGCCTCCAAGTGCTCCTCAAGGGGAGCTCCATGTAGAGAGCATTACAATAGTCCAGCTGGGAAGTCCAAGATTATAGCCAGGATCCAGAATAGGGTTGCTTCTCAAGGTTGCTTAATGAACTTCTTCACCAACATCTCTGAGCTTATCTCTATCTACCTACTTATGGAACTTTTCATGGCAAACAGATATAAAAACCAACCATACAGATCCAATAAACAAATTGGGTTGAAGCCCCTAAAAAGCACAATATCAGCTCTTCAGATAAACGACATCCACATCAGAACGCCAGAAACTTCCCAAGCCCTGTGCCTGGGAGAAGATCCAGTTTTGGATAGCTTCTGGAAAGCCAGCAGAATCAAGGCTATCTATATTTAAGGAAAGGGAGGCTTTTCCACAAGTTGGGCACCATGACAAAGTTGGCATACTTCTTGTGGTGCACTAGGTTGCTCTGCTCCATTGATGGCAGCCAGAGTATGCCCACTCTGCTTGATCTACTGGGATGATCAGAAACCATCAAGGATAGGTGGTCTAGCAAGTAATTTGGCCCCATTCCAAGCAGAGCTTAAAGGTGGCAACCTTTAATTGTACCCAATGGAAGCCCAATGGAAGCCACTGCAGCTCATGTAGCAGCAATGTTATGCTGTGCCCAATACTGCAAGTAACACTGCATTCTGGATCAACTGAAGCTTGCAAATGCTCTTCAATTATAGCTCCATGTAGAGCATATTACAATAGTTCACTTGGAAGGTGATCAAGGCATGAGTTACCATGAGCAGTGGCTTCCAGTTTAGGAATGAGTACAATTGACTCACAAGATGTAATTGTGCAAAGGTGCCCTAGATAATGCCACCACCTGCACCTCAGGCAGGAGTTATGAATCTAGGACAACTCACAGATTATGTACCAACCACTGAATGTAGTGTTACCCCATTCAGAGTTAATGATCAAATTCACTAAATACTTAGGACCCTAAAACCCACAGCTATGGAGTCTTGTCAGGGTTCAGCTGAGGCTGGTTCTTCCCAATCCAGGCCCACACAGCCTCCAAGTACTGAGAAAGCAACTTGCAACATCGTTTGGAAGCCCAGAGCAGAGATAAAGCTCAACTTTCCTAACCCTGGGCTGAAAGATGACATAATATTAGTTTTCATGTTAAATAGGAGGAGGAAAGAGCTCTGTGGCACACCATGAAGCAAAAACCTAGGAATGGAACCTCCCACACACCCAACAACTGGAACCATTCTCAGAGGAAGGAGAACTACCAAAGTCAGGTGGACTCCCTCTCTCCCACAAGGAAGCATTCAAAATTATTTGGGCCCAACTGCTTGTGATCTCTTGCAAAGTCTTAACCAATCAGGAAAGATTTGCGCCTAATAGGTAACAGAACTCATAGTCCCAGGGCCATGATCATTCTCTTGGGTGTCACTGAATCAAACTCAAAGAGTAGGTGTAGTCATGGCTAAGAAGGCTTTTGCACAGCTTTGTGTTGTGTGCCAGTTGCACCCTTTTGTGGATTGTTAGGCTGTACTCACTATCACTCATGCCCTAGCCAGCTCCAGAATGGATTACTGTAATGCACTTGACATGGGGCTGGCCTTGAAGAACATGTAGAAACTTCAGCTGGCACAGAATGTTGTAATCCCTGCACTCTGGAACATTACCCCCCCCCCCCAGAGAATAATATAACCAGAGGTGAGGTTAGTCCCACCTCTGCGAAAAGCGGGACATTTGCGAAAAACGGGATACACAGTGGGTATGGGAGGCCCACAGAGTGCTCCTGGGGGCCGGGGAGGGCAAAAACTTTTTTTTTCTTGTTTACTTCTTCGAAATCTTGGTGCGTCTTATACTCCGGTGTGTCTTATAGTCTGAAAAATATGAAACTTTGCTGCCTGCTTAGCTTGAACAGAAGAGTGGATATTGTTTTAAAAAAAAGATGGCTACTGGAGTCAGAAGGACATGATGTGAAATTTGGGTGGCATAGATATCTCTGGTATGACAAAGCTAAGATTAATGTAGATTTAAGAAATCATTATCTTAGGCAGGTCACTCTTAGTGTATGGAATAAATATACACCTAGTTTGTGCTCGACAACATCTTTGTGGCTTTCACCATAAGAAACATAGATGAGAAATGATAAGAAAATATAAATGGTTACTTCATCATCATGTACAGTGATGTCAAGGGGATTGCAAAACAAAATCACGAGAAGATTTGATAATGGAAGGATATACCTGACAATGGTTTTCTTAAGGTACAATTATCAGGAAGGTTTGAAGTGAATAAAAGATTGTATAGTTCTGAACAAAGTAAGATTGAGTTTGAAATAGAATTGTGTACTAAGGATGAACATATTATTGCTAAATATATATATATATACTTTTGCAGAAATATGAGAGAGAAGAATAAGTGAAAGAATGTATGATAAAATGGACTTAAACATTGACTATAACATATAAATGGATCGATGGAAAATAAGTGGTTCAAAGGATTTAAATTTACATCATGTTCTAGCCTTAAAAGGGTTTTTTATAAAATCCATTGTTAACTAGAAACTAGAAACCCTGTTTTTATATATGACAAATGCAACAAGACTATTACATGCATAAAAGTGGAAATGTTCTAGACTACACACAATGGAGGAATGGTTGGTGAAAATGATGGAATTTGCAGATGGCTACCTTAGTTTTCTTGATCAGAGAAAAGACAATATCTATATTTATGACTGACTAGAAACTATTTGTAGACTTTTTGGATGAAACAGAAGAAATGCACGTATAGTTTATAGTTAGTTTGTAGACTTGTAAATGAGAAAAAAATAGATAAGAGAAAAAAGAAACCTTTTTTATATCGTAAAGTAAGAGATACATTTGCAATTATACTTGTATTTGTTGCAAAGGAAATAAAAATCTTTTCTATTTCTTTTTGTTTTTTCATTCTGCATTTTTCTTTGTTTTCTTTATCCTGTCTTGGTTTGTATTAGTTTCTGTGTTTTCCTAAAAACTTTTAATAAAATTTGTTTTAAAAAAGACTAACTATTGTGTGCTTATATCCCCAAATGCTGCTGGTATATCTACAATTATTGGATAGTTATCAATCAACTACGCACATTAAATATGCTTAATTCATCTAAAGCAGGTTCACATCACAATTTGTTGACTAACAAACAACTGACATAATGCTAATTATAAAATATAGATTATAGATTATAAAGGTTGAAGCAAAACCCAGCGAAGCCATATTGTGGCTTAATATGCCTGTGAGCCCAGCCTCAGTTCTGGCATTTTCTTAACTAAATTCTCAGATCCTTACTTTTTGAACTCATCCTGGAAAGGTAAAAACAGCCATCGCTTTGGCATTTTCTTCAGAAACTTGTCTTGCTTTTCCTCTGTGTTGTCCAGTGACACATAGATGAGAACTAGTTGAGATGCTCGCTCCATATAAAACTCATCTGTGAGTTTCACAAAAAATTCTTTCAGGATGGGTGCAAACTCTTGGCATCGAGGACATTCACCAGAGCCAAAATAGAGGAGCATTACTTTGTTCTCTAATGTTCGGGTGAGCTCCCGTTCCAGCTCCAGCTCATCATTGTCCTTGTTGTTCACAACAAGGCTCTTGTGGAAGAAAAGGGCAGCCATGGCCACAAGAGGGCTACAACGTTTAAAGAATCATTTTTAGGCTCTGCCCCAGATTAGCACTGAAAAGAAAAAAGGGAGACAACATTTGTCAATTATTTTCCCCATCATTTATTTAACAACTTAACTGTATATCCTGCACTAAAGGCTCAGGAAGTACAATGATAAACCCAAAAACCAATAGTGTACACTAATCAGTGACATGCCTTTTCACTGTCAACAGGCTTTATTGTCTGTGTGGGGTGGGATGGGGACACAAAACAGCAGCCAGCCCCTCTGCACAGGAAGGCAGCATTGTCTTTAAATAAAAAAATTGTCTGGTCATCAGAAAGAAAGAAACAAGGCATCATAGAAGAAAAAAAAATAACCCAACCTCTCCTGCTCTGCTAATCTTCTACTTGTGCAACGGTTAAAAAGAAACATGGCAGTTTGTTCTATCACCTTGGCAATCTGCTGTTTTGTTCAGCTAAAGAGATAGAGGGGCTTCATTTCTCCAAAATTTAATCCCAAAAGAAAGTACAGTGAAAAGGGCACTAAAACCCAGATTCAAATCTCGGCACAGCTCTATGGAGGTCTCTTTTTCTTGCTGCCTAGCACTAACAATAATTAAAATGATTGTGTCAGGAAAAGTAAATCATTATAAATGTCCCTATGAAAAGCTATTCTATGAGAGTAACTACTAGAGAGAATGGTTTGGCTGGTACTATGGTATTCAGGCAGGCTGTTGAAAATCATTAGGTCTCGTCAATAGGAGAAACAAATATCTACATCTTAAAATAGAATATTTATTAAACATGCCAGGTGTAACGAAACCTTGCTGTTTCTGCAAAAATTAACAAGGCATTCCTGCTTTAATTCAGTTTGATTTTGTCTCACCTCAAAGCCACCTCATTGTCGAGAAGGTAGTAAGCTGTTATTTTTGGGTCTTCAGACCACTGGGAAGATCCAGTCTAAAAGGCAGTAATTTTGTTCCCATACTTTAATTCATGGCTGGTGCTAATAACCTATCTTACTGAATCTACTTCCCCATCTATTAATAGAAGAAATAGCCAGTACTTTAATCTTCTTACAGTAGCTATTTGGAAAGAATATGACCAATGAATTTGCTTATCATAAATCTCTTTATCATGCTAACAGATTATGGGTGAATGACTCATACTATTGCACCTTTCATTAGCATTTTTATTCTTAATGCTGGCAACCTGTTGCACAATTGAATCAATTCATCAATTTAAAACATTAATTTTTTTCCTTTACATAAAAAGCAACTAGCATTCATTAAGAGCTGTTTTTAAAAACGTTAGCAATATAAAATCAGGCTAAGAGATGAAATAGCATATAAAACCGCAAAATCAAGAAATAAAAAATATAAACTCTGTCAGACTCACATAAACAGCTTATATTTGTGGTCCCTGATAATAATAAGAAAATTATGTTTTAACAAATCCAGAAGAACATCAAAAAGAAAAGGAAATGTTCCCATTCCATTGTGCAAGATAACGGAGAGAAGAATCTGGGGTGCGGTGGTTTAATATTAATTATATTATAATTAATTATAATATTATATTATATATTATGCAAGTTGCCTAGATTTATAGCTGTGATTGAAGCAGCAGATAAGCTTAAACAAACAAATATTTCTCTTTCTAAACAATTTACCTTTATATATGAGATACCTAAAATAGCATCCAATAATTATTATTTTAATTGATAGGCTCAAGCAAGAAAATAGATATTTAGGTTGCAAGCCCACCAGGGAGTTGGGCCTTAAATCTGACTGCTACTGTGATGCAGCATTATTACTGCATAATTTTGTAGGATTGACCTTGATGGAAGTAATATCAGATCCAAAATGCAATATGTGTTTGCTATTCAGAAGTGTCCATGGGAATGGGGTGGGGAGAATGAGGGGCAAAGCATCATGTTCCCATCCTTACCCCTTTGCGTATGTGTTCAATGACAGTGGTGGGGCCTGGATTGTGTGCTATACCTGCCATCTTGCAACTTTTGACCCATGCTGCAGACTTTGTTCTTCATATCTAACATAAAAAGAGGCAAAGACAAAGTTTAAATATCGTGCTATGCCACATTATGGGTTTGGCTTAGCATCTTATGTGAATCTAGCTATTATGATTTGTTCAACATCTTGTTGAAACTTTGTTACATTAATTTAATAAATATTTATTTATCAAATTTATATGGCTGCCCATCTCTCCCAAAGTGATTCTGACTGGCATACAAGAGAACCAACAATTAAAACAGTCTTTCCAAAAGCTGCTGGTTGTTATCTGTAAACCTTCATGGCATAGATCCTGGTTACTTGAGGGACCACCTATTTCCTGACTATTCAAACCGACATGGTTAGTGTACTCCGGGTTCCTGTGATTAAACAATGTCATATATTGTTCCCAAAGGTGCTTTTTCAAGAGGCAACTGGACTTTCTGGTCTTTCTTTGAAGATGTTTTCACTTCTTATCCAAGAAGCCTGAGCTGAAGAAGCTTCTTGGATGAGAAGCAAAACGTCTTCAAAGAAAAACCAGAAAGTCCAGTTGCCTCTTGAAAAAAAGCACCTTTGGGACAACCATAACCTGGATGACTGAGAAACTCTATAGACAAATGTCATGTATTCAAACCCTAGCAGCATGCCTTCTCTTTTAACAGTTCCTGCCCCGAGATTCAGATGGCTCCCACTTTGCTATTGTTTAGAACAGTTGTGAAAACTTGGCTCTTCGTCCAAATCTTTGATGAGGGGAAGTAAGACCCTCTCACTTTGTCAAGCTTGCCATGTTTTATCTTATATCTTTTATTGATTTCCTTGTTTGATTTTTGTGAGCTGCCCAGAGTTGTTTAGAGTCAGGCAAAATAGAAGTGTAATATGTTGTTGTTGATGATACCCATGCCTGACATATCCCAATAGAATGACACTGGTCATGTGGTACCTCCTGGAGAGCAATGTAACTGAAAACACCACACAGGATATATACACTGTGTAAAAATAGAAAATCAACCCCCTGCCCCAAGAGAGTTACCATATAAGTCATATAAAACCCTGTACTTGGGAACATGACATAAAAATGAGGGAATTTATTTTTAAATTTCCTTGACTGTGTTAAACAGTGGAGATTATCACAATCAGCAAATTATGGCTAGCAGTTACTTTTTTTGTTAACAGTCCTGGACTACAAAGAGGACAGTGTAGTTCTTTGTGAAGTTAATAATGTAAGACTGGGAAAAGTTTTGCCCTAACAAATCATGAATCCTGAAACAATAAATACTAATAGGAATTAGGAGTATTTTTGAAGTGAACTAGAGTAAAGGTTACTGGAATGTCATCAATTCTTTGCATTCTAACTGAAAACAAAATAACCTGAACATTGTGTTCTTTCAAAGTTTTGCAATTGTTCTGGTAAAAAAAATATTGCTGCAAATATGCTGTCACAGAAATATGCACATTCTCTTGAAAATAAATGCCCCTTCAAAATAGTCTTTATTTCGAAGACTTGTTCAAAGTGCAGGTCGTCACAAGTATTTCAAATTACAATGAATTATAGTAGCCACAGTATTGGTAGTATGTTTATGTATTATGGCAACTGAGGAAAAACAGTCTGTGGCCCATGGACGTAAAATGGGTCTATAATAATCTGTTTCTAATGCTATACACTCCAAGCTCAGAAAAAAAAACCCCCGTAAATATACTTTTTTTTTTTAATATCAAATTTATATGCCACCCTTCTCCCGTAGAATTTGGGGCGGCTCACAGAATAGAAACAACATAACAATAAAATAGTGCTAAAACAAGCCAATTTAAAATCCCCAGACAATTAAAACCTCGTGGCAGATCAGGGAATTTGCTGAAAAAGCCATGTCTTCAGGTCAGCGCGGAAAGTGCGGAGGTCGGGGGCCGTCCGGAGCCCGGTGGGTAATCCATTCCAGAGGGTCAGTGCGACCACAGAGAACGCCCTCATCCTGGGGGCTACCAGCTAACATTGTCTGGCTGACGGCACTCGGAGGAGGGCAGTCCTATGTGAGCGCACTGGGTGATGGGAGGCCGGTAGGAGGTGGTCCTGCAGGTGCCCCGGGTCCATGCCATGAAGGGCTTTATAGGTAAGTACCAGCACCTTGAAGCGGATCTGAAGAGCCACCGGCAGCCAGTGCAGCTCGCGCAGGAGAGGTGTTACACGGGAGTAACGAGAAGCTCCTGTAACAACCTGCGCAGCTTAAAATTTAAGAAATATATGCAGTATTTACTATTTTTTCACCCTGATCTGACTTTGACAAATTCTACCAGGCCTATATGTGACCCTTGGCCCAAAATGTTTGTGTATCTATGTCATAACAGAAACTATCTTATGTCTTGGTTTTAAATTATTGCACAGACTTGAGAATCCTAGGTATGAATAATCATGATGTTTGATAAATAATCAAACATCAGCCAAACTGATGATAATTATATAAACAAAGGTTTGCTTAATCGATTAAGATTAATTAATTTTAAAAATCCACATTACTCAACCATATCTATCTGATAATGTTGCTTTAAGGATAAAAATGGGCAATCCCTTGAGTGTAATAAATGACAAAACAAAGAGACAGAGAGAAATAGTAATGGTAAAAATTTCTATCAGGCATGTGGCACATCTAATCATAAAATAAATAGTACTACAAAAATCAGATGAAGAAATATACAAAAATTGAGATATTACTTGCAATCCTATGGATCTTGATTTAAGATGGGGACAACTCTAACCAACTCAGTAGATATGAAGGAAATTGGGCAGGAAGCTACAGTTTTAGGTAGAATATTTGCAGTTCTATAACTTTTAGCAGTAGTGATAGGTTTAATTTCTACTTAATTTTATTTATCAAATTTAGATACTGCCCATAGCAATAGCACTTAGATATATAACGCTTCATAGTGCTTTACAGCACTCTCTGGGTGGTTTGCAATATTAGCATATGGCCCCCAACAATCTGGCTCCTTATTTTACTGACCTCAGAAGGTTGGAAGGCTGAGCCGACCTCGAGCTGGTCAGAATCAAACTCCAGACTGTAGGCAGTTAGCCTGCAATACTGCATTATAACCAGGGGTCCAACTGCCCATCTCACTATCTAAGTCACTGTCTAAATGACTTTGTGCAGTTTACAAGCAAAAGTGATATAGTAGTCCTCAATTTACGACCTTAATAGAGCCTGCCTGTTATGGTTATAGGTCATAATGCTCGTAAAGCAGGTCATCATATGATCGATTGATTTTACAATCTTTTTTTGCAACAGTAGCTTTTTTGCAACATTGTTGTGAAATGAATCTGTGGATATTAAGTGAACTTTGTAGTTGTTAAGCAAACCTATTATTTTCTATTAAGCATTATTGCCAAAAAACGGCAGTAAACACCAGTTTTTGGCAAAACTGATATCACAGTCACGTGACCACAGGATGCTGCAAATAGCTGTAAATGCGGGCTGATTGCCAAATGTCTGAAATGCATTTACATGACTAGGATGGGCAGCTGCTGGAACTTTGGAATCAGGTTGTAAGCAACTTTTGGGGCTCCGTCATAATTCCAAAAAGTTGCTAAGTAATTGAATATAAGGAGTATCTGTAGCTTACCTTTTATTTAATTTACTTTAAACTACAATTTCAGGACGAGATAAGTGTTACTCTATAGTGGCAAAAAACAAAACAGGAATCTGGTAGCACCTTTTCTGACTATCTCAACATCAGCACTATTACAGGTACAAATACTTGCACAAGAATATAATGGTGCCCTGCAATAGGATATATGCCATTATGTCAACAATGTCCTTCTGAATCCTCCATAGGACAAATAGGATCATGTTGCACAAAATAATTAATGAACATAAATTTGACATCAGGACTCAAACCAAAGTTAAACTAGTATCAAGAGTGTTTTAATCTCCCGGAGCATGCTACAGTTACAATGACATATGTTTTTTGGAAAAAATAAAGGACAAAGCTGAAAAAGATTTATAAAAATAGTTTTTTTAAAGAAGTTATATTTATAATTTTGCTTTACAAATGAAAATTCAAAGCAAAACCAGGAAAATCTATACAAAAATATATATTCTAATAAAAATATCTAAACGAAACAGTATATGTAAACTTACTTTAAAAAGACAATTCATTTTCCATATTTTTCATATGAATGTGTATTATATGTGGTATCTTTTGTACAGTAAATATTACAGAATTACAGTGTTGGAAGGGAACTTGGAGGTCTTCTAGCCCATCTCCCTGCTTAAGCAGGAGGCTACGATTTCGGACAAGTGGTTGTCTAATTTCTTCTTAAAAAGCTCCAGTTGATGGAGCACTCACAACTTCTGTAGAAAAGCTGTTCCACTAATTGTTGTCAATGTCCAAAAAGCTCTCCTTAATTTTAGGTGTGATCTACGTCTTGTCCTGGCTGCCCTCAGGTGCTTTGGAGAATAGGTTGACCTCCTTCTCTCTGTGAGAGCCCTCAAATATTGGAAGATTGCTGTCATGTCATCCCAAGTCCTTCTGTTCGTTAGGACTTGACATTTCCAATTCCCACAACCGTATGCTTTCATCTCCAGTCCCCAAATCATCTTTGTTGCTCTTTTCTGCGCTCTTTCTAGAGTGTCAAAATCTTTATATCCATTTTATCCATTCTGTAATTCTGTAATTCTGCCTACAAGGGCACTGTGAGGGGCACAACCTTGAGGACTAGTCATAAATCCCAGCTACCATCCTAACTTTGAATAGTTATCTGAAAAACCTTTTAAACCTGTTTTAGAATAGTTCACCACTCAAAGTCACTTGTCTGAGATAGGCAGCTATAAGAGCAGTGGTTAGAATGCCGTATTACAGGCTAACTCTGCCCACTGCCAGGAGTTCGATCCCGATTGGCTAAAGGTTGACTCAGCCTTCCATCCTTCCAAGGTCAGTAAAACAAGGACCCAGATTGTTGGGGGCAATATGCTGACTCTGTAAACCGCTTAGAAAGGGCTGAAATCAGTGGTGAAATCCAATTTTTTTTTACTATCGGTTCTGTGGGTGTGGCTTGGTGGGCGTGGTGTGGCTTGGTGGGTGTGGCAGGGGAAGGATACTGCAAAATCTCCATTCCCACCCCACTCCAGGGGGAAGGATATTGCAAAATCTCCATTCCCAGCCCACTCTGGGGCCAGCCAGAGGTGGTATTTGCTGGTTCTCTGAACTACTCAAAATTTCCACTGCCGGTTCTCCAAAACCTGTCAGAACCTGCCTGATTTCACCCCTGCCTGAAATGGACTGTGAAGCGGTATATATAAGTCTAAGTGCTATTGCTATTGAGCAAGAGGCTGCTGAAGTCACATATATCCAAAGGCTTCAGGCAGTCTCAGAACTCAGCAAACCCAATTTGGGGGGGGGGGGAGCTTTAGTACATCAGACAACGGTTAATACCGCAAAGGTGTTAACCTAATAACTAACCTAATAACCCCAATACACTTATGTAACGTGTATCGGCATAACCAACTTGTCTTTTCTCTCACGCCCTTCCGCCTCACCCCAATTTCAAGCCCTACATCAAGTCCAGCCGCCCCACGGCATCCGATGAAGTGAGCGCCGCAAATGAAATTGGCTACGTTTTGAATCCACTTCTGTGACTGAAAACAAACAACCCCGACAGGATCAGGAGCCACATCGGAACTCGGCGATCTGAGAATACGGTAGTTGGAAACCGCAGGGGAAAAAAAAACGGAATTTCGCAATAAACTCAAGGCGGCGGCGGCGAATGAACGCCAACGCCTCCCTCCTTGTTGCCATGGTCACCGAGCCTCGCAAAAGAGCGTGCTTTCCCAGGAGGCCTCGGCGCACTTTCTGTTTTTCTCCCCTTCGCCCTCTCTATTGTAAACGGGTGGCTTTTTTTTTTTTTTTTTTTTTTTTTTTTTGCGGCGGCCGCGCTGCAACTCTATGATCGGGGGGGGGCGGAGTTCTCCTTGCCTGAGGTCCTCCTCCTCCAGTGAGCTTCGGAGGGGCACTTGCGGCCACAGCGGGAGGAGGAGAAGCGGTCTGGTGGCGAAAGGGAACGGAGGTGTCGGAGTCTCCGAGGGTCAAGGCTGTAAGGAGCGAGGTACGGGAACGAGGAGGTGGGGAGGCTAGCCTGGCGGCGGAGAGCGGAGGGAGAGAAGACGGGAGTGAGTGGTGCCACCTTGAGAACGAGGGGCGGGGGGGGAGGAGCGGGCGGCCGCGAGATGGAGAAGAAGCTGTAAGCGTCGCAGCACCGTAGGAGCGGGGAATTGGAGCGTTGCTCTGGCAACGGGAACATGTGGCGGTGATGGAAATTCATGCCCAGGTTGGCGCCAAAAAAAAAAAAAGAAAGAAAGAAAAAAAGTGGGGGCCGCTGGCCAAGACACCAGAAGGATCCCGGTTGTGGTGTCCAGTCAGCTGGCGGTCTTCATCCTTAGAAAGAAAGGACCAGCGCGTAAAATATCATCCCTGGGGTTGTAACGTTGCCATAGAAGCAGCCTAGGCTGAGGGCTGCTTTTTCTCCGATTAATCGGCTGCCTTAAGAATCCGTTGGTGTTCGTTGAGGATTCTTTGAGGATCTGGTGATGGTGGAAGTTTTCATTAGGAGCTAAGATTCTAGCCCTCCCTAAGCTATGGAAACTGAAGCTGGGAAGGGGCGGTGGAGGCCGATCGCTTTCAGCCTAGTCGACCTCACAGGGTTGCTGTGGTGGGAGAGGAGGTCTTGCCCTGCCTTTAGAGCTAAATGCATCCTGAATAAAAATACTAAATGGCTTCCAAAGAACGGTGATCTTGCAGCTACTGAATGTGAGATGGGTACAGCCTCAGGGAAAGATATTGATCACCTCGGAGCAGAAAAATAAGGTCCTGAAATTTTATTTGTTTTATGTGTAATGAGGAAAATAAGGGCAGGAGGCTTGCAACGCAAATGATACGGAAGATATATATATATATATATATATATATATATATATATATATATATATATTACTGATAAAGAAATATATTTTATCAGTAAAATATATTTGGTATAAAAATGGTTTGTTGTGGATGCAACTGCTTGAGGGATCCTGGGTTGGAGCTGAAAGGCAAAAGAGAGCAGAATGCTCTCTCCCGCATGTTGGAGTAGACCAGGTGTCTCGGTAAAACACTTTATATATATATATATATATATATATATATATATATATATATATATATGTGTGTGTGTGTGTGTGTGTGTGTGTGTGTGTGTGTGTGTGTGTGTGTAGGTCTTTGGTTATTCGGGTCTTCTCCCACGTAAAATTGGAAGTGTACAAACACCCGCGAAAACCTGAGAAAATATATATACATATCTATCTATCTATCTATCTATCTATCTATCTATCTATCTATCTATCTATCTATCTCACACATTTATGGAGGATGTTTTGCTCTTTGTGCTCTTTCAAAGGGGTGGATGGTTGAAATCTGAGGTGAAAATTTTTATCTGACTTGGATTAGAAATCTAGCTGTTGATGTTTTTAGAGCAGTTCACTACTTTGGCATGGATAGTCTTTTTCAGGTAGATGTATATCTCTTTCTGAAACTTTATGTATGTCTGTGCTTGTTGGATTTTGCCCGGAGTATCATAGCACATTGCTTTCAATGTGCTGAATGTGAGATGGGTACAGCCTCAGGGAAAGATATTGATCACCTTGGAGCAGAAAAATAAGGTCCTGAGATTTTATTTATTTTATGTGTAATGAACAAAATAAGGGCAGGGGGCTTGCAACGCAAATGATACGGAAGCACAAGATGTTAAGATTCATTTATTAAAATTATATATATAAAACAAGCTTATGGAGGATGTTTTGCTCTTTGTGCTCTTTCAAAGGGGTGGACGGTTGAAATCTGAGGTGATATTTTTATCTGATTTGGATTAGAAATCTAGCTGTTGATGTTTTTAGAGCAGTTCCCTACTTTGGCATGGATAGTCTTTTTCAGGTAGATGTATATCTCTTTCTGAAACTTTATATATGTCTGTGCTTGTTGGATTTTGCCTGGAGTATCATAGCACATTGCTTTCAAGTACTGTTCCAAGATATTTAGTGGAAAATTTGTCCTGTTTCAACTTGGTTTATCTCCTATTACCTATAATAAAGTAGAATGTCCGTATGGTTTGCTATAAACTTTACTGGCAGAAACTTATCTAATTGGGAATATAGGCATCAATTTGATCCTTGTTTCTTATGGCCAAAATAGCAAAATCCTAGATAATTATAGAAGTGACTTTAATGTTTTCTTACGAATATTAGGAAATTTACTGTATTGAATTAAAGTCCAATTTGATCTAGCATTCTGTTTGGATAAATTCTTCTGAGATATTATGAGCAGTGTACTAAGATAACAGCTGTCTTTGGCTCAGTCATCTGTTATTTATAGGAATGCTGCCTCTGAATATGGAAGCTCCATGTTTCCATCCTCAAATATCATATATCATCTTATGCAGTAGAAGTAAGTAATTACATGTTTCTCAAGGTCCTTTAAATTTTCAACAAAGAAATGTACTTCCCATTATGTAGCTTGTTCAACCATTTGAAAAACTTATTTGGAGAGAAAATCTAAATACTAAATACTAAATCTAATACTAAATCTAAGTACTTTTCTTTGTCATTGGAAGTTAATAATTCTGATCTTATCCTGTGGATGAAAAGAAATAAATTTGCCAGCCTTGTAGTATTTAGAGATAAATATCATGTCGTCTCCTAGTTGTCTTTCCAAATTAAATGTACTTGTCACACAAAACAGTCTCTTTAACTTTTCCACAAAGTACTTAGCCTTGACGATTTATGTTACTCTGCACTGGGCATTTTCCAATTTGTCGATATTCTGCTTAAAATTACAGTCTTCACAAATACATGCAGTTCTCCAGGTAAATTGAATTGAACCTTTTATTTTAGTCACTGCACATTATAGGTGCTAATGTTTAGTGTGTTGTGCTAAATGGCTCAGATTTTTTTCACACCCTCTTCTGCTGTCATGGAAGATGTCAATCATCAGGGATCTATGCAATTGACTGTTTAAATATGGAACTCCCCTGTCCACTTTGAGTTCTTTTGCAGAATTAATGAACATCCATTTTCCTCCTTTATTCAGATTACGGTATCTATAAAGCTCACTATTGCGCCTAGAGCAGAACACTGTGTTATTCCATTTGTTACTTTTTTTCAGATTAGCGAGGAGCCATTGAAGAACATATTGCTTCTTTCAAATCTCCACCTTTTTTGAGATCAGCTAAGGTGGGTGAAGTTTCTCAGAGCAGATACTGTATAACTTTATGCAAATTGCACACATCTTTTAGACTTCCACTATCTGCACTTGATATTTAAAGAATAAATTCCATAAAGTTTACATATTTGTAGTTTGTTTGCTTTCAGCCTTGATGTTTATTATCGTAAGAGAGCAAACAAAGAAGCTGAATTTAAGAATTCAGCTTTGGGGAATAATAGTAAATTATGGGGAGTTGTATGGATCACTTGTCTATTTCTCTTCCTCCGGAAATTTACTTAACACCTTTCCAAGATGTTATATCTGAACGTTTGAAATATTGTTCTATTCTGGTACGATTCTTCTGAGAAGCTGAAGGTTCATCTTTAGATTATAGAAAGGAAGCTGAAGTTTTGGATGTTTTATTCTCTTAGGATTGTCTGATATTCTTTTTTTAATCACAGCACACATTGAATGGGATTTATTTATTTATTTATTTATTTATTTTGTCGCATTTCTATGCCACCCAACTCCCAAGGGACTCTGGGCGGCTTACAACAAAGAATAAAACAATCCCATAAAAATGTTAAAAAGAAAAACATTAAAAACTTTAAAAACGTTAAAACACATGCACTCCAATTCATGGCCGGGTCTTGCAAGATCATTATAACGAGATCAACGGCCCCAGGCCTGCTGGAAGAGCCAGGTCTTTACTGCTTTGTGGAAGGCCAATAGGTGGGGGTGGTCCGGACCTCAGGAGGTAATTGGTTCCAAAGAGCCGGGGCAGCCACAGAGAAAGCCCTCCCCTTCGGGCCCGCCAGCTGACATTGTTTAGCTAACGGGACCCAGAGGAGACCGACTCTGTGGGATCTTACCGGTCACTGGGAGCTATGTGGTAGAAGGCGGTCTCGAAGATAGCCTGGTCCTGAGCCATATAGGGCTTTAAAGATAATGACCAACACCTTGAATTGCACCCGGAGACCAATAGGGAGCCAGTGCAGCTCACAGAGAATTGGTATAATGTGGGTGTATTTAGCCACATCCACTATAACTCGCGCGGCTGAATTCTGGACCAACTGTAGTCTCCAAACACTTTTCAAGGGTAGGCCCATGTAGAGTGTGTTGCAATAATCCAACCATGAGGTGACAAGGGCATGTGTGACTGTGAGGAGAACCTCCTGATCCAAGTAGGGTCGCAATTGGTGCACCAGACGAACCTGTGCAAAGGTCCCCCTAGCTACAGCTGTCAGATGTTGTTCCAGTCTCAGCTGTGAGTCTAGAAGGACACCCAAATTGCGAGCCTGTTCTGAGGGGGGCACTTTCTCACCCCCCAGAACCAAGGATGGACAATCGACATAGTCTTTAGGGGGCAATACCCAGAGCCATTCGGTCTTGTCTGGGTTAAGTCTGAGCCTGTTGACTCCCATCCAGATCCTCACAGCCTCCGGGCATCAGCACATCACATCTACTGCCTCACTGAACTGACAAGGGGTAGAGATATACAGCTGGGTATCATCAGCATATTGCTGATATCCCACCCCGTGTCGTCGGATGATTTCACCCAGTGGTTTCATGTAGATGTTAAATAGGAGGGGAGAGAGGACCAAGCCCTGAGGCACCCCACAAACGAGGGGCCTAGGGGTTGACCTCTGTCCTCCTACCAGCACCGACTCTGATCGACCAGAGAGATAGGAGGCGAACCACCACAACATGGTGCCTCCCACTTCTAGCTCCCTTAGTCGCCCCAGAAGGATACCATGGTCAATGGTATCGAAAGCTGCTGAGAGGTCAAGTAGCACCAAGATAGAGGAATGACCCCTATCTCGGGCTTGCCAGAAATCATCTATCAGCGTGACCAAGGCAGTTTCCGTGCTATACCAGATCTGAAACTGGACTGAAAAGGGTCCAGATAATCCACTTCATCCAATGACCGCAGGAGCTGAAGTGCCACCACCTTCTCTACAACCTTTCCCACAAAGGGTAGGTTGGAGACTGGACGAAAGTTTTTTAATTCTGCTGGGTCCAGGGAAGGCTTCTTAAGGAGGGGCCTTACAACCACTTCCTTTAAGAGCTGAAACTCAAGGGGTTTCAAATTGAAATTCAAGGAGATGAAACAAGTTCAGATTTAATCCTGTAAGAATTGAGTTGCTATATGCGAGTAAACATCTGTGCAATCTGATAACAGCAATAATTACTCTTGATAAGGTTGAGCTCTCCTAGAGAAGTTGATTGTGAATAGTTGGACTTCTATGCTTATAGCCTCACAAATAGCTGGTGAGTGCTGTGTCCAGGAGGGCCTTTGCACAACTTTGATGGTGCACCTCTAATAGCCCAATGTGAACCAGAGTGTTCTAGCAACACTAGAACAGACCTTAATTACAGTTGAATTTCTAGAGTATCCTCCACATGGAACAGTTTTGGCAATGACCCAAATCCACACCTGGACCAGAATATGATGCATAAATTACTGGCAAGTCAACAATGAGCAACAACCTCCTTGAAATTCCTGCATTGATTAGCAGTAGTCATGGGCCATCTTACCATAATTGAATTTGCACAGCTGGTTCAAATATTTTGAGAAGGCCTAGTAAGAAAGTAAGTAAAAGTTTCCACCCATGTGGAAATAGAAAGCAGGAATTTTCCATTGTGGCCCCCATTGTTTTGCTTTCATTTCCCTAAGAGGTTCTTGCAGCATCTTCCTTCTTGGCATTCCATAGATAAAACAAGTTTGTTCCATTCTCCTTTTAATCCTAATACATGTTGAACGTTCATCTTGGGGAGTTGATTATTTTTACGGTGCTGCTGGTTGTATAATTGCTTTGTTATACAGGTAGCTCTTGTTTAGTGATTGTCTTGTACAGCAACGGTTTGCAGTTATGATGGTGATGAAAAAGTAACCTTGACCAATATTCACACAGTTTCATTTATTTAATGACTGATTTGCCAGTTCCAGTTGTAGTCACAAAAGAAGGACTAACAGTATATTTCCTAGGGTCTTCAGATTGGGATGTTTTACAAACATTGTAAATAAATATTGATAAACTTTATATATTTATAAATTTCATAAAGTTTATTTTTATAATAAAAATCAAAGAACTGCATTAAATTATATTTAATTTTTGCTTTTAAAATTCTAAATGAACAACTTTCTTGATCTCCTCAGATCATTCTTTGGCTATTGTGACAAAATATACCAGACATTCTCAAAATTCATTCAAGGATTTGTACACACCTGGGTTTGTTGGCCCAGATTTTGCCAATGTCCCTTTTTTCCTAGTTAAGTGTTTTAGAAGCAGCAGGAAACATCTCAGCAGAATAATACTAATTCTCATTAGTAGGCCAAATGGGTGCCATCCCAATCCTTATATCCATGCTGCTTGGCCATGTTGCATCAGTTTTATTGTATTTGAAACTGGAAGGCACCAGATAATTTACTCTTGCTGCTTTTGATATCATTTCTTAGAATTTACTATGTGATATGACTGCAATTATCTGACTTGTAGTTTTGCTGATTGGGTTTACAGAATGTATTTTCTTTAAAAATGCATTTCCTTCCTAGCAGTTTAACAAGGGGTTTTGCAGTAAAGACAATAGTTTACTTGTCTAAATAGTAGTGCCTGGCCTCAATTCACTGCTCAATTACCTGAGACCAAATATTTATTCCAGAGGATCTTTCTTTTGCAAAGAACATACCATAAATTATTTGTCAAAAACCTGTCTCAATTGGGATTTTACAGAAAGTCCTGTCTGTAAAGACTCTTGTTTATTCAGTTATCTTCTGATCCCAAAATGTGAGTCTGTGCAGCAGAGGAATTACTCCCTTGATGATCTTAGAGCCTTTTTAAAAAATAAAATGGTCTCTAGTTTCTTTTAGGGTTTGAATATTATAACCAGCACTTTGATCACATTGCTTAGACTACAGGTAGTTCTCGACTTAATGACCACAATTGAGCCCAAAAAATTCTGATGTTAAGTGAAACATTTGTTAAGTGAGTTTTGCCCCATTTTACTTTTCTTGCCACAGTTGTTAAGTGAACCACTGCAATTGATAAGTTACTAACAGGATTGTTAAGTGAATGTGGCTTCCGCATTGACTTTGCTTATCAGAAGGTCGCAAAAGGTGGTTACATGACCCTGGGACACAGCATAGGTTATAAATATGAATCAGTTGCCAAGCATCTGAATTTTGATCACATGATCATGGGGTGCTGCATAGGTTGTAACTATGAAAAACGGTCATAAATCACATTTTTCAGTACTGTTGTAACTTTGAACCATCACTGGAGGGTAGAGCCGAGGACTTTGTACAATATCTGTATGACAAAATCGCTCAGATTCGGGAAAATTTGGACTCTGACTGGGTAGATTCGGGAGGGAGGATGGAGGCAAGTCTTGAGAATATTACCTGGGAAGAGTTTGATTCTGTGACTCCGGAAAACGTGGACAAGATACTGGGCAGACTAAGCGCGGCCACATGTTTATTGGACCCGTGTCCCTCCTGGCTGGTGCTGGCCTCTCGGGAGGTTACACGAGGTTGGCTCCAGGGGATTATAAATGCTTCCTTGAGAGAGGGTGTCTTCCCTGCCGCCTTGAAGGAGGCGGTGGTGAGGCCTCTCCTTAAGAAGCCTTCCCTGGACCCAGCAGTGTTGGCTAATTACCGTCCAGTCTCCAACCTTCGCTTCGTTGCGAAGGTTGTTGAGAGTGTGGTAGCGCGACAGCTTCCTCAGTACTTGGATGAATCGGCTTATCTAGATCCGTTCCAGTCGGGCTTCAGGCCTGGATACAGCACGGAAACGGCATTGGTTGCATTGGTAGATGATCTCTGGAGGGCCCGGGACAGGGGTTGCTCCTCTATCCTGGTCCTATTAGACCTCTCAGCAGCTTTTGATACCATCGACCATGGTATCATGCTGCACCGGTTGGAAGAGTTAGGGGTGGGGGGCACCGTGTTGCGGTGGTTCTCCTCCTTTCTCTCTGATCGGTCGCAGTCTGTGTTGACAGGGGGGCAGAGGTCGACCCCGAGGCCCCTTGTATGTGGGGTGCCACAGGGGTCGGTTCTCTCACCCCTTCTGTTCAACATTTATGTGAAGCCGCTGGGTGAGATCATCCGTGGTTTTGGGGTGAAGTATCATCAGTATGCTGATGATACTCAACTATACATCTCCACCCCGGACCACCCCAATGATGCCCTTAAAGTAATGTCCCAGTGCCTGGAGGCTGTACGGATCTGGATGGGGAGGAACAGACTCAGGCTCAACCCATCCAAGACCGAGTGGCTGTGGTTTCCGACGTCCCGATATAGTCAATTGGTGCCATCACTGACTATTGGGGATGAGTCATTGCCCCCCACGGAGAGGGTTCGCAACTTAGGCGTCCTCTTGGACTCACGGCTGTCTTTAGAAGAACACTTGACGGCTGTGGCCGGGAGGTCTTTTTATCAGGTTCGCCTGATTCGCCAGTTGCGTCCCTTTCTGGATCGGGACTCGTTAAAAATGGTCACTCATGCCCTCGTCACTTCACGCCTGGACTACTGTAATGCTCTCTACATGGGGCTCCCCCTGAGGAGCACCCGGAGGCTCCAGCTGGTCCAGAATGCGGCCGCGCGGGTAGTTATGGGAGCAGCATGGCGCTCCCATGTGGCTCCCCTCCTGCGCGAGCTGCACTGGCTCCCTGTGGTCTTCCGGGTGCGCTTCAAGGTCTTAGTTACCACCTTTAGAGCACTCCATGGCTTAGGACCGGGGTACTTACGAGACCGCCTTCTGCCACCAATAGCCTCTCACCGCCCAGTACGCTCCCATAGAGAGGGGCTTCTCAGGGTGCCGTCAGCCAAACAATGTCGACTGGCGGCCCCCAGGGGGAGAGCCTTTTCTGTGAGGGCACCCACCATCTGGAACGAGCTCCCCCCAAGATACAGAAGATTCCGGATCTGCGCACTTTCCGCCGTGCCCTCAAAACATTCCTGTTTCAGCAGGCCGGCCTGGCCTAACTTTCCCTTTATATTGCTTTTTGATTTTATTTTAAACTGGGATGTCTTGAATTATCTAGGACCAGAGTGTTTAGTATATTTTAATTGGTTTTTTATTAACGTTTGTATTACATGTATTTTTATCGTTCGCTGTTCACCGCCCTGAGTCCCTTAGGAATAGGGCGGTATATAAATTTAATAAATAAATAAATAAATAAATAAATAAATAAATAAATAAATAAATAAATAAATAAATACTGTTTGTAAGTTGAGGACTACCTGTACCTGGGTTTCTCTTTTTCTTTGAGGAAGCACTTCTATTGCTGCTATTCTAGCATCCCTGTTGCATATTATACTGAAACTGAGATTAGGGAAGTGATCAAAATCAGTTTGCATGACTTTAATCATTCAATAATTAAAATTTAAGGAAGGACAAGCTAATTATACTGATCAATTTCTGGATAAATTGCAATTTGAGTGACTAGTATTTCTGCATTGTTTATCGATGAAAATAGTAATTATATTTTTTGGGCGAAGGTGAACTCTTAGTGACAGTTGCAATTAAAAAACATTTTTCTAGATTACTGAAAAGTAATACTTGGAAAAAGTAGGAGTGGATTTCTCCATAAAAGCATTTGTGGGAGGACCATTTATTTCTGTGCTGAACATGTGCTCAATTGTATCTTCCCTCCATCTTCAGCATATGTATGACAAACTGAGCATTATTTTGAGTACAGCTGCAATTGGCAAAAAATAAAATAGAACTTGCAAGCCTTACACTTGCCAACTCTGCAGCAAAGGAAAGGTGAATGCTTCCCTATGCGATCAGAAAAGTGTTTGAAAATAAATTAGACCAGAGGTGTCAAACACGCGCCGTCACATCGTCACGTGACATATCACAACTTCCCCCCCTTTGCTAAACCGGGGGTGGGCGTGGCCAGAACATGACTCATCTGGTCCATGGGCTGCAAGTTTGACACCCCTGAATTAGACTTTGGCCTCTCACTTCAATTAAGAAAAGTTGGAAAGAATAGGAGAATATGGTTTCAGGCAAAGACCATCTATTCTATCACCTACGTCCTGTTCTCAAATTGTTCATACTTCTCTACTGTATTATGCTTTCCATTAATATCTTCTTAAAATGTATTATTTAAACTCATGTTTTGTTACCACATACCTTTATTTACCCACTTACATTAACATTATAACAATATTATAAAGTAGAGAGGAAAGATACTTGCCAAAGTTGTTGCAGACACACAGAAAAGACTGCAGTAAATAAAATAACTACGATTCAATTTTTGAAAAAAGTACAGTGGACAACGTCAGTTTAACTTTCTGGATAATTTTTAATGGGAACCACAATTTTAGTACATTACAACAGTGTAACTTGTCCCGGAAAGGTCTCTCTGAATTTATTCTGATAGTTCTGTACTTATTATTTTCTCTGATAAAGAAATGTGGTATATAATGAGGATGCTGGACGAAGGCCAGGTTCAAGTCTCCACTCGGGCATGGAAGTTCAGTGGGTGACTTTGGGTCAGGTATTATCTCTCAGCTTCTCTGATAGGATCACCATTAGGGTAAAATTGGAGGAAAGAGTATTATGTCTACTGTTTTGAGATACACGTAATCCTTGACTTATAACAGTTCATTTAGTGACCATTCAAAGTTACAATAGCACCGAAAAAAGTGACTTATGACCATTTTTCACACAACCACTGAAGCATCCCCATGGTCACATGATCACAATTTAGACTCTGGGCAAATGGTTTGTATTTATGACTCTGTGGCAGGTCTGAAGGCCCAATGCATGTGCCAATGCAATTGCTGTGTCCCAGGGTCATGTGATCACCTTTTGCGACCTTCTGACAAGCAAAGTGAATGGGGAAGCCAGATTCACTTAACAACCATATTAGTAAGTTGGAACAACTACAGTGATTCACTTAACAACTGTGGCAAGAAAGGTTGTAAAATGGGGCATAATTCACGTAACAAATGTTTCACTTAATAACAGATTTTTTTGGGCTCAATTGTCGTAAGTCGAGGATCACCTGTACTAGAGGAAAGTAGAATATAAACCAAATAAATAAATAAAGACTTTAGCCTGCCCCTTTCATTTGCTCCTTTCACCTTTGTCCCATCTGTATTATATGGCCATTTTGTCTATCTCCCTGTGATCATCTTCTGTTTATTTTAACTGTTTTTTACAATTAAATTACCCTAGTAGCTTACATGAAGCTTATCTCTTTTTCCAGAATGCACACAATTGGGGTTTGTACTGCTTCCCTTGGCTCACTAGGCCTCATGCGATTCTTTGGCATGTCCTGGACATGGAGTATTGCAGCTGCTTTGGGCATTTATATTGGCAGTGGTGGGTGGAACTTCCTCCGCATCATCTTTAAGACAGCCCTGAGAGATTTACTGTAAGTACAATTTCTTCTTATGATATAATATCAGGATTGTTGTATTCATCAAAATGTTTGTTGCCTTAGATAATAAATCTGTATAAACTTCAGTCCTTTCATGGGATGAGGATGTGAATTCTCCCCTGATCAAGAGCTCTGATAACTACTCTTTTAAAATACTACTGTAACTAGTTTTGGCCTTCTCTTCCCAACTATCCTCCCAAATGAAAGTTTTTAAGTCACAGAAATATAAATGGATGCTTATAGTAAATAGACTTTGTTGCCAGTGTTAAGTAGAAGAAGGCTGGGAATGATAGAACTCCAAGTCATAGTTTTCTGTTTATTAAATCTTTTGGGTTTAAAATAAGCAAGAAAACATCCTGTGAAGGATTTACAAGTCTGTTCCAGAAGCCAAATACTATAATGTTTATATACATCTTAAAGAAAAAGGCTCTTTTTGGGTATTCAGGGAAGCTGGTTGTTGAAACACATATTTAAAAAGTATAAATAATATTAATAAAGTGCTAATCCTCATACCATACCTATTGTGATCAGCTATCTTGCTTTTTTTTTTTTTTTTTTTTTTTTAAAGAAAAGCATTTACTGAAAGTTGAAGGGCAGGAGACATGTTTGGAGCTGAATTTGTACATTATGTGAAGCCACAATTTGCATAGTCATGCTTATTCAGTTAGTCATATCTAACTGAATATTCATAATTGAATACGTTAGATATGCTGGGTATATGCTAGCATATGCAACATACTAAATATGAATCAAGTAAACTGTATTATAGTTTAATATGATATGTGAGCTAGGTCTTGTTTAAATCCACCATTCTCAATCTGCTTTCTTTCTGGGAGGGAAAACCAAAACAAGATTAAACAAACACCTTACCAGCTGCTTTTTCTTTGATTTTTCTGTAGACTTGTGTACATTTGAAGAATTTTGTAACTATTCATAGTGTAAAATTCATGCTCAGCCAGTAGCAGAGAATTATTATTTATATATTGTAGAAAACATATGCCTGTGTCAAGATGGGAATGGATTTCACTAATTGACTATGTTTACCTAGGAAATGAAATCTATGTGTCTAAACTCTATATGTACTCAATTGGTTTCTTACTATTTCTACACAGATGATTTTTTTTAATTGGGGCCTCTCCTCATCTGCCTAAGCTCCTGATTAGGACATTCACAGTGGGGAGGGATAGATGAACTTTTAAGAGGTCATTTATGTCTATTAATGCTTGGTCCTCTGTGAAATCTTCCCAATACCTTTCCTATGTCTAACACTTCACTTTCCTCTTGCTCTGTAGCTGAATTTGGCATCTAGTTTTTTTCATGTCCCCTTAGGGTCTTTTTTCTTGTTAAAAGGATTTAGGGCTGCTGCTCTTACAAAGGCTGTTATAGTGACTGTCAGTGCCCTCTGGATCTCTACTTCCTCCCAGTTGCATGGCAAGTGAGAACTAACAGCAGAGAATAAAGCGCCTCTTAAGAATATGGAAAGGGCAATTCATTCTTGAAAAGGCTCCTCTGTTTCCTTCCTGGCACAGCTTGGGTCACTATGATAGGCCAGCTTTGCTGGGCATCATGCCAAGAGCCTGTTACTAAACCAGCCTCTCTTTCCTCATCTGCCTAAGCTCCTGATTAGGACATTCACAATGAGGAGGGATAGATCAGTTTTTAAGAGGTCATTTATTTCCCCTACAGCTTGGTCCCCTGTGGAATCTTCCATGCTCTTTAACCAATCATAAAAGTACATCTTCTATTATTACCCCATATTTGAGGAAAATAAATGTGCTAAGTGCAGTACAGCTAGTTATTGTCTTGACCTTGTGGCAGTTTTTGTGATATTTTTCTCGACACTGAAAATACAGCTTTTGAAGTGCACCACGTTTTCATTCTGATTGATCTTACACATCAATCAAAACAAATATAAAATGTGGACAGGCAAATAAGATTTTCTGTGAAGGGTTAATGGGAATTACACAAGGTTTTTTTGTGCAATGTGATAGTTGTGATTAAGGAAAACCATATTTATAGATACCTAAATATATCGAATGTAGACAGATTGCTTGATGTTTAGAAGTGGATGTTGCATTGGTTATAATATGCTTTACTTCCATTTGTTCAGTTATACCAGACGTGTGTTTCAGTCCCATGGGAATGTCTAAAATGGCCTTTTACCAAATGAGTCACAGTCCACTTGATAAAGAATTGCCTTCTCTAACAAATCAAAACTCTACAGCTTCTGGACCACAGGCTTTACCAGTCATGCTTTATAAGGAATTGAATCTGAGGTCTTATTCAATTTGGGATGAAGGGTGTTCTGAATTCTTTTCCTCCATGGTATTTCATACCTTTTGCTTGATTAGTGAACAGAGATATAGATGCAGATGGAAAGAATAAAGCTAAATGAGTTTGGCTGGAACAAATAGAAAAAGTGAGGCCAATAATATCTGCCAGTTAGTGATTTTTCTACATGTAGCATGTAGCATTGGCAAGCAGGGGTCACAGTTGAGGTGGCAACCACAATAATTGGTTGCAAATATTTTCCCAAAAGTCTTAAGTTTATTGTTGCAGATGAGTGTTTAAAAAAAAAAAGGTAAACAAACCCAGATGCCTCTTTCATGTAACTCATTTCACACTTTTTGTCACATTTCTTATTCTCACAAACTGCCTAATACTTCTATTTTTTTAGTTTGTATCACTGGAGCTGTTCATTGTTGAAAATAGTCTTGAATGTGATGCTTACAACACTGAATTTAGACTGAAGTTTTTTGGGTTTTTTCGTTGCTTGGTTTTATATGTCAATAGCTCTGAATTGTAGTTACGAGAAGGAAAGGATAGACAAGCTGTGGAGTGTGCTTTTAATGTAAGAATTGTTTAATCGGTTTCCTGCAGAATTATATACACTGACATAAATCTGAGTACTCGTACACGTTAGACTGTCTATTTATGCCATGTATATTGAGAGTAGTTCCAGTGGCAGTATTTGGAATTTAAATTCCTTTAGACGAGAGAACATCAGAGATTTTGTCTTGTCCTTATGAGTTTTGTTTACAAGTATATAAATAGAGCATGGTGAAAGCAGAAATGCTTCTCTAAATACACAACATAGCTGCTGTCTGTGCTTAGTCATCCCCCCTCCCCAAATAATAACTGTTTCAGCTAGTCCACTTTCATCTGCTAGAAGCAGCAAGATTCTCCCAAGATTTTCTTTCTCAGATTCAAAAATTAAAGTGGTTTTAAATCTCAGCCCTACATGGCATGAGACTGGGTTATTTGAGGGACTACTCTCCTCAGCGACACCTACTCATTCTATCATGTTCAGCAGGCTTGTTGAGAGTTCAACTGAACTCAGGTGACACTAGAAAGTGTCACCTGATGAGACCTGGGGCCTTTTCTGCCACTGCACTTCCCCTATAGAACATTATTCTCCTTGAGATCTGATTGGCCCTGACCTTGATTACCTCCTGGAAGGGCTTGAAGTTGGAACATAGGACATAGAATAATATGGTTGGAAGGGACCTAGGAGGTCTTCTAGTCGAATCCCCTGCCCATGGCAGAATATCCTATACCATTCCAGACAAATGGTGATCCAGTCTCTTCTTAATAACCTCAGGTCGTGGACCACCCACAACTTCCAGAGGCAAGCATGATTAATTGCTCTCACTATCAAGAAATTTCTCCTTAGTTCTAGGTTGGATCCCTCTCTGATGATCTTCCACCATTACTTCTTGTTTTGCCCTCAAGTGCTTTGGAGAATAAATTAACTCCTTTTCTGTGACAGTCTCTCAAGTACTGCTATCATATCACCCCCAGTCGTTCTCTTTCTTAAGACTAGACATACCTAGTTCCTTTAATTGTTCGTTATGTTTTAGCCTCCAGATCCCTTATCTTTGTTGGTCTTCTCTGCACTCTTTCTAGGGTTTCAGCATCTTTTTTTTTTTTAATATATCGTGGTGGCCAGAATTGGTTGCACTGTTCCAAGTATGGTCTCAGCAGGGCAGTGTAAACGGTGATCTTGAAACTATCCTTCTGTTGATGCAGCCTAGGACTGCATTAGCTTTTCTGGCAGCTGCAGCATACTGCTAGCTCTTACTTAAGTGGTTGTCTACTAGCACACCTAGATCTCTCTCCCAGTTGCTGCTGTTGAGCCAAGTACCACCTATATTTGTGCATTTGGTTTTTCTTGCCTTTGTGTAGGCAAGAAAACTTTTCTCACCACTGAATTGCATTTTGTTGGATAGGGTCTAGTGGTCAAATTTGTCAAGGTCCTTCTGAATTTTGAGTCTATCATCAAAAGCAGGGGTGTCAAACTGGCGGCCTGCGGGCCAGATGCGTCACACAGAGGCCATGTCCACCCAAGCTCCACAAAGGGGAAAAATGTCACAAAATGTCATGTGACGGCAATGTGACATGGCAAGTTTGACACCCATGATCTAAAGTGTTAGCTATTTCCCTTCAACTTGGTGTCATCTGCAAATTTGATGAGTTCACCCTCTATCTCCTCATTTAGATCATTTATGAAGATATTGAAGAATACTGGGCCTAAGACAGAACCTTGAGGTACCCTACTGCATGCTTCCCTCCATGTAGATATAGTTCCATTGAGGTCTACGGCTGCGCTAAGTGTGTTTGGTCAGCCATTTGTGAATCCATCTAGTGGTGATACTATCTATCCCACATTGTTCTATCTTACCAAGAAGTGCCTCTGGTTTTTCTAACTGATCTGGAAACTAGAAAGGGGTGTGAAGCCCATAAAATCATTGTATGGCTCTTGAATTACCGTGCTATCCCAGTGATTGTATTCTATGCTTTTTATTGTTTTTATTGATTTAACATTTTGTATGGATGGCATATTTGTTTTATTACTTTTTTTGGTATTGTTTATATTTTAATTGGAAGCTGCCCAGAGTCACAAATGTGAGATGAATGATTATATACGATAAATTGAAACCAACCAACCAACCTGCTGTAGCTATCTCCCATACATCAATTTGTTGGATGCTTCTATTCTATTTCATCACAGGGAAAGATTTTCCCAGATAGCAAGCAATTAGCATTCTTTTAATGCCTGGCTTCATTAGGAGATATTTTCAAAATGCAGCAATAAATCCATCCATTCAGAAAAGAGCTTGATTTAATTTCAGGAATGTGAGTTTTGCATCATATTCTGAGCATCTTGATTTCCCTTCTTCCTTAGTTTTCAGTCCTTTGAATTGCCACAATATGTTTGAAACTGCATAGTAATAGATGACTAAATCAGTGTTTATATGGGTGGTTGAGCTTTTTTTCTCCTGGTGAAGTAAAATAAAATTTGAATAAATAGAGTAAAACAAGAATTCTGCAAATTTATCTAAAATGTATTCTTTTGGGAGACTTCCTGGATACACCATTAGCTTTGGCCTGGATATGATTGTAGGCCACATACAATATAAGAGGTATTAATTATATAAAATCAGATTCTTTGTCAGGATGGCTGAGGATCTGACCAAGCAGATGTCGCATGCATTACATCTATGCCTCAAACAATTAAAAGCACTATAATAATTAATACTCCTTTATCCCTTTTTCAGAGGTCTCTCGGTGCTTTTGCGGGTCAAATATGAACTGTATCATCACAGGAAAGCCAAAAGTAATATTCCCAAGGTATTCCAGAAGATTGTCAGGAAATATCCCGACAAAGTGGCCTTGATTTATGAAGCTACTGATGACAAATGGACATTCCGGCAACTGGATGAATTTTCCAACTGTGTGGCCAACTTCTTTTACCAGCAGGGCTTTCGTGAGGGTGATGTAATAGCTATCTTTATGGAGAGCCGACCAGAATTCGTAGGCTTCTGGTTAGGGATGGCTAAAGTGGGTATTGAGGCAGCTCTCATCAACTTCAACTTGCGACTTGATTCATTGACTTACTGTGTGAAAACTTCAGGGGCAAAAGTCATCATCTTTGGTGGGGAGCTATCAGCAGGTATGATATATGTCAATTTGGGTTTGACTTCCTAACCTCCACTGTTTTCATCCTTGCCTTGAGAAACTCTAGTATGGTGAGGAGAACAGAATTAATTTTTCTAGACAAAATGCCTGTTGCCAAAGTGAATTACCTCTTTGTACTTGTCATTATTGAACATGGCTGTGGAGATTCTTAGTCATTCAAGTCATGGTTCTAACTCAAGTTCGAACTGAAGAAGATTCTTGGATAAGAATTTTTTTCAAAGAAGAAAACATGAAAAAAGCACATTTAGGATTGAATTGGGGAATTAATCATGAAATATTAATTTCAAGCAAAGCTGACATATGCTCACTGATATAGCAGAAGAAAGGGGAGAAATTCTACATTATTCGTGTGAATATTGCTCATCATGAAGCAAGTGGAAACCAGATGGTTGCATCCTAAGATCTTAGACAACAGTTTTCCACTCTGCTTCCCAGAATACAGACCAGTCAGCACAGGGGAGGTGTGTGTGTGTGTGTGTGTGCCCTTCAACTCAGCCTTGAATCCTGGCAATTGCCTGGACAAGTCCCAGAAGTTTTCTTTACATTATTTCAAAAGTGGTTTGCCCTTTCTAAGGCTGAATGAGATTGGCTGGCTGGCCCAAGGCCCCCTCAGCTGGCTTTGTGCTTAAGGTAAGACTAGAACTCAGCGTCTCCAACTTAATGGACCAATACCTTAACCAATAAACCAGACTGCCTCTCACACCACACAAATACATATTCTGTATTATTAATATATTTAGTTGCTTAGAAGATTTTCAATATGAGATATCTGATGTCATTGTTATAAATGGATCTATACCTCTTATTCCTTCAAGATAGGGAGAAATTACCAAGTGCCCTATGTTATATATTATCGCAAAATAAATAAATCACTGTTTTTTTAAAACATACTGTAAAACAGAGGTATCAAACTCACATCATCACGACGGCGTCATGTGACATATCGGGACTTTTTTCCCCTTCGCTAAACCAAGCATGGCATAGCCACTGCATGATGCATCTGGTCCACGGGCTGTGAGTTTGACAGCCCTGCTGTAAAAGATCTGCCTTTAAAAATGAAATGTATGCTAGCTAGCCTAAACCTTTGAAGATACTGTTATAAAACCTAGCTTATAAGGGGGTTCTCTGAGATTCCATAGCAAGGTTAGGCCTCTTCTCTTTTCCCAAGGAGGGTTTTCAAAATTTTAGGAAGGGAAATTCAGACTCTTTGATTTGCTGTATCAGATATTTTATTTGTTTAAAAAATAACAAAAGATAGGGGAAGACTAGATTTATCATAGTCTTTATCACAGAAATAAAAACAGCAAACATGGGGGGGGGGGGGGGAAATTGTTGCCATGTTAATCCCTGGGAGAAAAAATGTGATTAGGGAAAAAGAAAATACAAGTAGTCTTAATGGCTACGGAATATAAAGCATCCCCAACTCTTGTAAATATTCATGCTCCTCCTGTTAGTCATATGGGTCAGCTTTAGGACCAGTCATGGTGTGCCAGTTTCCAGCATTTTTTTTTTTTTCAGTTTCTGGCAAAAAGTGTCCATTAAAGTGAATGGGTTTGCTTAACAACCCTGGCTTTTGCTTAATGACCATCATGAAAAAGGCCAGAAAATAATTTTTGGTTATGTGGGCACTTCAACTTATAATTGTTTCCAGTCCCAATTAACACAAAGACTACTTATAAAATAGGGCCATATGTTTGACTTTCAACTATGGCAAAAGAATGGGAACTAACAGGGAAAGAAATACAATTTCCTTTGTCCCTAAATGTAAAGTATATCTTGATTCCAAAGACATCTCCCACAAAGCATTCAGTACATAAATTCATTTTCTGTTAAATTTGGACTGTTGTCCTCTTGGTTGAAATGCACTGTATGTCTTCTTCCCTAACATTACTGCATGCTTTTTGTGGTAAATGGATTTAGAAAGAATATAAAACACTCAAAACTGTCTCTTTCCATATGAACCAGTATGGAACTTTAGACAGTTATGTGTGTCCCTGCATGGCTTGAAAGAATAATAACTAAAACAGAACTATAACATTTACTGGTAGTTATTCAATCTTAGATACTGGTAGTCCTCAACTTATGACCACCACTGAGCCCAAAATTTATGTTGCTAAGTGAGAAATTTGTTAAGTGAGTTTTATTCATTGTTATGACTTTTCTTGCCACATTTGTTAAGTGAATCATAGTTGTTAAATTAGTAACACGTTTGTTAAGTGAATCTGGTTTCCCTGTTGACTTTGCTTGTCAGAATGTTGCAAAAGGGGATCACATGACCCTGGGACACAGCAACGGTCATGTGAATCTGTTGTCAAGCATCCGAATGATAAATCATGTGACTATGGGGATGCTGCAATGGTCATAAGTGTGAAATGGCATTAGTGCCATTGTAACTTCGATGGTTCGAAGTAACTTCGAACTTAGTGGCCACTAAGTGAACTGTTGTAAGATGAGGACTAGCTGTAATAGTAACCACATGAAGAACTGTGATGTTAATCTGCATGTAGAAAAACAGAAATCATTGCAAATTTTGTTTTTCGAAAACAGACAGTTTGAATCCACGCTGGAAAAGAGTAGCAAGAATACCCCAATTTTAAAAAGACAAAACTTTTCAGGATATGGTAGTATTTGGTATGGTGGTAAGATATTGCAAGACAGGATGTAATCTGCGAGGGGGTCATCATAATTTGAATACTGTTATTTATTTATTTTCTTACAGTTAGAGAAATGGGCACCCTTGATTTTAAAATTGTAATAAAAAGGACTGATTTTATGTTGCAGCAATCTCTGAAGTGAATGGCATCCTGGGAAAAAATATGACCAAGTTCTGTTCTGGAGACTTTAGACCTGAATCCTGCCCTCCAGATACCAAGCACTTGGACCCTCTGCTGGCGCAGGCATCGAAATCTCCTCCAACTCATGTTTCAACCAAGGGATTAGATGGTATGTTTCCTTGCAATCAGCCTTCTTCTGGTGAGGAGAGAAAAGGGCCTAGGGTGTTGAGGTGTGGTCCAGGAAGAGGTTTTATGTGACCTTTCCTCTGGATTCATGTTATTAGTTGTCCTGGCCTAGTTCCACAGAGAAGTGGAGGTAAAAAAAAAAAAAAAAACAATTCACCTTTAGGCCTGTGTACTTGGTTCAGCTGAGCAAAACTTATTTAAGACAAAACCGAAACCTGACACAGGTTCTGACAACCTGGGCTGTGAACTATTTTCGGGGAGATTTCCTAACCTCCTAGCTTTTGGATCTGTGCTCTGCATTTAAAGCAGCTGTCTCCCTGAGATGGGTAATTTGTCAAGTAGAAATAACAAAGAGAAACTGAACTCAGCCTTGCTGCTGTGCTGTCTTCCTAGATCGGCTGTTCTACATTTACACCTCTGGAACAACTGGAATGCCAAAAGCTGCCATTGTGGTGCATAGTAGGTGAGGAACAGTATCTGCCCTTGGTTGTTATCTGTCAATATTCAATATTTTTATTTCTGGAGATTTTTAATATGTGGACAAATGAAGGAGGCCTTGGGGTATGGATACCTCTCCAATTGAAGGAAGATGCGTGCATGCACAGACATACAGACCTCCAAACGCCCCTGGTATTACCATTTTGTTTCTGTGGAGAGTAAGGAAAATAGCCTTGATGGAAGTATGCAAGAACTATTATGTAAGCAAAAGAACTTTAAAAAAGTTAATATTTGGGAATGAATCAAGAACTCTTAGAACTGTGACTTCAAATGCGATCAGACAACGTAGCAATTAGAGCATTGGATTACTTCTAGGAGACCCCTATTCAAATCCCCACTTAGTTATTGTAATTATAACCTCCCACTATTACTAACTCCCTACTATATAACTCATTGGAAGTATAGCTGTTTCTTAGTCTAGTTTTTTCACAGGTTTTTAACAGGAGAGAATAAGTGGCAAAGATCATAAATTCAGCAATATTCAAAAATAACTTTAAAGAACATGTCAAACCTCACATAAGCATGAGCACATCACCTCTCTGCTATTCATTAATGCTGCAGCTCCCCCCTCCTTACCTCCCCCCCCCCCCCCCCCCCGGGCTTCTACATAAACTTTAAAAAAAAATAGTGTGGCTCCTTTGAGAGTCACAATAATGAACAGTGCCTCGAAATTTCTCCAAAAGCCTGAAAAAGGAGGGAAACTTTAATGAATAGTAGAGATGCTATGTTCACACAAAATCTAATTTTCCTAATCATTATGCAGCCATGAGCTCCTGAAGAAAATATGTATGTATGTAAAAAAATTATTCACTCACAGTGGGGGGACACTGGAGGATACAGGGAAAAGCTGCAGTTGCCCTGTATAAAAGTACAACTGCAACTTCCTTGGGAGAGAGGCTTATTTTGTTTGGTTCACGAGATCTGGTTCAGCTCTGTATTTCTTTACCCAGAAAGAAACAGATAAAGGGCTAATTGAAGAATAATAGCAAAGTAAATAGATGAAGAGTTAAAAGGACAAAGAGAAGTTTTAACTAAATAATAATTTAAAAGTTACTCATCGAAAAAGAGGGTTGTTTTTTTTTTTTAAACAACCTTTCCCCTCTATCTTGCAACATCAGGTTGGGTGACTTGAGAGCTTAAATAATCTTCCCATTGTCTTCATGTAATTGAGTCATTGAGTGTAGAGGTGTTCTCAGTTAACAACCACTCATTTAGCTTGCCAACTTCCCACAGGCAAAAATCAATGGGAAAGCTGGCAAGGAAGGTCACAAGTCATTCTCCTAAGTCATTTGCGCTCCCATTGCTTTTTCTCCCAGGAGGAATCCCCAGGTAGTAGGGTGTATGAGCCCTGGAAGGGGGAGGGGGGCAGATAGCCACTTGCCCAGGCACTCTTGTACTGTGCTACCTGCTCCCTGGCCTTGTGGCAGATGCTCCATCAGGAAAAAACCACTTTCTCCATCCTGCAACACCCCATAACATTCACCTGCCTGTTGGCCTGCTTGTAAGCCGCTTCAAGGAAGACTTGTTGTGACCAAGGTTTACAGTTTCCTGCCGTGGTCCCTAATTGACTGCTTGTTGGAAACTGGCAGGAATTCACAAGTCATGTGAGGTCCTTGCTTAATGGTCCACCATCCTTATGATGAGAAAACAACTCCCAAGATTGCCACTGCTTAAGCGATGCAGTCACAGAATATCACGCTTTACGACTGCATCACTTAACAACGTAAATTCCAGACTCAGTTACTGTTGTGAAGTGAGGACCTGTAGTTTCTCCCTGAGATGTATTCATGCACTGCAGTCGAGGTGCCAACTGACCACTGAGTACTGTTATACTGCAGGCCAGTATTTGAATCACTGGTTTTCTGCAACTGCCCTTTGATCCTAGAAGAATTTTTACAAATCTTTTGTGTTATCTAGTACCAATTAAGTGTAACTCTATTGATATCTATTTTTTCCTTTTATTGCAGATATTACCGAATTGCTGCTTTTGGTTACTATGCTTACAGAGTGACCACAGATGACATAATCTATAACTGCCTACCACTGTACCACTCAGCAGGTAGGCTGGCATTATGGCTGAATGTTTTAGGATGGAGGTTGGCCTGGGTATTACCAGGGGCACTCTGCTAATGTTTCCCGGGGTTCCTGGCAAGCATATCCTGCTGACCGTTTTTCTCTTTCTGTCTCTTAGGGAACATCATGGGTATTGGCCAGTGTGTGGTTCATGGTCTGACGGTAGTGATTAGGAGGAAATTTTCTGCCAGTCGCTTCTGGGATGACTGCGTGAAATACAAGTGTACAGTAAGGAGATCTCTGAACTCTTGTAGACACCACAATTAGTAGTTGGTGGGAGCAAATGCAATTTGGGGAAGGCTGCTTGGCAACATAGTTACACATTTAAAAAAAAAAAAAGAACCAAGAAAAGGCAGCAGTAATGGGATGAGGGCAAATTGAGATATTGCTTTGCTTACGAAATACTGGTGTAGTCTTTCATAGCTGGCATCAATGAAGCAGTCATGTGCTTTCAGGCTGAATGGCTGTAAACTAGTTTTCCTTTGCCCTGATCAGCCACAGGTGCTGGCAAAAGGTCAGGGCAAAAGAAAATTAGACCATGGCCATTCAGTTTGAAAGCTCATCACTGCTTTATATCTTACTTACAATTCAACGTAACACGTTAATAGGTTATTCCCAAAACTTCTTTGTCCAGCTTCTTGCCAATTGGTGTCTCAACCAGATTTAGAAAGATTAAAAGCAATAGCAACCATGGAAGGGTAATCATTATTAAATCATTGATTCTCAGCTATTGTTAAGTTTTCTTGCTCAGATAATTGCATGAAGTGGAATTGAGGCATAACCAGAAATCGTTTATTGTAAATGCTACTAAACCTATGCATTAAATACACTTGCTGCAGAAACAAATTAATGACCAGTGGCAGAGTGAGAGGTCCAGAAACTCAGTAGATTATGGCTCAGGAGCAGATCAACAGTCATCTCAGATGCCGCCAAGTTCACAGCACTGAGAGATCACCTCTTCGTTTTCTGGAGTGGAGATGAACAGTTTTACCTGCTTTTCTTGCCTAGATGTCATTAAGCTTTTGTTATTGTTGTTGTAGTTTGGGTAGCACACTTCAATCTGCAGATTTAATAGGAACTTACTTTTTTTCTTTGCAAAAAAGATTCCTATAGGACAGAGGTGTCAAACTCGAGGCCCGGGGACCGGATTCAGCCCGCAGGGTGCTTAGATCTGTCCTGCGGGGCTGTCCTGGAAACAGCGAAGGACCGGCCCGCAGTGCCTCTGCCAGCAAAAATGGAGCTCGCGGGGGCTGCATGCAGCCATCCCGAGCTCTGTTTTCTCTGGCAGAGGGTGCAGGAGGCAGTCGCAGCTGAAAATGGAGCTTGTGAGGGCTGTGGGCGGCACTCCCAAGCTCCGTTTTTGCTGGCAGAGAGTTGCAGGAGGCCATCACAGGCGAAAATGGAGCTTGGGAGCCCACCTTTGTGACATAGCGCTCGGGCCACCACAGGCGCCCCTGACACAAGTGATGTTGAGCTGGCCACACCCACCCTGGCCCCCCAAGGTTAAACATAATGCTGATGCATCCCTCAATGAAGTTGAGTTTGATACCCCTGCTATAGGAAATCCCTTGATTTTCGGGCTATATTTTCATAGATTTGGCCATTTTGGATAACACAAGCTTAAGGAGGTTTGAGGTTTGAAACAAGAAGTAACCTCTATTCTAGTACTTTAATCCTGGTCTTTACTTATTCTGTCAATTGCCAAATTTTAGCATGCTTTTTTGGACAATAACCTAGTAAACAAAAAAAGAAAAGAAAGAAAAAGCTTATATTAAAGAGTGGCCATTCTTGAGCAGTTTACTTTGTTTAACGGGGTGTTAAAGATTGCCTTTAAGTAAGAAGCAGGAAACATTTCTTGCAGTTTGGAAAAGTTGGGATTCTTCCACCTGTTGGAGTCCAACACTGTTATTGCCGATTGTAGAAAACAGGGTTACTAATACTTTTAAATCATTTAACTTGTGTAATTTATTTAAAAGATTTATTTAGCTGCCCATCTCATATGGCATAACCCTAGGCAGAGTTCACTATAGTAATAAAAGAGTAAAAACATAAAAAAAACATTTTTAATGGCATTCCCATCAGCTTGTAACTATTTTGTGCATTTCAAATGGAGAATGCAAACATTGATACATTCATATGAACCTTAGCAGTACTATTTTTTATGATTCCACAGTCAGCCATGTTATCTTTAATTAGTTATCGATATATGAACAGAAATTTATTTTTTTTTATTTTAAAAAGTTTTTTATTTTAAACACATTAAAAACACATTAAAAATCAAACATATACATACAACAAGAAGTAACACAAAAAAGAAAAATATCACTTTTCTTTCAGCTATACACAGCGGTCTGCTCTTTCTATACATCAATATTTATAAATATTTAAGTATATACTTATTTGACGTTCACTTTCTACTTTATATCATTTCTTCTTTACTAACAAAAGATCATACACATTTTCCCCCTCCTTTCTTCATTCAACTTATTTCCTTATGTTTCAATCATTCATACCATCTACTCCAAACCTTATAATACTTTGATTATTCTTTCCCCTTAATTTCTTTAGTTAATTTATCTAATTCTGCACATTCTAGAATTTTTTTAAATAATATGAGCAGAAATTTAATTTAGAAAAAGAAAATGTTTAAAGAATACATAGCTGTATCAACAAATTCTGTCTCAGAAAAAGCAAGCTTTCTGTTTCTAAGACAGTAGTTTCAATTTATGAGTTGCAAATATTTCATTAATACTTTTTTAAACAAACTGCTGCTTCTGATTAATCACATTTAAGATATTTCTAAATATTCTAATTATATAAACAAATCAGCTTTAAAAACAAAACAGAACTATTGGCATTTTTCAAACTCAATTACTTTTTTCATTTTAAGCCAGGAAAACAACTTAAGTAGATTGGATCAAGATGCAGTGTACCTTGAATATATTGTATTATTATCCAATTTCCTTGGGGCTTTGCCAGGTTACTCTTTAAAATCATGTCTTCCTTGCTTTTCAAAGATCATCCAATATATTGGGGAGATTTGCAGATACCTGCTGAACCAACCAGTGCGGGAAGCAGAAATGCAGCACCAGGTGCGGTTAGCTATTGGAAATGGCTTGAGGCCCACCATTTGGGAAGACTTCACACAGCGGTTCCGAATCAAACAGATTGGAGAGTTCTATGGCGCTACTGAGTGTAACTGCAGCATTGCTAATCTAGATGGAAAGGTAAATTGAGAAGATGTCTTTCTGTACTATGGATACTTTTTTTTTTTTTTAAACCAAGCTCTTCATGCAAGGATGGGGCAAATGTTTGGAAAATCTGTAGCATGTGGGCTTTTTCAGCTTCATTTTTGCATCTGGGAACATACAATATTTTGCATAGCTACCTATCTGCAATGAAGGAGCGTGCCCTTTAAAACCTCTTGGCTGGATGTCAGATCTACAGTGCTGTGACTGTATGAAGGAAGACAGCTGGGCTTTTAAAGTCACTGAAGAAGTGATTGGATTAGTAGGAAAATCCCTTCACAGAGAAGGTCACGATTACTGTAGATATGACAACAATTTGTTGACTCTCAGCAAGTTCAGTTACTACCCTGTACTGCTTGTTGCCAGTTCAGAGCTAATAGCATTCTTTCTCTAACTCTGTGGGCTTTTATCAGTATTTGTTTAATTAACAGATTGCAAAAACTGGGGTTGCAGTAATATGTTGCAATGTATTCTGTCCCTTAATGTTCCTGATTAGAAGTCTAGGAACCATGGAGACCTTTTTTTTCCTCATGCCAGACCTCAAGTCTTTCCTCGGCTGTGCCTTGTAGCACTAGAAACTTTAGCCTGCATGTTTTATCAATACACAGAAAATGAAAAACAAAGTGTTCTTTTTTGCCTTTCTCAAAATCTCTATATAATACAAGGAGGAGAAAACTTTGCTGTTTTATTCTCCTCAAATTTACATCCCATTCCTGGATTTTAAATACAAATTGCCAAGAGCCTGAGCAGGCTAACTTGGGCCCCCAATGGAGGGATCCCATTCTGGAGGTGGCTAGTAAATTAGACAGAGATTCCACTTCCACCCTGTTTACGCATTAGCCCTTTTTATCTACTTTGCTATTTTTTATCTTTAATTTTAATGCCCACCATTTTAGTATGCTTAACCTTCTAATTGTCTGTATTATTTAAGATACTACAAGCCACCCAGAGATGCTCAATAGTGAAATGGGCAGCATTTAAATGTAATAAATAAATTTAATTTATATTCTACCATCACACTATCGAGCAAATCTGGGTGGCTTACAAACATCATAAAAACAAAGACAAAATAGTAAAACATTAAATGTTAAAATGAACAGAGATTAAATGTTAAAAAAACCGAATACTATTCGTTGGAGCTAGAATCTTTTTGCTATTCCACTAACCACCTCCAACATGGAATACCCCCAATCAGGGCCCCAGGCCAATTGGCGGTGCCAGGTTTTGAGGTTCTTACAGAAGGCCAAGAGGCTAGGAACAGATCTCACCTCAAGGGGCATGATATTCCAGAAGGCAGGAACCACGGCAGAAAATTTCCTTCTCCTGGATTCTGCCAGCCGGAATTCCTTGACCAATGGGGTCTGCAGACTGCCCCTTCTGCCAGCACAAGTGGGGCAGACCAGTCCCAGTGTTCTTGTTTGCTTGCTCCCCTCAAGTGGCATCTCACCATTCTGTAGAGCTTGGAAATTCAGAGTATTTTCCTAGCAAATGATAAACTCCTTAGCAAAATGTATGCAGCATTTGGAGGCCTCCTTTGCTTTTAATATTTTTTACTCTTGACAGGTGGGAGCCTGTGGCTTCCATAGCCGGATTTTGCCAAATGTATATCCTATCCGCTTGGTGAAAGTTAATGAGGATACCATGGAGCTAATACGTGGCACAAATGGCCTTTGTATCTCCTGTCAACCAGGTAAATAAGTCTGACAATGCTTTATGCTTTAATTGTAACTTGCAGAATAGAGGTTCCTACACAATGTCAATTCTCCGGGAGTTAAGCTGACCTGGATATTGTTAATTATTAATGATTGTGTCCAATTTAATCAAGGGCAAGGAGAATTTACAGGCTCCTTTTTGACCTGCTTCATAGGCAAATACAATAGTCCTTGCTTAACTATAGTAATTGGCACTGGAATTTCTCTCATCAAGTGATGTGGTTGTAAAGTATGATGGCACATTACCACACCACTTACAATGGCAGTTCCTGCATGTCTGGTTGCTATCGTTAAGCAAGTCCCACATAGTTTTGTTAAGCATGCCATCACATGATCACTGTTTGCAACCTCCTGCTGGCTTCCCCACTGGCTTTGCTTGGTAGAGGTCAGCAGTGAAGGTTGAGAATGGCAATCAGTGTATGTGACCACAGACACTGCAATATTGTTATTGCAAGCCAGTCACCGAACTCCCAGTTCGTGATCACATAACAGATGTAATTTTGGTCACTAAATGAGTGGTTGTTAAGGACTATCTGTGGATGTCATTTTAAAGAGAGGAAATGATAGAGCATTGTTCAAGAGTACAAGCCTTGCCCATTCACCATGAACAATATTTAATCATAATTTAAAACTACCTACACAACCTGAATAGTTGGAAGGTGGCATGTAATTAGGTAAACAAATCTGTAAACGAAGACAAGCAAATGACAAACGGAACCTCTATAAAACAACAAAGTTAATCACTGATATTTGAAAGTCAAGAACAAAAAAGAACATTTAGGAGTGGCCTAAAGAAAACAGGCTGAGTAGGCATAGAAAATACTGTATCATATAGAAAAGTGATAAAAGCAATTAAACTAAGAAAAGTACTAAAGAAAAGGTTACCATACATAACCAGCTATTCAGTTTAGCAGATTAGTTAATTGCAGATTATGTAACCTGTACCTTGGTTTACAGGTTACAGATACTCATGAATTTTGTTTGGGTTGCATTTGAAGAAGAGAATCTTGATCTGAATGTCCATCACCAATTGAGGTTCAGAATATAACTTTCTTTTAAATTCTTTTTTTGAGGAGGGGGCAGTTCAAAAGGCAACCATTACAAGAGAATGTATTTTTAGGACAAGACACATTTAGAAATATATATATTTAGGCTTGAAAATACAAATACACAATCCTTTTAAAAATTCCTACTTTATAATGGAATCAAATAACACTTTATATTGAATATGCACTTTTTAAAAATTCAGCATTTATTTCAGTCCTCCAATTTTCAGCTAAAGTGTTGCTGCAGAAGACCTAAAAGATGTGTTAGGATAGTAAGAGACAAAATTTAAATCAAATGAATATTCAATAAGAATCAGATCAGTTATAGAACTGCTAGATGAAAAGTAGTAAATATATTTGTGTCTCAATTTTTGCTGCGAAGTTGTGCCAAAGGTAATAGCACACATAAAAAATCCATGCAGATATCCACAACTGCTATAACAACAGAATATGTTAATTATTTTTTTTTCTGGAATTCTTCCTTTATTTAGGAGAACCTGGACTTCTTGTGGGCAGGATAAACCAAGAAGATCCCTTGCGGAGATTTGATGGCTATGTCAATCAGAATGCAACTAACAAGAAAATAGCTTATAATGTCTTCAAGAAAGGAGATCAAGCCTATCTTACAGGTATTCTTTATGCTGATGTCTTGGTCCCTTTGTGTCCTGGAAGGATAATTTTGTAATTTTGAATTATTCATATATTACAGTCAAAATTATAAAATTATATAGTAATATAAGTTCCTCAGAAACTAAAGACATATTCAAATATTTGAAATTCTTTCTTAAGCATAGACCTGTAGTAGTATTTAGCAACAAATAATATTTTGAATAAAATCACTTAATGCCATGATGAATTCAAAGTTGTTGCTTCTTATACATGCATGATTCAGGGAAGCAGTATTTTATAAACATAGACGTGCTCCCAATATTATTTCTTTACTTAAAACTGTTGACAATGGCTTAAAAGCACAATGCAGTGCAAATAAAACACTTTTATTGCCTAAGCTTAATTATCAACATTATTGTTTTTGCTCTGTTTGGGGATGAACAGAATTACTTTCCAGTATGGATGTGGGTTGTTCTTCTACAAGGAGTCTCTTGATTTGGTTCTGGCCATCATTCCTGGGAGATAGTTTATGTATAACGTGGATGATCTTTCTCTCCCATTTACCAAATCATTTTTACATGTTTGTTCTTGATCCATCTGTTGTATCAATAATTAGGAAACAATATGTTTATTGTATTCTAGTCCTCATTTGTTGGAGGGGTGTGTGTGATGGCTCAGTGGTTAAAGACGTTGAGCTTTTTAAATGGAAAACTGACAGCCCGGGTTCAAGACCCAAGTGCCGCAAAATGGGATGACCTCCCATTCTTGGCCCAGCTCCTGCCTACCTAGCTGTTCAAAAGAATGGAAATTAATATCACTTTGGTGGGAAGGTAACAGTGTTCCTTGTGCCTTTGGCGTGTAGCCAGACTGGCCACATGACCACAGAATATGTCTTGGACAACGTTGGCTCCCTCAGGCAAAAAGATAAAAAAGATCAGCACCGTGCCCTAGACTTGGACACAACTGGACAGAGAAACCTTTATCTTTATCCTCATTTGTTGAACTCCCAGCTGGAAGATAACAGTTTGGTAGAAGCACAGTCTTCTTGATACATACTGAAATCCTATTCTTCTGCAGGAGATGTCCTAGTGATGGATGATCTTGGCTATATGTACTTCAAAGACCGCAGTGGGGATACATTCCGTTGGCGTGGGGAGAACGTTTCCACCACCGAAGTGGAAGGAATTCTCAGCCATATTCTCAGCAAGACAGACGTGGCAGTTTATGGAGTAGAGGTACCAGGTAATCTAGAATTTAAAAGCTTAGCAAGCAGGTCTGTCAAGTTCAGAATCAGTTGATACTGTTCAAAGATATAATAAAAAGAAACAAGAAAGGCAGCTCGAAACATACACCTATAGTAACACCTGAAAACCATTCATTTATATTGATGTTAAGGCTGAAAAAAAATATCTTGAGCAATAACCATAGTGATAGAGAGACAAGGGTGCAAACTTTTATGACAACAGATATATTACAGGAACTCCAGTTATTTGGTATTCATTCTGAGACCTGAGCAGAAGCAGCAAAAATGACCATTAGTAGAATGAGAAGTTGAACCTCTTTTTCTGTTTAATAGCAAAGGTGTTTTACTTTGCTGTGTCACCAACATCTATTGCTCCTTCAGAAACCTTTTTTGTGTTAGCTCACTTGTTTGAACGAATAGTTACTAGTTTTGGTCTTAGAGCAAACAGCAACATAGGAGATTTCTTTGTTTCGTTTTGCAAAGCTGCTTCAACCTTCCACAAGGAGAATGTATGACAGGGAACAGCTTAGATGAGTTATTTGATGTTATTTGGCTGAGGTATAATATTTATCCCACTTTCTAGCCACAAAGACTCACTCATAATAAATTAGATATTAGTACATTGTGCTAATGGCGAACAGGTACCATGCACAAGTGGAAGACCCAGGATCTTCTCTGGTGATTTACCAACTAAGAACTTAAGTAAGAGAATACAAAAGGGAAGCCAGGTAGGAAAGGGGTGGGGGGGGGGGGGAGAGAGAGAAACAAGTTGCGATAAATATTTGCAGCCTGTTGAAATCATTTCACGTATGTTTGCTGCAATAGCTGGCTGGTGTTAGCCAAATAAGTCTTCCTGTTGCAGTCACAGGTCCACTGACAAATGGAAGAGAGTTATTTAGAAAAGGAGAAAAGCAAGGTTCCCCCCAGTGCTTATTCTCTGCAGTTAGGCTCGTTTGCTGGGGAGATGAAGTGCACAGCTGGATGGGTCTAGGACTTTTCAGCTCGAACTTTTGACGCTGCCTCTTTCTCCTCCAGGGTTTTGCCTCCACGTTTTTACGCCTCGGCACTTTGGGCCACGGCTCCTCCGTCCCAGTCCCTTTGCTGCGGCCCATTCGTGGAAGTATGGTTCATGTTGGGGTTTTGGGCGCCCAGGACAGTTTGCAGCCATGGGGGCTGCAGTTCAGAGGGAGGCTCTGTCAGTTCGGAGCCTCCCGAGGCGGCCGAGAGCAGCATGGGGGAGGGATCCAGCCACAAAAGATGGGGGGAGGGGGGCTGTAGAGGACGAGGGATCCATCAGGTGGGGTTCCCAGGGCCTCTCCCTGTGGAAGAGGGGGCTGGGAGGAGGCAAAGGTATTTCTACCCTGACTGGGGCTGCCCTAGTTAGTAACGCTTGGGGCTCTGAAACACACACACACATGCCCTGGCCACGAGCCCCTCGTCTGTCAGGTTGGAGTCTCCCGAGGTTGCCGGGAGCAGCGCAGGGGGAGGGGGGGGTCTGTAGAGGGTGAGGGATCTATCAGATTGGGCTTTTGCAACCACCAGGGGGCCAAATGGCCAAAGGAAAGAGATAAGACTGATAAGGCTAATGAGTATTCTATCCTTTTTGCAGGAATACACAAATCTAATTAGGAAGTCAGGATGTTATTTTATGACGTTTCTGACTGTATCAAAAGAAGTTACACCTTCTCTGAAGTGTAGCCTCTGTTTAAGTTTCTTGTTTGGCATTTATGATCTTAAACGTATTATTATTGGTCCTTACAGTTGGAAATGAAGGGGAGTGAGGAGCAACACTAATTCCAATTGTTTATCCTTTTCTCTTTCTCTGCTCACATTCCTTTCCCCAAACATCCCTGGGAGGGCTAGAGGCATGCCAGCCAGGCTTCCCACTGAAGTCCAGGGGAAGACCGGGCGCTCTTATACCATTTCCTCTGTATATCTTGATGGCAAGATATGCAAATTGAGGTTGTAACAGAAGATTTTGAGCTATATGCAATGAGGGACAGTGTTTGAAGTCAGAGAGGAAAATGAGGGTTCCTCCTGGTGCTGCTGCCCAAGGGAAGCCGCCGGGATGCCATGCTGCTCTTGAAATAACTTTGCCCCCTCCCAGCCCCCTCTTCCACAGGGAGAGGCCCTGGGAACCCCACCTGATGGATCCCTCATCCTCTACAGCCCCCCTCCCCCCGTCTTTTGTGGCTGGATCGCTCCCCCATGCTGCTCTCGGCGCCATGGGAGGCTCCAAACTGACAGAGCCTTCCTCTGAACTGCAGCCCCCACGGCTGCAAACTGTCCTGGGCACCTAAAACGCCAGTGGGAACTGTACTTTGACGAATGGGCCGCGGCGAAGGGACTGGGATGGAGGGGCCAGGGCGTAATAACGCAGAGGCGAAACCCTGAAGGAGAAAGAGGCAGCACCAAGAGTTCGAGCCGAAAAGTCCCATTCCTCAGCTGGATTGGATCTGCAGCTGCCAATGCCTTCTTTGTGAAAATGTACATATTAGAATGGGCAGTCTTTATCATTTTGCTTTATGCTGGTCTATGACCATAATAACATTTTGCTTATTTCCTTTTTAAATTTTAGGAGTAGAAGGCAAGGCTGGAATGGCAGCTATTGCTGACCCAGAAGCAAAACTGAATCCTAACGTTCTGTTTTTGGAGATACAGAAAGCACTACCTCCATATGCACGGCCTATCTTCCTCCGATTTCTGCCAGAGGTTGACACCACAGGTAACACAAACTGAAAAAGGTGCCTAAGTTTAAACTAAAGGACCAAGATGGAATATATAATAGACTAAAAAGATAATACAGAGTAATTATTTATTTTTATTAAATTTATTTGTTGTCCATGTCACCACAAGGTGATTCTGGACGGTTTACAATATTAGAAGTGATGAAATTATTACAATAAGAATACAAAATTATAATTAAAAGATGGGAGGGGAGGAGCAAAATGGGAGAGGGGGATCTATTATTAGTCTATTATTACTACTAGCTATCTTTTAGCATGTGTTTTATGTCCAACCTTTTTTTACTTCTAAACATTGCTAATTGTTTTGCTGTGTATGGGTCTTTGAAATAAACCTTGAAGGAAGTCAGAAACTGTTCAGAAGTAGATAATTTCCTACTTTACTAGATAGTCTGGTGATATCAGATATGGAGTATTTTCCTTGATTGGACAAAGCACTAGACTCCACAAAGAGGTTGTCTTTTAATTATCTTTCATATTCTTTTCAACTGAAGATGGTATTCTAGACATGTGAAGGGAAAAAAAGGAGGGTCCACCTAACATCATTAAGATAGAATGTCCAGATTATCTGATCTGCAGTGAATATGAAGTATGTGCTGATATTCAAGAGCAGGTTTAGCTATTCTGTCTGTATGTGAATGTCACTTTCCTGTATTCCCCCCTTTTCTTAATAAACTCAGACATTTAGTTTGTTTTTTTGAAAGGAATTGTAAGGGAGTGTCTGCATGAAAGATCATGCAATTACATACTCACCTCTTGTGAATTGGCATTAGATTTGTTGTTCTGGGCTTTGGACGAGAAGTTTGAAAGCACTTTCTATTTTTGGAGAGCTGGGATGAAGGGAGGAGGGCAAAAGACTCCTCAGCTAGACAAGAGTATGAGAAGAAGTTCACTGTCTGATGGCAGCATATCATAATTATTTTATTGGGAATCCCTTGGAAGAGGAAGTCCACCAGTGAGATTTACATTATCCTCCAGTTTCTAACAAATACTTTGTGCAGACTAAACAAACATCCCCTTTCTTTCTTCGCTAAAGTACTGTAACTGATCTAAAGTAACTACCGTGTTTTCCCGAACATAAGACCGGGTCTTATTTTCTTTTAAGCTTGTCAATAAGCACTTGGGCTTATTTTCGGGGAGGTATTATTTTTTTAAGGTGCAGGAGGCGGCGAGCACAATCACCTCATGGCTGCTGAGGCCGTTAACCGCGGGCCGCAGATCAGCTGATCCAGCGAGGGCTGGGAGTTTTGTCTCTCCGGCTGCCAGGAGATATTTCCAATGCACTCTTGCTAGCCCCAGCCCTGCCCATGGCAACCTTGCAGCCGAGGGCCCCTCTGTTCCGCAGCTCACCTTGTGGTTATGGAGCAGGCGGCGAGCACGGTTTGTGCTCCGTCAGGCCTGGAGCTCGGGTGTTGCTTAGGTTGCTGCTACGATGAGGCAGAAAGCCATGCGGCCCATTGGAATCAGCTCCCTCCGCCTCTACCCTGCTGCTGCTTGAGAATAGGACAGGCAATTGTGGGAAGTGCGTGCTTACAATAGAAGCAAAGCCCAGCCTGTCCCTTTCAAGCGATCAAATGTCTGTGTGTGCGAGAGAATGAGAGAGAAGAGAAACAACGGAGGGGAGTAACAAGAATTGCAGGCAATGCTGTTTGAAAGGGTTTCCTCTCCACCATTTCTCTTCTCCACTTCATCCACCTGCCTGCCCACCGCACCTGGGCCTGCCAGGCACCATCCGCCCCAAATCAAGGAGCAGGAAGGCTTTGGGACAGCGCTCTTCTAGCACCCACTGCCCTGGCAAAGGTGAAGCTGAAGCAGGCAGAGTCCGTGCAGGGCTCCTCCAGTGGACTCCCCATCCCCCACCCCACTCGGGGGCGGCCCATACACAAGGTGTGAGTACGGGTTGAGTTTGTCATTTCACCTTTCTGCCTTTTGCGAATCTGTGGCTGCACGCAACAAAAGCAGCTTTCTTTCTCTTTCTTTCTTTCTTTCTCTCTCCCAAACTCCACCCGAAATGAGTATTTGTGAGACTCGTCGCATTGCTGCAGCCTTTTGGAGCAAGCTGCTGCAAGGCTTGTGCCGTTGCGCCCGCGAGCGGTGGCACCACTACAAAGTTTGACATACCGGCGCAGCCACGAGCAGCAGGACACCAGCTGCACCGGTATGATGAAGCTCGCGGCGGTGCTGCTGTTCACGCACGCAATGATGGCACAAGCAGCTTTGCCAAGTCCTGCTCCAAGAGGCTGCGGCGGCGGCGCAACAAGTCTCACAGAGACTCATTTCTAGTGGAGTTTGGGGGAGACAAAGACTTCTGCTGCTTTTGTTGCGTGCAGCCAAAGGTTCGCAAAAGGCAGGAAGGTGAAACAATTAATATAGCGTGGAATTGTCTCATGGCGAGTTGACTGTGGCGCCTTGCCTTTTGCATGTAATTACCAACAATTTGTTTCTATCTTCTTTCTTTTTCCCCAATAGGCACTTTCAAGATTCTGAAGACCCGTTTACAAAGAGAAGGCTACAATCCACACCAGATGTCAGATCGGTTATACTTTTTGGATGTGAAACTTGGCAAGTACCTACCAATAGATGAGTGCATTTTTGAGAGGATCCAAACTGGAAAAATTTCTCTTTGATTTAATTGGTGAGACGACTCCTAAAGGGCCTGATGTCGAAAGGCCTTGTTTTGGTAGAGAAATAGACTTGAATAAATAAGCAAAGCAAGGTTTTAATATGCAACAGGGAAAAACTACACTATAGTGTGAGAGCAAGATGGTTTTCCTCCCTTTTTTTAAAAAAAAGCACATTAACCATTTCCAGAGCAAAGAGAATAGCTCTTTTTGTATTGTTCAGTTTTTAGAAAGGCCTTTTCTTCCTTATAACTATTGTGCTAGGGAATTCCATATGAAAACGGAAATGGTTTCTGATCTGCATTATTATATATTCAATGTCCTCAGTATACCAGGGATGACTAAACCTGTTGTAGCAAAACTGATCAAATTATTTTCTTGTGTGTTACTTAGCTATATTTCACTGCGTTAAAGCAGAGAATAATTGCTTAGGCTAAGGCCTTCAGTTGCTTTAGACTTTCCAGGTTCCAAACATACAGATTTAGAGTTCCTCCAATTGTTTCTTTGTAGCTTTATTTGTAGCTTTAAGGAACTGACTGTCAAAATGCAAGAGTTTATGTGTAGAGAAACTTGAATAGAAAAACCAGAAACAGGACTAATAAGATGAAATAACAGTATTATTTTAAAAAGATATATACGTACAGTATATTGAAAATAAGTTGGTTCGGAAACTCTGCTTGAAAGGTTCTTTTAATGCTTTTTGAGCAGAAAGGTATTGTGGTACTTCAAAGTCCATTTACCTACAGCAAATCAATTGGCTGTTATATACTACACCCATGTGGGAAAATAATTGATGTATGTTCTGTTAATCTACTTTAAATCATCTTATTTAAAACAAATGTTTGTTTGGAGGAATGGGATATTTCAAATAATTATTTGACTGCTCCAGAATCTTGAAAAGACAGTTCCATTAATCCCTGAAACAAGTGGATATCTGATGCTTTTCAGTCTTTGGTCTTGCTACTTTCTTGTGATCAACATAGGAAGCCTGTCAGCTCATCAGAGACCATTTGCAACACATTTCTCACACTGATCTTCCAGCAATATCTGATTTGGACATTCCTAACTTTGCGCTTCTTTTCATTAGTGCCATTTGGGTAGATGGCATTAAGAATTTACACAAAGACGATACAAATGGATTGCTTGAATTTTGATTGACTACCTGCCTGTTCAAAGAAGCTGTAATTCTTGGGATACAGTAATATGGAAATATTCTGTTACCAATGTACATACTACTGGCCTGCAATATGATTGTGAATGGAATGTTTCAGGTACCCTGAATCACTTAAGATCAAATTAATTTTCCTTGAGGATATTTTTCTCTTTGGCAGAAATGGAATTTCATGTAAGAGTATTTTACAAACACATGTACAGAACAATGTTATTTTGTATTTCTGAGAACACCAAGTATTGTACTAGCCAGGCAATTGATAACTGTTCAGAAGCCATGGGACTCATCTGTTTCCCTTTTTTAATTATAAGACCCAGAATGTGCCTTTTCCAACTTCTCTTCAGAACGAGTTAAAACAAGTTAACAATTCTGTTATGAACATAAGATGTATTAGTTCTTGCATAAATAAACATACCTACAGCTAACTGAATTTGATCTGGAGAAAAAGGTTTGTTTAAAAAAGCAAACAAAAACTAATTTTGCTCCTGGTTTTAAGAATCATGCATTGTCTAACTGAATTTTTTGAAGCAATGTTACATTTTGTTATTGGAGTCACTATTGCCAAAATATAACATTGATTTGAGAAAAACTTTATAAGAATAAAGAACCTTAAAAAAAACATATCTGAGTTATGTGCATACCTACTCTGTTAATGAAAATGTTCAGTGTGTTTGTTGTTTCATTTTCCAGTGTCTGCTGTTTGTTCTCTCAGTTTTATTAACCTGGCCAAGCAAAAAGTTCACCACTCAGTATAGCTCTTATATCTCCCTAATTTGCATAAAAATATAACTTTACTAAAGGATTTACCTCAAGCTATACAATAGGTCATTAATACAGGGATGGGCAATAATTTATATTCTTGCCAGCCCAATCCATGTTGCAATTCCAAGGGCAAGATGTCCATCTCCAAGTTAATCTTTTGTTCCAAGAAATATAACTTGCACAATGGATTGACACAAAGTAAATATTACAGCTTTGGCATCTGACTTCACATCTATTTCAGAAGTTTTTGGTTGGCAACTAAATAGCCCCCAGTTCTTGGGAGTAAACTTTCTTGGAATCAACAAGCCTTACTTCCAAATAAAAATAGACATAACTGTAATGTAAGCAAAACATGTCACTCTTCCGTCAAACTGGATTTTCTATAGTCTTTTTGCCCAGTAAGGATTCATGTCTATTCTAGACTTTCCTCAAGAAACTGATTTTATTGAAATGATGCTGCATTTTTCTGAGCTGCTCAAGTCCCATTGATCTCAATTACTTCGTTAATCTGGTTCCAACATTGCTTTAATGGAGCACAATTAATTTACCACACTTAAGAGACATAAACTCTTCCTCCCTGTATTTATCTTAAGATCAAAGTCATATCCATATAAACCTAGTTTGGGGGAACTGTTTGAAATTGGTAACAAGATGACTCTGGGTGAAGAAATTGAATAAGCTTGTTTAGTACATCAAGGAAAACAGCATTTCAGTAGATACAATCACACTTAAAAATTTTCAGTTCTAGCCAAAAGAGGTTCTGAGAGCCATAAGAACAGAGAATTACTAGTTGTCCACTCCAGGGTATATATTTATAGGATTCTGTGCAACTTGAAACTTAGAAAACCTTTGAACTATACTTTTAAAAGTCTTCTTTCCCAATCCTTCTCAACATAGTGTTTCTCCAAAATGTACCTGTTTTGCTTAGGGACAGTTTATTTTATTTTCTCTTTTTATTTCCAAGGCATTTACAGATATGTTCCCTATTCAATCTGATAATATAGCAATATCTAATCGCTGAAGTTTGTTAACTGGATGCAAACTATAACTAAACAAAATGCCATAGGTAATCTGCATTTCACCTCAGTATGATTTTGCAGTATACTGACTTTACTTGCTTAAGAAATGCTTTCTTCTACTTAACATGACTACTTTGCATCAAAGTCACCCTGAATTTTCTGTGCTGCCTGATGTGGCTGTTATTACAGAACTGCTGTTTCAAACACAGGCTATATATACTGCCCATTTACCAATGATCACCATAAGTAAACCATAGTTTACTCAATCCAGTTTCTGGATTTCACCAATATCCAGAATCAAACTGATGACAGAAGCTAAGATTTAACAACACAATAGGCTTAAATATAAATATCAGAAGACATAGAAAGTTCTACTAGAGCCTTCAAAATCATAGCCTGATGTTTCTTGTCATGATAAATTATTCCTAGTGATGAAAGGGCTTTAATAACTAATTCAGTCAGTCTCTGAGTTAAAAGCTACCTATCACAAGACAACCTCAAAAAAAATATGATCAGCTGGCTACTTCACAGCACAACCCTGCTAAAATTTTGGTGGGGTTTCCATTAGATCTATTTAATCAAAGAAAATTATCCACTTAAAATAAGAAAACCCTTGGAGCAATTCCAGGACATTCACTCTGGTGAAGTGATTAAGGTTTTGGTCAGTAAAGGTGGGCTCACCTAGGTTCAGACCCACTTTGGGGCCATCTCTCAACCCTATTCAACCTTACAAAGCTGTCAGGAAAGCTAAGAGAAAGAGAGAGTCTTATTATAAACCTTAAGAAATCCCCCTTTCTTACCATCTTTGCCTGTCATCCTTGATTTCCCGCCCCATGTTAAACCTCTAATGAAAAAAAACTCAAAGGACCTCCAACATGGCCCCACCTGCAGTCCACTATTTCATTTCGCAATGCAACCATAAGAAAATATTTTGGTCCGGACGGAATAAGTTCCATCTTCATATTCTCTGCAGTACGTCAGAATTCCGCTTGCCAATAAATAAAGGGGGAGGGAGTGCTGGCTTCACCGGTTTCCGGTGGCTTCTTGCATATGTTTCCGCCTTTAACTCCTCCTCCTACGGAGCGTTTCCGCCCGCGTGCCATCGACGACCGCGGCCCCTTCCGCCCGGCCTTGCTCGCCATCTCACCATGGGTCCCTCTCGGCTTCGCTGCCGGGTTTTTTCGTTCCACCTTTCAGCTGCCGCCTCACCTCACTCGCCATGCCCGGCTCTTCGGTGCCACGGCGCGGTCCGGCCGCTGCAGCTTCTCCGCCTCCCCAAATCTCGGTCTTCCCTTCGCCGCAAGAGCTGGGCTCGGCCCTGGCCCAGCTGGTAGCGCAGCGGGAAGCTCAATCCGGGCCGGGTGGGCGCTTCTCCCTGGGCCTGTCAGGTGGAAGCCTAGTGCGGATCTTGGCTCAGGAGCTGCCCGCGGCCGCTGCCTGCCCTGCCCGGTGGCTCCTGGCTTTCGTGGACGAGCGGCGGGTCCCGCTGAACGACCCCGAGAGCAACTTCGGTGCCTACAAGGTGTCTCTCCAGGAGGGGCCTCAAGGCGGGCTGGGGGTGGGGGGTGCTGGGGCTGATCCCCGGGGTGTTGCTGGAGGGAGGGAGGGTGGGTGGGGAGCTGGGAGGCGTGTTTCCTTGGCCGCGGCTCTTCTTCCCGGCAGGAAGGCTGGGCGTGAACTCCCTCGGGTGACGATGGGTCGGTAAACCTGCAGGGATGGGCTGCTTGGCTGCTTTCGGCTTTGATCTTTCTTTTCTTTTTTTGTTCCCCCACCTGCAGTCCCCGCGGATTTGCGATTTAACCAAGCAGATACCTGTCCGCGCTGCTTCTTCACCCATAAATAATAACTAATTTATTATGATTATTTTTGGTGCTGCAAACGCCTTTGCGGAGCTGGACCGAAATCTCCTTTGTTCAGCATCCTATGTGAGACGCTCCCAAACTCTCCCCCCCCCCACGCCCCTCCCCAGCAACCATCTTTAAATGGAATTTCTGCTTTTCACTGTAAAAAGCTGGAACAGATTAATGCCACATGAGTTTGGGTCGATACAAAGCCGCAAACTCAAGCCATGCATGGAGCTGTACGTAATCTGCCTTGTACTGGAAAAGGAGTGTCTGTAGGTGGTTGCTTATTTATTTATTTTTTTGGGATGGGCTGACTTCAGTTTGTCTTCCCTGGGTGACTTCTCCTTTTTTTTTTTTTAGTATCTGCTTATAGGTATTGCAATCTGAAGAGCAGGGATATCTGTTTAATTTAGCATGCTAAATTTAGCAATTTAGCATACGGATGCTCAGGTCAGTCTAAATAGCCTAGAGACTTTTGTCAGATTGGGGATTCAATTGACTGTCAAACATATTGATCGATGGGCAGATGGTGTTGCTAGTTTATTTTCCGTCGACTTTTGTGGAAAAGTAGGAAATCATTTCTGTTCTTTAATAATCTAACAATTGGGTTAAACATTTGCTGAAGGAGGCACTCCCAGATTCAGGAAGATTTGCCTTTTTCTTCCATAAACCCAATACTCCCATGTATAAAAGATAGAACATAGAATAACAGAGTTGGGAGAGACCTTCCCGGAGCTCTGTTTAGGAGTACAGGTAGTCCTCGACTTATGGCCACAATTGAGTCCAACATTTCTTTTGCTCAACGAGATGTTTGTTGACTGAATTTTGCCCCGTTTTACAATCTTTCTTGCCACCGTTAAGTGAATCATTGCAGTTGTTAAGTGAGTAACATAGATAAGTGAATCTGGCTTCCCCATTGACTTTGTCAGAAGGTCACAAAAGGAGATAACATGATCTGAGAGACACTGCAACTTTCATAAATATGAGTCAGTTGCCAAGTGTCTGAATTTTTATCATGTGACCATGGGGATGCTGTAACAGTCGTAAGGGTGAAAAATGATCATAACTCAGTTTTTTTAGTGCCTTTGCAACTTTGAAGAATCACAAAATGGACTGTTATAAGTCAAGGACTACCTGTAGATGACCATGGCAAAGTTACCCATTGGTTTTTTTTTTCTTGTTAGGAATCTTATATCTTTAATCGATGCATGGGAGATCACACTGGCACAAGGGAAACGTATGCTAGCATGGAGATACAGTAATGGGGGAAGGTTCATTTGTAGGGGTGTTTAGTTTCTTATTTTTATTACATGAGTTAGAACGATGGCACCTACAAGCAGGAGGAAATATCAGGAAAATATCAAACCCAAGTTTCACAGAGCTCACAATTATAGTGAAAATGGGAAGTGAAACAGGAAGAAGTGCATGTCAGGTGATGATTGCATAGATCTGAACCTGCTTTTATTCTGCCAGAGGAAACAGACTGTGAGATTCCATAGAATGCTCTCAGAAGTGGATGGGGATTTATCTCCTATCTATTTCATCCCATTCCAACCCCTGCCACATTCTTTTCCTATTCTTAAAAGAGTCCTCCTTGCCACTGGGGTGGTTCTTGGTGAGGGTGGGGTATAAAGGGAATGCAGTAGATGCCTTCTATTTTTCCACCCATTTGTGCTAATGGAATTGAGACAGCAGCCCCTCCTTTCTATGAGAGTCCCACAGTTACTCTTGTCATTCTGTAATAGTGATTTGCATTTTGTTTCAGACATACCTCCTCTCTAAAATTGCTATACCTGATGACCAAATAGTTGTTATCAATCCTTCACTACCAGTAGAAGAGGCAGCGGCAGATTATGCTGAAAAGCTGAAAAAGGTACGGCTGGGAGTTGGTGTATTTTTATTTGACGGTCAGATTTTCTTGCAGAATGCTAGTAACTTAAAGGCAAAGCACAGTGGTTGGAAATGAGATTAAATCCTAACTGATTTTTTTTTGTCAAGAATTCCCTATTTTCAATAGCTCCTCTTGGTTTGATCTGCTGTTTTGCCATTCAGTACTCATAAAAGTTTTCCTGATGTTTGACAAAAAGTTGCTGAACCACTAATTTTGAATATATATTCATGACACAGTTTTGAGCCCAGACTTATAAAAGACCTGCTCATTGTAAATTTCTGGCTGATATCCTTTCAAAGGCCTTGGACAAACTGAACAGTTAGTGGCAAGTTGATCAATATAGATAAAAATTAAAGTATGTTGAACAAAGTTATTACAACAATTCAGCTATGCTGTGTTTAGCGCTTTAGCTCTGAGTTCCAGAAACTGTAATCCTACAGCATCTTCCATATGATGCTGTGGTAGAATAAGGTAAGCCCTGCCTTTTACAATCAGACTACTTGGGACTAGTTAACAAGTGCAAATAGGGATAATTCCTCCAAATGCTTGCAATCTCAGATCAAGTTCAGGACAATTACAATGCGAAGACAGATTGTGGGAAAACAAGTTGTCTTAAAGGATTAAAATTTATAATAGCTAGATCATGGAAACTCTTAACACAATAATGCCAACTGATTCATATTTTAGTACTTTTTTAAATTCCACAGGCCTTCCAGGGTGAAGATATGCCTGTATTTGACCTTTTGATCTTAGGAGTAGGACCAGATGGACATACCTGCTCTCTTTTCCCAGATCATCCCCTATTACAGGTGAGCCAAAGAGAAGAACTGTAGTTGAATTTTTTTGTCTGCTGCTACTTGAGTTGAAGATCCTGTTACGGAGTCATGGCTGTTGCAGATTAAAGGAGCAAAAATCCTGCTGGCTATTCTGAGGAAGCTCACAGTAATCAGATTAAAGTCTATTATAATTTACTTGTGACAGATTATCCTTTTAAAAAGTGATGTTATAACCGTCTGTTGAAATAGATTTTCCTTGGGCAGGAAATAATTAATTGGACAAATAAACATAGAGAACAAGAGCTATCCTTAATTTTGAGAGTCTTGCTTTATAAAGATGTCTAGAGCCAGAGCTGCTCTCTAGTGGCTATGGTGAAGTATCAAGATATCTGTCAGTATGATTGATCTGTCTGGGAGAGATATGGGAGACAACTTTGCCTCTGCTATCCTTAGTTAAATTCCTAACTCATAATAGAGAACAATGGGACAGAAAGCCAAAGAATAGCCAGAGAAAGACAGGGTAGAATAGAGCATTTTCCCCAATTTGCATTCTATTAAACAGGAGTTTTGCCAGTGGCCACATTTCCCAGAGCAGCTCTTGTGAATAGGCAAGACCACCTGTCATGACCATTTTGAGGAGCTCTTACAACTTAATGTTCAAATTCTAGTCATCATGCCCTCCAAACCCAAAAAGTTGCCTATCCTAGCATGCTGATGCCTATTTCTAGCTGGGACCATCAAGAAAGTAATAAATGGCAAAATGTAAAACCTTGTGAAAATAAGCACAATTAATTCCCTGCACTTCTTTCACAGATGGTTCAAAGGTGCAAGTAAACCAATCTAGTGGCAAGTAGAATACCCAACCATTGGAGAAGCCATAAAGATTTGTGAAATAGACATGGATAGGCTTCTCTTGTGGGTAGTAATAAAAAAAAAGTCCATTTCCATGCTCTCCTTTTGGTCGTTCGTCATCTCTTCCTATAATTTCGGTCCCTTTCTTCATCCGATTTGAGCAACCCTTTAGACTCTACTGAGATGGAAATATTTGGTACTGACCAATTTAGAGATGGACTGCTTAATTTTCAATCCTGTAAGTGTTACATAAATTAGATTAAAATGTAGATATTGGAGCTTCTTTGAAGAAATGGTGGTCGGGCAAATTAAAGGTGATTGTATTACTTTTTAGAAGGGGGAAAAATGTATGTTCCATATTATAACACAGTAAAATTGAAATGGCTTCCAGTATTATGAGTGTGTAGTTAACTAGTACATCGGCTAGAGGCGAGACTGACCCCCAATAGTTAAAGCATTAATTGGTTAAACAACAACTTTAATTCCTTAAACCTTGTTTAGTGTTTGATAATCTATACTTATATTCCAAGGGAAAATCCCCTTAGAGCAGGGGTCTCCAAGTTTGCCAACTTTAAGACTTATGGACATGGGGAACCCAGAGATGTTCTATGTCAAGGATCATTTGAAAATGAAACACTCCAAGAACTGCTTAATTTTGAATGCGTTGCATACTTGTAAAATAGCAATAGCACTTAGGCTTATATGCCCCTTCACAGTGCTTTACAGCCCACTCTAAGTGGTTTACAGAGTCAGCATATTGCCCCCAACAATCTGGGACCTCGGAAGGATGGAAGGCTGAGTCAACGTTGTCAAGATAATTTGACAAATTATCTGAGTCAAGATAATGTGTTCTGTGTAAGACTTTGTAAATTAAACACTGTGCTTTGTATCTGTCCAAATATGTGAGTTGACAAGTTCCTAGTGAACTAGTTTGCTTTTGGTACTTTGGGCTTAGCTGTCATTACCTAATGCCTGTCCTCATGCATTGGCCTGGGAATTCTGAGTTGTAGTGTCAAGGTATCAGGAGAGCATCAAATGGCTAAAGATGGAGTAAACCTAGCTCTGGGGCTCATGCTGTTTCCAAGGTTTGTCTCTGCCTTCCTTCAGTACTGTCCATATTTACTTTCCTGGGTCAGGAGCGGGAGAAGATTGTGGCTGCCATTAGCGATTCCCCAAAGCCTCCCTCAGAGCGGATCACACTGACTTTACCTGTGCTGAATGCAGCGAGGAGTGTGGTGTTCGTTGCCACAGGGGACAACAAGGCTGCAGTGATAAAGGTACTTTCCTTTGGAAGGGCTGTGTCCCGTCCCCCCGTCCCCCCCCCCCCCAGCTTTTGACTGCTGCTGGCGATATGGTAGTGTTTTCATCATAAGGGAAGGGGCAAAATATTCAGCCTTTTGGAACTGTTTATTTTTATAAGGGAATAAAATTTGTAACCCTCCCTGAAATCTTAGTCTGCCTTTACTTTATTGTCTCAGGCATCCCCCCCACACTCCTTAAACAACAACAATAACATGCCATCAAATTCTCACATTACGTCCCCAAATGTTGATGGTACAAAATTTCTAGGGGCCGCTGTAGAGAGGATATAAATATAGCTTGTGGCCAGGGATTGCCACTCCTGTTTTTCAATTTTGCTCTGAAAAGTTTCTTGCAAAGGTTTTGTTCATTCCTCCTTGGCTTGCCGAGCTAGAGAGTAATTGGTTATGCTGAGCTAATACACTGAGGAATCAAACTGGTTTGTTTCGAATTGAATTGTGGCTTTGTCCAGTGCACACATTTGCTTTTTAATGATGGCTGCACATCTCTTTCTTTCTGTTGTGGAATTTTCTAAGAAAGAGCAAAGTTCTTCCCTTGACAGTAGTTCACCTGTGACAGTTCCCTGTGCCTGTTAGCAAAGAAAGGGGCGGGGGAACCTTTATGTACGTATGTATTTCCTTACACGTTGCCTGATTCCAAAGGGACCCTGGGCAGCTCACAACTTAAAATATGTCCCCTCTTCTAGCATTTTGAATACCATATGCAAAGTGTAGACTTTGAAAGCATGGGTGCCTGACCTTTTTTCTTTCTTGCCACAGCGTATTTTGGAAGGCAACGAGGAAAACCCACTGCCGGCTGCCCTCGTCCAGCCACATACTGGGAAGCTTTACTGGTTCCTGGATGAGCCAGCTGCAAAAGAGTTGACCATTCCCTTTGAGAAGCATTCCATCTTGTAGGAGCTTCATGTCTTGCAGCCTTCCGGGTTGGGAGAGGTCCACCAAGTACGGGGTGTGGGTAGAGCCCCACCCTCTAACATTCCAGGTCACGGTCTCCACGTCTGGTCGTAGCGCTCAGGAGCAGCACTAAACTAACACTGTCTTTTCTTTTCTTTTTCTTTTTTCCTTTACTTCCCCCTCCCCTGATTTTTTTTTTTTTTTTTTACATTTTAAGAAGTGTAAGTTTGTGGAGCACGGTGTAACAAATATGATTATTGCTTAACTAGGGCAAAGTGTGACATGGGAAATGCTTGGGTCCAGCTACTAGGTATCAAGAGAGTTGATTACAGTCTTTATCATGTGAATGGTCTAATGTGGTGTAAAATGGATGCACAATTAAAGGTGTAAATTAAAGTCACTCAGTGCTGGCACAATGTGTTCCTCTTCTCTCTGTGATTTTTCTTTAATTATTAAGTAACGGGAGTGATGAGGCCTACTCTATTCTTTGGATGTATCTGCCATGGCAGATTAGATTTTTTTATGTTGGATCTCTAGATATTTAATACTCAGCATATTAGCATATTGCCTCACCTATGCACTCCTTAGGGATCAGACCACAGCTTCCATTTCTGAATCTGAATGATGATTAGGAATCATGACAATTGTACTTTAACCTATCTGGAGGATGCGTCTACCTTCCAGAAATCCTGTCAGATGCTTCTCTAGGTTGCTTGGGCATTTTCAGTTATATTCCATTCCAAATTTTGACTTTAAAAAAAAACTGAATTTGGAAGAAACTGCCCTGTGTCATACTGACTTGTGTCTCATAGCTTCAGCATACCTGTAAGCTTGCCTGTTTCTTTCCTCTGAACACTATCAGTGCAACTAATTCTTCCATAAATTTCCTGTGTCGTCTTTATATCCATTTTCCTTCAGCCAAGTTCTGTTTAAAGCAAAAAATAAAAATTCCCTCAAACTAAGTTCAGGTCCTGATGGATACATCCATCTAGCTATCCTATCTGGACTTCAAAAGCAGAAAAAAGTTAAGACTTTCTACCTCTTTTTTGCTACCATCTGGTGACTGTAGAATAGATGTTTAAAGCCCATATATGCTGGCCCAATATTTAAGACCTGCCCCTAACACAGAAAGATCCCAGAAAATGTTGAAAGCCACTTTTGTCCAGCAGTTAAGGCACAAAGCTAGAAACCAGGCGACTGAGTTCTAATCCTGCCTTAGCCATGAAAGCTGGTCAGTCACATTCTCAGCCCAACTTATGGGTTTTTAATTATGGGTATTAATTCAGCCAAATTTATTTAATTCATTTTATTTGATTTTAAATTTTGTATATCTATGTGTTTTACTTCATGGCTGTGCACCGCCCTGAGTCCTTCGGGAGTAGGGCGGTATAGAAATTCAATAAATAATAATAATAATAATAACTCACCTCACAGGGTTGTTTTGTGGGGGGAAATAAGAGGAGAAAGAAGTATTTGGTATGTTTATCACCTTGAGTTATTTATAAACATAATACAGGCAGTATAATTTTGTTTAAAAAATAATGGGCAGGCAGTTGATAAAGGGAGTGAAGTAAGACCACTAAGACTCACACCAGCAGCATTACATTTGTTAGACCAAATATCACAATTCCCTGACTCAACTAGGAAATTTCAGATCCAGCATCTCCGGAAGGTAATTGCATAGGGAAAGGCTGGTCTACTAAAAGCTGTCCTAGATTTGGTTCATTGTAAGTCCAAGTTGTATTGCTTCCTGAAATGTTCTTGAGAAACATGGAAATGGCTGGCTTTAGAGAGCATGGAAATCAGTGTTTTTCATTAGCTGCTTAGCAGCTTTCAAGGACTCCTAACAAAAGGAATTAATTAAACTAGACTAGGAAGAATGAATTAAAATGGTGGGCAGCTTCTGGGAATATTATTTTAATTGGTCTGTGAGGCTGCATATATATTTCATTAGCAGTTGAGTAATGGAAAATTAATAAGTACCATCCAGTTCAGTGCCTTTTTATACATGCAAGGCTTTTAGACAAAAAGCACAGTCCAACTATTCATTGCTGATGAAATGTTTTTGGTTGTGATGGAAAACTTGCATGTGCTAGAAACCTTGGAAGGCCACAGAAACACATGGTCAATCTTTCCCAGACTTGTAGGTTAGAACCTAAAATTCAAATAGTTGCTTGTTTATAAGACACAGTAATAGAGAATACCATATTTCATAGCATAGAAGGTCACACAGGCCCAACAAATGTCAGTAATATATATCTCACCTGAACATTAAAAATAGAATTCTGTGGCAATTTAATTTAATTTTGATTTAATTTAATTTTGAATTTGTATACCGCCCTTCTCCCTGAGGACTCAGGGCGGTGAACAGCCAAGTAAAAACATCGAATACAAATATTAAAATACAGTTAAAATATACATATATAAATTTGGCCCCGTTAATTAAAAACCATAGACAAAACACTTAAAAAACACTTAAAAAAATTAGGCCAGCCCGGCTTGCTGGAAAAGGAAGGTTTTATTGTTGCATTATAACTGGAAACCTAGGTTCAAAACCACAATCAACTATGAAACTATGGTAGTCCTATCCCTCAATCAAATCTACCTCATTTGTTGTGAGGAGAAAGGACGATGAGGGCATAAGCTGTATAAGGGTGGAATATGAAAGTGATGGAATTTTTCACAGGGGAACATACAGGGGTGAAAATTTGAGGCCCTGCAAATGTTACTGAATAAATTCCCAGTTATTGTATCTCTCACCTGTGGTTATGCTAGAAAAGACTGCTGGGATTTACAGTTCGACAACCTCAGCAGAATTAGTTTCCTATCCTTAATATAAAGAGTAATATATAGGCCAGTGATGGCTAACCTTTTTGCCATCGCATGCCAAAAATGGGGGGAGCATGGGGGGGGTGTCACGCATGTGCGTGCCCACACCCATAATTCTATGCGCCCCCAAAAATAGGGGGGTCATGCATGTGTGTGCCCACACCCATAATTCTATGTGCATGCCCCCCCCGTACACACACACACACACACACACACACACTTTTGGCACTTGATGGCACAGTGGGCCTGGTAGGCCTGTTCTTTTGCCCTCCCAAGGCTCCAGAGACTTTCTAGGAGCCTGGGGAGGGTGAAAACGACCTCCCCCACCCCCCAGAGGCCCTCCGGAGGTCAGAAATGGCCCGTTTGCCAACTTCCGGTGGGCCCAGAAGGTCTGAAAATCAGATGGCCAGTGCACGCATGTGTGCCAGAGCTGAGCTCATGTGCCCACCCATATGGCTCCGCATGCCCCCTGTGGCACGCGTGCCATAAGTTTGCCATCATGGATATAAGCAGTCCTTGACTTATGATCATAATTGAGCCCAAAATTTTTGTTGCTAAGCAAGTTAGTTGTCAAGTGAGTTTTGCCCCATTTTACGACTTTTCTTCCCACAGTTGTTCAATGAATCATTGCAGTTGTTAAGTTAGTAAGACATTTGTTAAGTGAATCTGCTTTCCCCATTGACTTTGCTTCTCAAAAGGTTTTTGCAAAAGGGGATCACAGGACCAGTGGTGGGTTGCTCCCAGTTCGGTCCGGTTCTTGCAAACCAGTAGTAAAAGCGGCAGGAGGTTCCATCCACCCACCCGGACATCGTCATGGATGATCTGCGCATGTGTAGAAGCATGTGCGCGTGCTCCCATTGTGAACCAGTAGTAAAGATAAGTAGAACCCACCCCTGCATGGGACCGTGGGACAATGCAGCTGTCATAAATGTGAACCAGTTGCCAAGAGTCTGAATTTTTATCACAGGATCAGAGGAATGCTGCAACTATCTTAAGTGTGAAAAATAGTCCTACGTCACTTTTTTCAGAGCCTCTGTATCTTTGAACAGTTACTAAATGAATAGTTGTAAGTTGAGGACTACCTGTAATTCTGGCAAGAGCTAATTCCCCCCCCCCAACACACACACAAAAGTAAAAGTTGCTGCAGAAAACAAATAATTTATGCACAATTAAATCCTAACTTATAATGGGGAGAATTATAATTGCTAGATATTGGAAATTAAATGTTGACTTAAAATTAGAAGAATGGTACAATGAAACATGGAAATTTGCATTAAATGATAAATTGACTTGTGATATTAAAATTAGAAATGGTATATATAAAGAAAATGTTTTTTGGAACACTTGGTAACCATTTGTGGACTTTGCACTTGGGAGATTGGATGAATCGGCACCAGTACCTTATCAAAGAGATTTCTGGAAGAATTGAAGACTTCAAGTTCCTAAAACTTCCTTTCCGTTTGTATAGCATGTTGGGGGGAAATTTTTTTTTCTTTCCTTACTATTGATTTTTTGTATTGATTTTTTTTTCCTTTTTGTTATTCGTTAACAATAAAAATATAATAAATTTTTTTAAAAATAAATAAATCCTAACTTCCATTATTTCAAACATCTTTTGGAAGTGAAGACGTGGTCAAAGGTATGTTTTGACTGTCTTAATTAACTGACCAATTTGTCCAAGAGGTTTTTGGATGAAGAAAGAGATTCAGATGCTTTTAGTAAATTAAATAAGCAAACAACTTTTATCTGGGTATGCTATTAGAATTATAATGAGACTATTAACATGCAGAGATGCAACAACTTCCTTTGTAAGCAAGTAATTCTGCTAAGCTTTTTATTAGTTTTGCTCTGTGCTTATTGTGTCCCTTCTAGTTTTTCCTATGTAAAAGAGGAGTTTGTATCATTAAAATAACAGGAAATGTTGCATGTTAAGGGAAAAGATACAGAAAAAAGTTGCACTAGGCAGAAATAAAGGAGCACCCAATTTATATTCTGTGTTCTTCAGGCTTGGTTGAAACTTTTACTTGCTACTCTGAAGCAGGAAGCCTATATTTTCCTGGGAGAAACAACGTCGAATCTTGTTCAGTCTTTCCAAATTGTTAATCCAAGCTTGCCTTAGATTTTTGTTGCTGTTTACTCAAATTGGTGCTTTCAGTCCAATTTTCAGGAGACATTTCCCACTCTAGTACTTAAAAGCTCATTACAAGCTTGCCGAACAAAAGTTTGGCTGATGAAGAAGAATGAGGATTTCTTTACAATTGGTAAAGAATTGGTACAATTTTTTCTTTGGTTTATACACAGTCACACTTTTTCTATGGTAGAGAATAGTTTACGAGTCTCAGATTTAAAACAGCTGTGTTTACTTTTGTATATAGAGCAAGTATTCCATACACCACATGTATAAAGGAAAATATATATACAGTGCATTCGGAAAGTATTCAGACTCCCTTCACTTTTGTCAATGTTATTATGCTGCAGCTTGATTCTACAGTTGTTGAAATTCATTTTTTTTCCTCATTAATCTACACTCAGTTACCCCCATAATGACAAAGTGAAAACAGAATTTTATAAATGTCTGTAAATTTATTAAAAAGAAAAAAAACTGAAATATCACATTGGCATAAGTATTCAGACCCTTTGCAACAACAACACTTGAAATTTAGCTCAGGCGCCTCCCATCTCTCTTGATCGTTGCTGACATGTTTCTACATCTTAACTGGAGTTGACCTGTGGTAAATTAAATGGATTGGACATGATTTGGAAAGGCACACACTTCTCCAAAGAAGACCTCACAGCTGACAATGCATACTGTAGCAGAGCATAAGCCATGAGGTCAAAGGAACTGCTTGCAGAGCTCAAGAGACAGGATTATTGCAAGGCACTGATCTGGGGAAGGCTGCAATAAAATTTCTGCTGCACTGAAGGTTCCTAAGAGCACAGTGGCCTCCATCATTCTCAAATGGAAGAAGACTGGCACAACCAGGACTCTACCAAGAGCTGGTCGCCCGATCAAACAGCAATCGGTGGAGAAGGGCCCAAAGAACCCAATGGTCACTCTGACTGAGCTCCAAAGATCCTGTGGAGATGGGACAGAGATCCAGAAGGACAACCATCACTGTAGCCATCCACCAATCTAAGCTTTATGGCAGAGTGGCTAGACAGAAGCCTCTCCTCAGTGCAAAACATATGAAAGCCCACTTGGAGTTTGCAAAAAAGCATCTGAAGGACTCTCAGACTGTGAAGAACAAGGTTCTCTGGTCTGATGAAGCCAAGATTGAAATGTTTGGCCTCAATTCTAAACGTTATATCTGGAGGAAACCAGGTACTACTCATCACCTGCCCAATATCATCCCAACAGTGAAGCAGGGTAGTGGCAGCATCATACTGTGGGGGGCAGCAGGAACTGGGAGACGGGTCAGGGTTGAGGGAAAGCTGAATGGAGCAAAGGACAGGCATATCCTCAATGAAAATGTCACAAATAAATGCCTTATTCTCCATCATGTAAATAGTATATGTACAGTATATCAGGGGTTAATTTATTTTCACTGCCTAATGTATATATATTTAACCACTCCCATATCTAGCTCCTCCCCTTGTATATATAAGGAGCTGTATGCCTTTTCCCTGTGCTTCTATCTGTGATTATTCAGTGAATATAGAATGCCTTCTGTGAATAAACAGAGCTTTACTTGAATATATAATTCTCATTTCATTTATTGAGTCTGATCCTGAAAATATTGCAACAATCTGGTAGCAGAGGATGGTTAATTGACTCAATAAAAGATTCAACAATGTCTGAGAGAGAAAATTCAAGAAACAAAAAAGTAAGACCCAACACCAGGGCATATAGCAAAGAAATGGAAGCAGATCAAGAAATAATTGATGAATACGCAACTGAAACATCGAGAGAATCTGAAGACTGCACTACAGACAACAAAGAAATAATAGATGAGACCAAAAAGAAAACGAAATAGAAAATAACGAACTCAGGTCAGAAATACTAAAACTTTTAAAAAGCCAAAAGGATGACTACGATCTCATTGCGGAGCTCCGAAACATCTTGAAAGAAAGCGGAGCAGCGAGAGAGAATGGCATCAAGACAGCTGAATTCAAAGAATCAAAAACGGTGAGCGAGCCATCTATAAAAGAAAAAATGACAAAAAGAAAGAACAGAGGTCCCGCTCAAAATTTTGAATGGCAGCCATCTTGTTTTCAACCGACCACTGAGACAAGCCAAGCAGAGCCAATCATGATACACCATTCAAAATCTCTGGCGCGAAAAACACCACACAATACAAAAAATAGTAAAGAAAATCTTTATTTTTCAGAAGAATCAGATACGGACGCAGAAGAAACATCTATTGAACTGAAAATCGAAACAACCATGAGACAACTATTTAAAACATTTGGTTCAAATCTAAAAATAGCAAAAGAATCGACAGAAGCCGATGATTCAAAAACAAAAGGAAGACAAGCAAGCAAACAGAAAACCCAGAACATATCCAACTCAATTCGTACAGAAAGGATGACAACACCTGAGCCCAGAGGACCCTGCAGGTTTTCTCCCACACCGCAGACGGTCTCAGGGGTGGAGAGCTTCGAGCGGAGCGACTCTGGCGAAAGAAGGCGAGCATCAGCTATCGGCAGAGCGACCAAAGTACAGACGGAGACCGAATCGTCGGAGGAGGAACATTGCGAAGGAACTGCAGCGATGGAAGCTTCTCCTGGCGGCTTCGACAGAGAAATGAACAACGTGCATGCGCAGACGAACGCAGAGAACTACGGAGGACATTATGAAGAGGAAGGTCTACTCAAGCTAATTCACAGAATACCCACACCATTCTGTGACTTCCAACACTTACGAGACCATGGACTACCCCCAGTTGTAAGTAGCGGGGATAACAATATTGGGGACTTACCTAACGATTTTCCAAAACTTAGAATTGATGGCACTAATTTACAAGAATGGTATCAGCATCTTCAGATTGCTTTTATAAAAGAGAACTTACTATCCTTTATTACTAACCCCCCCCCAAAAGACCCTGGACTCTTAAATTGGACTGTCTACACCACAGGGCATTCTTCTTATTAATTTCCAGTATATCTCCTGCCATGTATCATAGTATTAAGTCAAATTTAACTGTATCAGAAACTGTTCAATGCATGTTTAAATTGTTTCATAGTGAGAGTGTAGCCACCATAACAAGAATGTCTAAGGATTTCTTCTCAGCCAGGTTAAAATCTGGGGTTACCATAAGTGAACATTTAATACATTTAAACAAAGTCAGAGCAGAATTACAATTAAGAGGAGAGATAATTTCAGACCAAACAATGAAGAGTGTTATCATTAATTCATTAGACCCATCTTGGGATAATTACATATCTCATTTAGATACAATCAATTTGGGGTATTTATCCATAGAAGGTCTATCTAATAGGTTGATAGCTGAAGATAATTCAAGAAGAAATCGTTATAACAATCACATAGAGCATAAGCAATATAAGAAAGTAGCATTTCAAGAAAGATATCACGAACCAATTAAATGTCACGATTATGGATCCAAGGAACATAATAGAAGAGAATGTCCAAAATTCCTCAGAGATAAGCAAAGGACAGATCACAGAGATAGATATCATAACAGGCAGTCATCCATTGACAAACACAGATATAGGAGTCCACCCATCTATAGGGAACATAGAGGGGGCAGGGATAATTCAAGAGATAGAAAATCTGGTTCACTGAATGGACTGAACAAACACAATAACATCAACATACATAGATCAGAAGATAACGATTGGCTCATTGATTCTGGAGCAACAAATCACACTACACATAATAAAAATATACTATCTTCATTTATAGAAGATAAGTTTGTAATTAAAGTAGCTAATCAAGAGAAGGTTCAAGTCATAGGTAGAGGAAATATAACCTTACCTGGTTTAGGAAAAATAGAGGGGGTATTGTTAATACCCGAAATACCTCATAACATACTTAGTGCTATAAAACTAAGCAGAGATTCTGGCATAAATATTGTCTTTTCAAAAGGGAATGCAACTTTAAAGAAAAATGAAACAAACGTAGGTACTGTCATTATAAAAGGAGGCTTGCCTTACTTAGTAACCAATGAAAGATGTTTACACAACATTGACTCCAACATAGAAGATAACAATGACATAAATAATGAAGAGAATAGCAACAGTGATAATGAGGAACACGAGGTAATTCATAACAACAAAAACACATCCAATGATAAAAAACCTAATATAGGTAAACCTATTCATGATGAGTGTGCTCATGTCTTACATAGGAAGTTAGGACATGCCAGTTTTCCTGTAGTACAGAAAATGATTGAACATGCTGAAGGTGTTAAAATAAAAAATTGTAAAAACTATTTAGAATGCTCAGTGTGTAAATCCACAAAACTCAAAACTAGCCCCAGGCCAAGAAAATCAACAAGATCAACCAAACAAATTTTTGAATTAGTACATATGGACCTGGTTGGTCCATTGACACCATCAATCACATACAGAAAACGCTATTTTCTAACCATTGTGGATGACTATAGTCGTTATGGGTTTGTCTATACATTAAAACACAAGGATGAAACCTTTCAGAAATTCAAAGAATTTTACAAACGCATAGAGACACAACACAACATTAGAATAAAACAAATTATGACAGATAGAGGATGTGAGTTCATGTCAAAGGAATTCTCCCGATGGCTAAAAGACAAAGGGATGTTGCATTACACATCTAGTCCTTTCTCTGCATTTCAGAACAGGGTGGTAGAGAGAAAGAACTCGACACTACAAACCATGATTAGATCTACACTAGAAGATGCTGGTTTAGGTAAACAATTCTGGTCAGAAGCTTTACAATACTCCAATTACACCCAAAATAGGACTTGGTCCAGCATTGTGAACAAAACTCCATATGAAGTGATGTATGGTAGGAAACCAAAGATAGCTCACATGCATATATTTGGAGTCACTGCAGACGTGCATATACCTAAACAATTAAGGCGTAAAGGCGAAAACGTATCCAGAAGACTTAAATTCATGGGATACGAGACAGGCACAAAAGGATACAGATTTATTGATAACAATAACAAATTCATAATTTCAAGGACAGCAGTATTTCATGAACAGGCCAATTGGTCCAAAATACATCTTAATGAGATATTCCCAAACATCAATTCAGACACCAAACATCAAAATAAAAACATTGGAGAAGAAAACATTCACAGCACACACAAAAGCAAAATTAGAACATGGACAAATAGTCAACATAAAATAAAAACTGATTCAGTAACAAAAAAAGAAGCAAGATATTTACATGATAATAATAGTATACCTGTGAGAACGACCAGAAGTAACAGAAATCAGATGCCTAATAAATACGAAGATTATGTGATGTGTATGGATGGAGAAATAGTAACACCAAACACATATGAGGAAGTACTGAGACTTCCCTCCAAAGAAAGAGAAAAGTGGGAGTCAGCAATGACCAAGGAGATGAATAGCTTACAAGAATTGAATGTATACACACCCACACAAGCACCAAAGGATAAGACCATTATTGGTACCAGATGGATATATAAAATTAAAAATTTAGAAGGAGGCAATACTTTGTATAAGGCTAGACTAGTGGCACAAGGTTATGCTCAAAAATATCCTGAGGATTATACAGACACATACTCCCCTACAGTAAGAACTGAGAGTGTTAAAACAGCTCTAGTTATAGCATCAGCACTTAATCTCGAGGTATTCCAATATGATATACAAACTGCATATTTACATGCAAAGTTAGATAAAGATATATATGTAAGAGCCCCTCATAGTCAATATACAAACAAAAATGATGTATGGTTGCTAAACAAAAGTCTATACGGATTGAAACAATCTGGCAAACGATGGTATGAATGTTTGGTCAAAGTACTCAAAACTATGAATTTTGTTGCCACTTCTGCTGACAATTGTTTCTTTGTTAAAAATGAAGGTGATTCTTCAGAATTTGTATTGATTTACGTAGATGATATTTTGTATATAGGCAAAGATACAAAAAGGAGAGAAACTTTTGTAACAAAACTTAATGAACACTTTTCTTTAAAATCATTAGGAAAAGTTAACAAGTATCTTGGAGTTCAAATTAGCAAAACAAAAAAAGGATTCAAACTCTCCCAAAGAGATAAAATTATAGAGCTTTTGAACAAATGTAACTTAAACGATGCTAAGCCATGTGATACTCCTATGCAAACTGATTTCTTAAGAAACACTAATGAATCATCCCCAGAATTTAAAGACAATACACTGTATAGGTCTGTTATCGGTTCCCTCCTTTATATTTCCAACTGGACTAGACCTGATATTGCTTTGCCTCTTAACTTATTATCCAGGCATGTCAGCAAACCATTATCATATCACTGGGAAGCTGTCAAGAGGGTATTAAGGTATTTAAAAAATAGTTTAGATTTTTGTTTAATATTAGAACCTAATAATGTAAAAGAACCCATTCTCACATGTTATGCCGATGCGGACTGGGCTGGTGATATCACTTGCAGAAAAAGCACATCTGGTTATATATTTTTCCTTAACGGTTGTCCAGTTTACTGGTACACTGGTAAGCAAGATTTGGTAGCTACATCAACTACTGAGGCAGAATATGTTTGTCTGTCTAAGGCTTCAAACAATCTCGTATGGTTCAATGACTTACTGTCTAATATTTGGAAAAAACCTTCATTGCCATATATCATACACGAAGATAACAAAGCTGCCATCGAAATATCTAGATCTGATGCTATTGGACAAAGATCTAGACATATAGATATAAAATTCAAACATGTGAGGCAATTATCACAAGACGGATTCATTAAGGCTATTCATTGCGAAACATCAGAGCAAATAGCTGACATTTTAACAAAACCTTTGCCTTCTAAACAACACAAATACTTAACTTCCAGGTTACAAGTTTTATATTGTTCTGAATCTGAGTGTAATTATTGTTATATGTCGAATCAGCATTTAGAGGGGGATTTGTCACAAATAAATGCCTTATTCTCCATCATGTAAATAGTATATGTACAGTATATCAGGGGTTAATTTATTTTCACTGCCTAATGTATATATATTTAACCACTCCCATATCTAGCTCCTCCCCTTGTATATATAAGGAGCTGTATGCCTTTTCCCTGTGCTTCTATCTGTGATTATTCAGTGAATATAGAATGCCTTCTGTGAATAAACAGAGCTTTACTTGAATATATAATTCTCATTTCATTTATTGAGTCTGATCCTGAAAATATTGCAACAATCTGGTAGCAGAGGATGGTTAATTGACTCAATAAAAGATTCAACAATGTCTGAGAGAGAAAATTCAAGAAACAAAAAAGTAAGACCCAACACCAGGGCATATAGCAAAGAAATGGAAGCAGATCAAGAAATAATTGATGAATACGCAACTGAAACATCGAGAGAATCTGAAGACTGCACTACAGACAACAAAGAAATAATAGATGAGACCAAAAAGAAAACGAAATAGAAAATAACGAACTCAGGTCAGAAATACTAAAACTTTTAAAAAGCCAAAAGGATGACTACGATCTCATTGCGGAGCTCCGAAACATCTTGAAAGAAAGCGGAGCAGCGAGAGAGAATGGCATCAAGACAGCTGAATTCAAAGAATCAAAAACGGTGAGCGAGCCATCTATAAAAGAAAAAATGACAAAAAGAAAGAACAGAGGTCCCGCTCAAAATTTTGAATGGCAGCCATCTTGTTTTCAACCGACCACTGAGACAAGCCAAGCAGAGCCAATCATGATACACCATTCAAAATCTCTGGCGCGAAAAACACCACACAATACAAAAAATAGTAAAGAAAATCTTTATTTTTCAGAAGAATCAGATACGGACGCAGAAGAAACATCTATTGAACTGAAAATCGAAACAACCATGAGACAACTATTTAAAACATTTGGTTCAAATCTAAAAATAGCAAAAGAATCGACAGAAGCCGATGATTCAAAAACAAAAGGAAGACAAGCAAGCAAACAGAAAACCCAGAACATATCCAACTCAATTCGTACAGAAAGGATGACAACACCTGAGCCCAGAGGACCCTGCAGGTTTTCTCCCACACCGCAGACGGTCTCAGGGGTGGAGAGCTTCGAGCGGAGCGACTCTGGCGAAAGAAGGCGAGCATCAGCTATCGGCAGAGCGACCAAAGTACAGACGGAGACCGAATCGTCGGAGGAGGAACATTGCGAAGGAACTGCAGCGATGGAAGCTTCTCCTGGCGGCTTCGACAGAGAAATGAACAACGTGCATGCGCAGACGAACGCAGAGAACTACGGAGGACATTATGAAGAGGAAGGTCTACTCAAGCTAATTCACAGAATACCCACACCATTCTGTGACTTCCAACACTTACGAGACCATGGACTACCCCCAGTTGTAAGTAGCGGGGATAACAATATTGGGGACTTACCTAACGATTTTCCAAAACTTAGAATTGATGGCACTAATTTACAAGAATGGTATCAGCATCTTCAGATTGCTTTTATAAAAGAGAACTTACTATCCTTTATTACTAACCCCCCCCCAAAAGACCCTGGACTCTTAAATTGGACTGTCTACACCACAGGGCATTCTTCTTATTAATTTCCAGTATATCTCCTGCCATGTATCATAGTATTAAGTCAAATTTAACTGTATCAGAAACTGTTCAATGCATGTTTAAATTGTTTCATAGTGAGAGTGTAGCCACCATAACAAGAATGTCTAAGGATTTCTTCTCAGCCAGGTTAAAATCTGGGGTTACCATAAGTGAACATTTAATACATTTAAACAAAGTCAGAGCAGAATTACAATTAAGAGGAGAGATAATTTCAGACCAAACAATGAAGAGTGTTATCATTAATTCATTAGACCCATCTTGGGATAATTACATATCTCATTTAGATACAATCAATTTGGGGTATTTATCCATAGAAGGTCTATCTAATAGGTTGATAGCTGAAGATAATTCAAGAAGAAATCGTTATAACAATCACATAGAGCATAAGCAATATAAGAAAGTAGCATTTCAAGAAAGATATCACGAACCAATTAAATGTCACGATTATGGATCCAAGGAACATAATAGAAGAGAATGTCCAAAATTCCTCAGAGATAAGCAAAGGACAGATCACAGAGATAGATATCATAACAGGCAGTCATCCATTGACAAACACAGATATAGGAGTCCACCCATCTATAGGGAACATAGAGGGGGCAGGGATAATTCAAGAGATAGAAAATCTGGTTCACTGAATGGACTGAACAAACACAATAACATCAACATACATAGATCAGAAGATAACGATTGGCTCATTGATTCTGGAGCAACAAATCACACTACACATAATAAAAATATACTATCTTCATTTATAGAAGATAAGTTTGTAATTAAAGTAGCTAATCAAGAGAAGGTTCAAGTCATAGGTAGAGGAAATATAACCTTACCTGGTTTAGGAAAAATAGAGGGGGTATTGTTAATACCCGAAATACCTCATAACATACTTAGTGCTATAAAACTAAGCAGAGATTCTGGCATAAATATTGTCTTTTCAAAAGGGAATGCAACTTTAAAGAAAAATGAAACAAACGTAGGTACTGTCATTATAAAAGGAGGCTTGCCTTACTTAGTAACCAATGAAAGATGTTTACACAACATTGACTCCAACATAGAAGATAACAATGACATAAATAATGAAGAGAATAGCAACAGTGATAATGAGGAACACGAGGTAATTCATAACAACAAAAACACATCCAATGATAAAAAACCTAATATAGGTAAACCTATTCATGATGAGTGTGCTCATGTCTTACATAGGAAGTTAGGACATGCCAGTTTTCCTGTAGTACAGAAAATGATTGAACATGCTGAAGGTGTTAAAATAAAAAATTGTAAAAACTATTTAGAATGCTCAGTGTGTAAATCCACAAAACTCAAAACTAGCCCCAGGCCAAGAAAATCAACAAGATCAACCAAACAAATTTTTGAATTAGTACATATGGACCTGGTTGGTCCATTGACACCATCAATCACATACAGAAAACGCTATTTTCTAACCATTGTGGATGACTATAGTCGTTATGGGTTTGTCTATACATTAAAACACAAGGATGAAACCTTTCAGAAATTCAAAGAATTTTACAAACGCATAGAGACACAACACAACATTAGAATAAAACAAATTATGACAGATAGAGGATGTGAGTTCATGTCAAAGGAATTCTCCCGATGGCTAAAAGACAAAGGGATGTTGCATTACACATCTAGTCCTTTCTCTGCATTTCAGAACAGGGTGGTAGAGAGAAAGAACTCGACACTACAAACCATGATTAGATCTACACTAGAAGATGCTGGTTTAGGTAAACAATTCTGGTCAGAAGCTTTACAATACTCCAATTACACCCAAAATAGGACTTGGTCCAGCATTGTGAACAAAACTCCATATGAAGTGATGTATGGTAGGAAACCAAAGATAGCTCACATGCATATATTTGGAGTCACTGCAGACGTGCATATACCTAAACAATTAAGGCGTAAAGGCGAAAACGTATCCAGAAGACTTAAATTCATGGGATACGAGACAGGCACAAAAGGATACAGATTTATTGATAACAATAACAAATTCATAATTTCAAGGACAGCAGTATTTCATGAACAGGCCAATTGGTCCAAAATACATCTTAATGAGATATTCCCAAACATCAATTCAGACACCAAACATCAAAATAAAAACATTGGAGAAGAAAACATTCACAGCACACACAAAAGCAAAATTAGAACATGGACAAATAGTCAACATAAAATAAAAACTGATTCAGTAACAAAAAAAGAAGCAAGATATTTACATGATAATAATAGTATACCTGTGAGAACGACCAGAAGTAACAGAAATCAGATGCCTAATAAATACGAAGATTATGTGATGTGTATGGATGGAGAAATAGTAACACCAAACACATATGAGGAAGTACTGAGACTTCCCTCCAAAGAAAGAGAAAAGTGGGAGTCAGCAATGACCAAGGAGATGAATAGCTTACAAGAATTGAATGTATACACACCCACACAAGCACCAAAGGATAAGACCATTATTGGTACCAGATGGATATATAAAATTAAAAATTTAGAAGGAGGCAATACTTTGTATAAGGCTAGACTAGTGGCACAAGGTTATGCTCAAAAATATCCTGAGGATTATACAGACACATACTCCCCTACAGTAAGAACTGAGAGTGTTAAAACAGCTCTAGTTATAGCATCAGCACTTAATCTCGAGGTATTCCAATATGATATACAAACTGCATATTTACATGCAAAGTTAGATAAAGATATATATGTAAGAGCCCCTCATAGTCAATATACAAACAAAAATGATGTATGGTTGCTAAACAAAAGTCTATACGGATTGAAACAATCTGGCAAACGATGGTATGAATGTTTGGTCAAAGTACTCAAAACTATGAATTTTGTTGCCACTTCTGCTGACAATTGTTTCTTTGTTAAAAATGAAGGTGATTCTTCAGAATTTGTATTGATTTACGTAGATGATATTTTGTATATAGGCAAAGATACAAAAAGGAGAGAAACTTTTGTAACAAAACTTAATGAACACTTTTCTTTAAAATCATTAGGAAAAGTTAACAAGTATCTTGGAGTTCAAATTAGCAAAACAAAAAAAAGGATTCAAACTCTCCCAAAGAGATAAAATTATAGAGCTTTTGAACAAATGTAACTTAAACGATGCTAAGCCATGTGATACTCCTATGCAAACTGATTTCTTAAGAAACACTAATGAATCATCCCCAGAATTTAAAGACAATACACTGTATAGGTCTGTTATCGGTTCCCTCCTTTATATTTCCAACTGGACTAGACCTGATATTGCTTTGCCTCTTAACTTATTATCCAGGCATGTCAGCAAACCATTATCATATCACTGGGAAGCTGTCAAGAGGGTATTAAGGTATTTAAAAAATAGTTTAGATTTTTGTTTAATATTAGAACCTAATAATGTAAAAGAACCCATTCTCACATGTTATGCCGATGCGGACTGGGCTGGTGATATCACTTGCAGAAAAAGCACATCTGGTTATATATTTTTCCTTAACGGTTGTCCAGTTTACTGGTACACTGGTAAGCAAGATTTGGTAGCTACATCAACTACTGAGGCAGAATATGTTTGTCTGTCTAAGGCTTCAAACAATCTCGTATGGTTCAATGACTTACTGTCTAATATTTGGAAAAAACCTTCATTGCCATATATCATACACGAAGATAACAAAGCTGCCATCGAAATATCTAGATCTGATGCTATTGGACAAAGATCTAGACATATAGATATAAAATTCAAACATGTGAGGCAATTATCACAAGACGGATTCATTAAGGCTATTCATTGCGAAACATCAGAGCAAATAGCTGACATTTTAACAAAACCTTTGCCTTCTAAACAACACAAATACTTAACTTCCAGGTTACAAGTTTTATATTGTTCTGAATCTGAGTGTAATTATTGTTATATGTCGAATCAGCATTTAGAGGGGGATTTGTCACAAATAAATGCCTTATTCTCCATCATGTAAATAGTATATGTACAGTATATCAGGGGTTAATTTATTTTCACTGCCTAATGTATATATATTTAACCACTCCCATATCTAGCTCCTCCCCTTGTATATATAAGGAGCTGTATGCCTTTTCCCTGTGCTTCTATCTGTGATTATTCAGTGAATATAGAATGCCTTCTGTGAATAAACAGAGCTTTACTTGAATATATAATTCTCATTTCATTTATTGAGTCTGATCCTGAAAATATTGCAACAGAAAACCTGTTCCATAGCGCTCAGGACCTCGGACTGAGCTGAAGGTTCACTTTCCAACATGACAATGATCCCAAGCACACAGCCAAAACAACACCGGAGTGGCTTAGCGACAACTCTGAATGTCCTGGAGTGGCTCAGCCAGAGCCCTGACTTGAACCCTATTGAACATCTCTGGAGAGACCTGAAAATGGCTGTCCTATGATGGTGGCCATCCAACCTGACTGAGCTTGAGAGGATTTGCAAGGAAGAATGGCAGAAAATCCTCCAATCCAGGTATGTAAAGCTTGTCATGTCATACCCCAAAGGTTTCGTGCTGTACTTGCTGCCAAAGGTGCTTCAACAAAGTACTGAGTGAAGGGTCTGAATATGATGCCAATGTAATATTTCAGTTTTTTTGTTTTTAATAAATTTGCAGACATTTCTAAAATTCTGTTTTCACTTTGCCATTATGGGGTACTGAGAGGGGTTCTATTCAGCAGGTTCTGACAGGTTCTGGAGAACTGGTAGCGGAAATTTTGAGTACTTCGGAGAACCAGCAAATACCACCTCTGGCTGGCCCTAGAGTGGGGTGGGAATGGAGATTTTGCAATATCCTTCCCCCAGGAGTGGGGAGGGATTGGGGATTTTGCAGTATCCTTCCCCTGGAATGGGGTGGGAATGGAGATTTTGCACTATCCTTCCCCTGCCAGGTCCACCAAGCCACACCCAAGCCTCACCACGTCCACCAAGCCACGCCCACAGAACCGCTTGTAAAAAAATTTGAATTCCACCACTGGATACTGAGTGTAGAAGAATGAGGAAAAAAATGAATTTTAGCAACTGTAGAATCAGGCTGCAGCATAACAAAATTGACAAAAGTGAAAGGGGTCGCAATACTTTCTGAATGCACTATATATGTAGTTTTTTTAAAAAAAATTGAACTACTATTCACAGCAATCTCATCAAGCAATCTCATCAATTTGGTGCCTGTTTAGGAAGACCTAAAAGATAATTGGAAAAGAAAGCAATATAGGAAATGTTTTTACCTGTCAAAAAGCAGAAGAGCCTGCTTCAAACCCAAGTACAATTTTGTCCAGTGCCATCCTATATTATGACTTACCCACTTCCTCCGTGGACAGATGTCTACAATCCTAGATAATAATGGACTCCAACTTTTACTTGAAGCAGCTGAGCAAATGGCCAAGGATGCTGCATGCTTAGTCTAGCATGTAGAAAGGGTTTTTAGACAGCATTCCAGAACATCCTAGGATTCTATAACAACTTGATAGTATTGCATTAGAAAGAGACAAAGAGCAAAAAAAATTAAAAATAATAAATTCAAATGTCCATTTTCTATTACTAGCATTTTGCCTCTTGATCAGGTGTTCCAAGATTTTATTTTATTTTTTAAATTACAATACAGGTTGAAACTACAGCCTGAAAAAGTTTTATAACCCCCTAATCTGGAGAATCCCAGCTTTCCACTGTCAGGAAAGTGATTGTGAACCAATAGATAAACAGAGCTATTTATTTAAATCTAGGCGTTACAAACTCTAAGCAGAACTGCAAACATGGTTTACTGAGTTAATCCAATTTTCTGGGTTTTCATAGCAAACTGAAATAAGTCACGTAAGGTGCATGTAATAAGTCCAGACTGTCACAAACTTACCGAGCATTAGTCAGAGAGGCTACATAGTCTGTGGCGGAACTGCACAATATATTAAGCTAAAAGATAAAAAATACAATACTGTAATTATATATTACATAGCAACATCTAGCATTTCTCCACAGGAAGGAGTGCCCTTGGTGAGTGTTTGGACAGGAGAGTCTAGAAAATACTAGACTCAGAAATGAAATCTTAGATCTTAATATATGGCCTCAAGTAAATATTTATAATACAGGAATCAATTGTTGACACCTATGTATTTCCAAGGATTTATGTTATAAATTATATTTCCTGTGGTAAATTTGCATAGTAGTCTCCTAGGCTTCTTTTGCATCTCCACAAAGGACCAACAGCAGAATGGAAGATGAAGCTTACAGAACCCAAGTCTCTTCAGGGCTACCACATCTGGACTATGAAAATCCAATGGACCATTGTGTAGTGGCAAAGAGATACAGAAAATCCTAATTCATTGCTGCCACCTAGTGGGCACCCACATTTTAACATCCCAGATATATAATTTTAAAAGCACAGGTAGTCCTCAATTTACGACACCAATTGAGCCCAAATTTCTATTGTTAAGTGAGATGTTTGTGAGTTTTACCCCATTTTATGACCTTTCTTGCCTCAGTTGTTAAGTGAATCACTGCAGTTGATAAATTAGTAATCCAGTTACCGTATTTTTCGGCATATAAGACGCACCGGAGTATAAGACGCACCTATCTTTTTTGGTTGTTTTTTTTTAAAGTTTTTTTTTATTTTTTTAGACAAACACACATACAAACATACAATGTACTTTCTTTGAACAGAGTGTTTGGCTGGTTCACAAATTTAAACAGTGTTTAGTCATTTCAATTAAATTTACAATTTCTATATTTCCTTTTTGCCATATTTATTCCTCATCTATTTTTTTAAAAATACCAATATTACCCTTCATTCTCTTCTCTAATCTTAATCAAATTCAATTTTTCCCTTCTGTTCTATATTATACCCCTTCCCATTGTCTTCTATTTTTATATCCTTCCTCACATTGGTTAATTATTTAATATTACAATTGTTTAATACAAATGCAAAATTTTTATATAAATCAATTAGTTATAATTATGTTTTTTGTATATTAATCAATATAAACATGAATATTCCAATTATTTCCATGCAATCCAATTTCTTACAAATCAATTAATTATATTTACCAATAATAATAAACCAAATAATTTCCCCCATATATTCCTCCAAACCACAACTTAACCATTTCTGCTTTCAACACAAATATACAATTAATAGTATCTCAATTATTACAATTCCCTAGTTAAAAAGAGCTTTTTTTCTTTTGTGTTTTAAAATCTTGAACTCTCCTCTTTTTCCCTAAATTTCCCATTGTTTGCACCTACCTTTTTTGGTGAGAAAAAAGAAGAAGAAATCTCTCTCTGCCTCATTTTGTCACATTGCAGCAAAGAACCTGCTTTACTTTCAGTTTCGTTTTTTCAGCATAGTTAAGGGAAAAAAATCTGCTCCAGCACTTTTTGCAGCAAGCAGGAGAGCCCTGCGCAAAACAGCTGAGAGCAAATCAGCTGAGAGTCGAGAGGCCGATCTAATCAACTTGTGGTAATTAATCTATGCTGAAGCTGAAAGGGGCTGTTTTTGCTTGCTGTTTGCTTGCAAGAAGGTAACTGCTGCGAGGCACAGCCAAAGGGTGGGGGCCAGTGGGTGGGCAGGGCTAAATTCGGTGTATAAGACGCACTTAAATTTTCACCCCCTTTTGGGGGGTAAAAAGGTCTGTCTTATACTCCGAAAAATACAGCAAGTGAATCTGGCTTCATTATGGACTTTGCTTCTCAGAAGGTCCCAAAAGTTGATCGCATGACCCTGGGACACAGCAAAGGCAGAGGTGGGCGTCACATAATGTAACAACCGGTTAGCCCAGAACCAAAAATGTGAGCGCGAAACGCCTTCCACGCATGCACACGGCATCAAACACATGGCAATTATAAAGGACGGGATAGCGCCAGGGCGGATGGGTGAGGCCAGCTGCTGGTCAGAACTACCGGTTCGCTTGAACCGCTCTGAACCGGCAGCAGCCCACCTCTGAGCAAAGGTCATAAATATGAACCAGTTGCCAAGTGTCTGAATTTTGATCACATGACCATGGGAATGCTGCAAAGGTTGCAACTGTGAAAAACGGTCATAAGTCACTTTTTTTCAGTGCCGTTGTAACTTTGAACAATCACTAAACAAACTTGTAAGTCAAGGACTACCTATAAATGCAACAGACAGGTCAAAAAATGTGACGTGGCAGGAAGAAAAAAGAGCTAAAAAACCATCATTCATTCTTATTTCTGTGGGCTAAGAATATTAGGGAGAAGTGTGCAGCTGCCAATGTTTAAAAATCTATTAAGTGAAAAGTGAAATCAAGAATACATGATGCCGCTCATCTAGCTCACACCATGCGTTAAACCATAATGTGGTTTTGTTTTTGGATTAATCTCATGCGTGACTATGACAGTTTAGAATTTGGTCCAAACAAGCCTCTACAGCTGATCAAAATTTAAACGAAAATTGATTTTGAATGGTATGTGAATCCCATCATAGTGCTTGAGAGCGTAGCCAATATTTCCTCACTATACTTTAACTATACTTTACTTTAACCCTGGCTTTTAAGAACCCACATTCTTCCTTCTTTCTTGGCAAGAAACAGTGGTGGGTTGCCCCCGGTTCTATAGAACCGGTAGTAAAACCGGCGGGAGGCTCCGCCCACCGACCCCGACATCATCAGAATGCTTCTGTGCATGCGTAGAAGAGTGTGCACGCGTGAGCAAAGCAAGTGCGCGCGTGCGGCCCCGTTGCAAACCAGTAGTGAAGGTAAGTAGAACCCACCCCTTGTAAGAAAGGATATATTGACTTAAGGCTCAGCAATGGAATCTATTTTCCTTGTGAGCAGATTCATTGAAAGGTATGAGACAAATGAGAATGTTTTTCCCTACTGAATCATGGTAATTATTTTACATAATTGGGATTTTTCTAAGGCAAAGAACCTGGTGTTTTTTTGTTTTTTTTTAAATTGACTACCCTAGAATTACCAAAAGGCCAGAAAGAAAAATAAGACCAAAAAAAATCCCAACCCTCAAGAGACTCATTTTGTCGTGTGTGTGTGTATGTGTGTGTGTATGTGTGTGTGTGTCTTTTAAATTAGATTTTCATGTTATAGATAATGTTAATGTTACACTGTAAATGTTCTGAGATAGCACATTACTTTCTAAAAATATGATTACTTCTTAGTTCTTTTTAATTATTATTGTTTTATGTTACAAAATTTCTGCCCTGCCAAGAGTGATTGCTGAAGTACAATCTAAAACTCCATCCTCAAAATACCGTGTAACAAACCCAGTTTTCTCCTTTGTCCGTCATCTATACCAACAGCACCATCACAGGCCACAGCAAGTACACACACAATATTATAAGTGGCCTCACATCTGCTCTTTCTCTAAAGATGCTATCTGCCATCATCTTCCAGCAATGCCTCTCTGGATTTTGTGTAGGACAAACAGGACACCCTTTGCACAAAAGGATACATGGACAAGTTTGATATCAGGATTCAAAACAAGGACACAGTAATATCAAAGCATTTCAACTTACTAGGACATTCCACAGCAACCTCAAAATGGCTGTTTTACAAAATTGGGGTTTACCAGCATAATTAACCAAGGAATTGTTGACTTCACTAATATATCAAAAACTTTCAGGCAATCTCGGATTTCAAGAGACAGAAGTTTTTAACATGTTACAACTGTTAACTGATATGATTTATAGTAAATCTTGCATGTAACTTACATCCACGTAATCCACTTAACTTCCCCTTCTCCCCCTTTTGTCCCCATGCCACCCCAATTTATCCCCTACATCATTATAGTTACATATATGAATTTGATGAACTGAGCTGTTGCCTTTCCAAAAAGAGCCTTGGTAGTACGGGGGTTTAAGGCACCCTGTTATTAAGCTGGTTATTAAGACCAGCTGCCTGCAATTACTGCAGGGTTCGAATCTCGCCAAGGCTCAAGGTTGACTCAGCCTTCCATCCTTTCTAAGGTAGGTGAAATGAGGACCCAGTTTGTGGGGGCAATAAGCTGACTTTGTAAAAATATACAAAAGTATGAAGGCTATTGCTTAACGCATTGTAAGCCACCCTGAGTCTCCGGAGAAGGGCGGCATATAAATCAAATTTAAAAAAAAAAATGTATTACCAAACTCCTGATTTTTTGTTAGGTAAAACCGTCGAATTACTTTATCAGAAAAAAAATGTTTTTTTCCTTCCACTTTCCACTTTTTTAGCATCAGCTGGGCAATTTTAATTAAAACATATTAAATACAGGTTGCCCCTCTAAAAGTTTATAATTGTTTATTTCCACCATTGGCCACCAGATGACCCTGTTGGGCAATTCTACTTTATCTTGCTGTACAGTTTGTAATGACTTGGCATCAGTATCCACTGTCGACATTTATTTAGTTTAATATTTTCCATTAGTAGACTTCATGTTTGCTAAACCTTTTGGATGATAGATTCCTGTTTATCTTTAGCAATCCTTCTTTTCAAATCATACCCAATTAATTCAATTCCATTTATACAGTATATATCTCTTTCTGCTTCCTATAATTTCTCCACAGTATATTGTAGTCTCTTTAAGGGGGCTGCACTAAAATGCCATTTGATTATATGCCATTAAATTGCTATTGGTTCTTAGCGAACAGATAGATAGATTTGCTACAGATGATCTGTTTCCATTCAGATCCTTCAGATCTTCCAATGGTGCACATGGATCCTGCTTGTAACTGAGCCTTTTGTTTTTGCTGGTCAGCCTCTTCTTCCCTTTCCTTCCACCTTTGCCAGGATTATGGACTTCTCAAGAAAATTAGGTCTTATACAAGGCGTTAAAAATATTATCATTTCCCTGCATAAACTATATTGCCTACATTTCTAATTCCCATTATGCCACAGCATCATAGAAGGGAATCTATTGCAAGCTAAACTAAGGAAAAGATTTATGGATTCCTCTGGCTTTGTTTTCTCTTCCATGTTCTAGCAGGACAGCAATGCAACTAAACTCACTTGCAACTAAAATGGTTGGAGACTAGCAGCAATACACCGTTAGCTGTAATCAACAGAATAAAAAAAAAAATGGATTTCAGATGCTAAATTTGTTTAAACTGGAAAGGTGATATTCGATTAATGGAAAGATACAATGGATATTAAAACATTTGCCTAAGGTGAATTCTGCTGCTTTTATAGTACGCAAAAATACAATGGGTGAATTTTCTCTGGCTCTGGCGTTAAAGGGATGGACACCACTTCATTTCATTGAATTCCTGCCTATCTTACAACTGTAAAAATTAGATGTGCTAATTTTGTGTGTCAATCTGCATTATAAATGCTGTAGCTTTCCTATTGGATGCTTTGAAATTTTTAAATGCATTTTTAATCATAAATCAAGTTTACCTCCCATACAGTCCTTATTTACTTATTTTAATGCATTGGCCTGTAGTGGTGTTAGTGCCCAAAATATGGAATTGTGTTTTGAGGGAGTCTCACTGAATATTTTAAGTGAGTCTTGCAAGCACAATATACTTGCTCTCTTTGTATTCTTTTGTAGCACTACAACACATTTCAGACCATAAACTGTGGTTATTAATTCTGCTTAAATTATATTCTAAAAGTGTATGCCTCATGGCTTCTGTGGTAAAGTTATTTCCAGGTGTGACTGTTGGAAGAAAGAGGATTCATGCATTAAAAAAAGTTCCAGCGCAGTCTTGGCTTCTTTTAATATTAAACTAAAATGTTGCATTTGCAACATTTCATAGCCATGAAATGTTGCAAATGGTAGTTACATTTGGTGTAAATGACAAACAATAGCATTAGTATCTTTCCACGACCTTGACAAACATTCCCCTAAGGTTTAAGATATTAAGCCAATCCCACTTAAAATAATAATAATAATAAACCCTGAAAAGATATTCTGTTTTGGAACTCACTGTTTGAAAATATGCAGCAAAATAAACATCTCCAAAACACAACAGAATGTTATTAAAGCAAAAAACTTGTTTCGTCAGTATCCTGTACAGTTTAGCACCTATTTTAGTTTGATGGAGGCAGTATGTTACTATCATTATGACGTGATAATAATGAATAAAAATGATTGGAATGATAAGTTATTACTTCTTAACTGCTGTTATTTGATTGCTAGTAAATTGCTTTTCATTATTTCCTTGTTGGCTTGGGTTCTTAGCTTTTGTTTTTTAAAAAATGGGATATAATTTCTTAATCATCAGAATATAGGTATCCTTGACTTATGACCATAATTGAACCATAAATTTCTGTTGTTAAGTGAGACATGTTAAGTGAGTTCTGCCCCATTTTACAACCTTTCTTGCTTCAGCTGTTAGGTGAATTACTGAAGTTGATAAGTTAGTAATATGGTTGTTAAGTGAATCTGGGTTCCCCATTGACTTTGCTTTTCAGAAGTTCGCAAAAGGGGATCACATGACCTTGGGACACAGCAACGGTCATAAGTATGAACCAGTGGCCAAGAATCTGAATTTTGATCAAATGATCATGGGGATGGTGGAAAGGTTGTAACAGTGAAAAACGATCATAAGTCACTTTTTTCAATGCTGTTGTAACTTTGAACAATCACTAAATGAAGTGTTGTAAGTCAAGGACTAGCTGTAATAATATTAACAAATGTGAACATTGAATTGCTGAAGTTATCCTAGGCTTAGAAATAGAAAATAGGAAAGTATGACTGCTAGATGACAGAAGTTGGACGATGGCCTCAGGCACTTGTGAAAAATAATCATTTTCTCTCCCCCATACAATTATGAATCATCTGGTACCAATCACTTTGGCATAATCATAAAAGTTGAAAATTACAAAGATGCACATTTAGGGTTTACTTCTGCAAACAACACAAAATTATATCTTTTTAAACAATCAGTATATAACCATTCCTGTATTTTTGCAGGAAAGCCAGCCAGGTGTACCCTACTGGGATTTTTTTGACTCGTGGCACATCATTGTATAAACATGTTTGTTCATCATGGCATCATGTAACAATTTGGAAGAGTTACATTTCTGATTGCAAAATGCCAGTCTAGAATAATTGGAATCTAATGGAGGGCCTGCTTCTCACAATTGGCCAAAAAGGTGGCAAACTTCAGGTGGATTAACTTGCTTCTGAAACTGTAGCTGCGAGCTTCTGGAATAAAATGTTCTCTGATGTTGGTGATGGGAATATTTATGTGTATGTTAAGGAGAGCACTACATTTCCTTCATCTGATATCTAGTTTGGGATATTTATGTTTATAAATTTCGGGATTCAATTATGTGAACCTTTGTTGAATAGGAAAATATGAAGTATGATCAAAATACTGGACCAGCTTGGCATCTTTTCAAAGCCTCGATCACATCAGAGACTAAAACTTATCCCAGCAACGTGTCCATGCAAAGCATACTTTTCTGCTGAGCTATGAGCAGTCCTCCATTGTGATGGTTCTGATCTCTCTTAATGTCCATCAACATATGACTATATCAGAAAAAGATGGTTGTTCCCTTCAATTGGTTTGGCTGAGGTGCTCTTTGGTTCTTTCTAAGGAGCCACTTAGACCAGGGGTGGGTTCTACTTACCTTTACTACCGGTTTGCAACGGGAGTGCACGCATGCGCAGATCATCCATGCTGACGTCCAGGCGGGTGGCGGAGCCTCCCGCCACTTTTACTACTGGCTTGCAAGAACCAGACTGAACTGGGAGCAACTCACCACTGACTTAGACCCACCTTCGCCAATGTGCTCCCCTCTGAATGTGAATGTCCTAAAAATCTAACCAGTTTCCAATTATAACCCACTTGTCCTGCGCCAAGTTAAATGGTAGCAATGGAAATGAGATGACAGTGATGCCATTTGCCCAGAGTGAGCAAAACTATTGGAAACAACATTCCAAAGCATACCAAGGATCATCTTTGGTGGAGGAAGAGCAAAAATTTGTTTGACACCTATTCCCCAAAAAGATGACTTAAGAAAGAGATTCATTTTATTTTGCTTCGGGACTGCTTTTCCTCCAGCAGGAAGATGTTAAGGAAATGCCTTCTCCAGTGCCAAGGCATGTTCTTCTCAAATATATCTGAAAAGCCTCAAGCTGGAGAATGCCTCTCGATGCCAAAAAACCTAAGCCATCCATAATTAGCAAGCCAATATTGTCTATAATTCTAATTTGATTACAGTGCAAGAATCATTATGGCTAAAAATCAGCATAAAAATATTGCTAAACTCAGAATTCTCTGAAGTCCAAAATACAGATTTACTAACAAATTTTATTTGTTGTATAATGGAACTGACCTCAATGTGTTTTTTTCAACCATAATATTGTGCCAAGGATGGATTTGGCTAGGATATAACTGGTTAGAAAAAGAAAGCAAGCTACGGAGCCATAATCTTCTTGAAAAAGATTCCTTTGGAAGGAGCTTGACTTCTAATTGGAAGTGCAAAGTGCACAAGCTCAGATGGTCCAATGTTTTGAAGATAGAAACAAGGAACTTTTTGTGTTTTCACCTTTTGTTTCTCACTGAGGATTACCAGATTTATCTGAATTTACCCTGCCTTCCCCACTCATAAACATTGCTAAAGCTTCCTCTCTGTTTGCTATAATCTTTAAACCTTTAATAGCCTCATGCTGATTCAAAAATAGAATCTGCTGGTTCTTTTGGTGGGAACATAAACTGGGAAATCATAGTTATTCTAGAAGATGGTATCAACTTTTGATACCATGAACAGAATAGTGGCTCAGTCAGAATTATATGTTAAATGCATGAAGCTGAAACAATGCTTTTTCTACCAAACTAGGCATTTTCACAGAGCTAAGCCCAAGACATTTTATTTATTTTATTTCTATCCCACCTTTATTATTTTACAAATAATTCCAAGTGGTAAACATATCCAGCACATCTTTCTCCTATTTTCCCTACAACACCAACTCTGTGAGGTGGGCTGGACTAAGATAGAGTGACTGGCCCAAAGTCACCCAGCTGGCTTTCATCACTGCCGCAGGTCATGAATTCACGATCTCTTGCTTTCTAGCCTGGTGCCTTTAACCACTAGGTCAAACTAGCTCCAAATCTTGCTGTCCAAAGCATAGAGGCAGATAATACACCCCCCCGCCCAATTTCATATGCAAAAATGCATCTGCACCACAGGGTCAGTTAAATTTCATTCTAGCATTAGTAATAGGACAACATAGTTGACTAGGGACGCAGTGGCTCAGTGGATAGGACGCTGAGCTTGTTGATCGAAAGGTTGGCAGTTCAGCGGTTTGAATCCCTAGTGCTGTGTAATGGGGTGAGCTCCTGTTACTTGTCCCAGCTTCTGCCAACCTAGCAGTTCAAAAGCATGTAAAAAATGCACGTAGAAAAATAGGGACCACCTTTGGTGGGAAGGTAACAGCGTTCCGTGCGCCTTTGGCGTTTAGTCATGCCAGCCACATGACCTCAGAGACGTCTTCAGACAGCGCTGGCTCTTCGGCTTTGAAACGGAGATGAGCACCGCCCCCTAGAGTTGGGAACGACTAGCACATATGTGTGAGGGGAACCTTTACCTTTACCTTACATAGTTGACTGGGGGCACAGAGCAGGGTAACCTATTCAGGCAGAATGAGGAGAGGTATGTACCACTTCCAGCATCTTCCACCTATAGTAAGTCAGTTGCCTCACTCTGCCTAACAGTAGGGCAGGCCTGGAAGTGTATTCCTTCTTCCGTCTCCTCCTTGTGCCACTTTGCTCTTCTGTCTTTTACTTTATGGCAAATAACAGGAGAGATGCCTTAGCTCTTTACTCTTAAGAAATGCTTTATGTAACTTAACACCACTGACTTTGCAACTACGTTGTTCGCTCAAGAGTACATTGAAACCATGGCTTACTGTACCTCAGTGTCACAGACATTGCAAGGGACAAGCATTTCTGTTGTGACTTACACCGTTCGTATAATAATGTCATTACTCCAATGACAGAAATGACATCGTTTGTATCATCACACAAAATAGTGCAATTTGTGCAAGTTTGTTCTTCTGTGTGACATCCTTACTTAAATGATGCCAACTTCTGCAAATTGTAATCCAATATATTTGGAACAGGAGAAAGCCAGGGATTGTCTGCTCTATTACATCACCTTGTTCGGGACACTGAAATCTTTCCTGATAATCAGCTTTGATTCGTCAAGGATGGCTAAAGAAAGGTCCCATGTTTCTACAGGATGCATCTATTATGTTCCATGCAGTGCAGGGGTGGGTTCTACTTACCTTTACTACCGGTTCGCAGCATGCACTCTTCTGCGCAAGCGCAGAAGTGTTTTGCTGACATCGGGGTCGGTGGGTGGAGTCTCCCGCTGGTTTTACTACCGGTTCTATAGAACCGGTGCGAACCAGGGGCAACCCACCACTGATGCAGTGCATATACAAGTAGTCCTCGACTTACAACAAAGCAACTTTAAATTGTGTAATATTTACTTTTAATTAAACACGGGCAGGACAAAGTATTAAGAATGTAGTTTCCCTCTGAGCAGACTTTTTATATAATAAGATAACTAGCTGAAGATAAATAGTTCACTATGCCTCAAAATACTTTTTGAGTTTTAAACTGTAAAAAAACAGGCACTGGACAGGACAGCCTTTTGATGTGTATAACTAGGATATTGTCATTCCAGGGGCTGAATAAGGAAATTGTTATGAATGCCCTGGGAGAAAGTGTGCTTGGAACACAAATTTGTTCTGACGCAACTCCAGATGTTCAAATAGGTCAACTATGATTTTGTTTTGCTCATAATATCTGATTCAATGGCTTTGCTACCCACCTGATTAACTGGGGTTGGGTTTATTATGGGATGCTGGTTGCAGCTGCAGTTTCTGCCACCAAATAATTCCAAGAAATGAATCAAGAGGCTGAAAATGCCTAGCTGACAGTTCCTAACAATACAGATGTTGTGGAAAACGGAAAAATGTTTAATTAAAAGATTTTATAAGCAAGACGAAATCTTAAATGCGCCAGAACCCAAGGTCCACATTTGCAGAGGGTCAGTTTCAAATCCTGTATTTTTTTCAGTTAGTTTTTTACAAGACTATTGGCATCAAAATTTTAGAGCAATGGAATCTTTCTCCAGATTCTGGACTTGGATGCAAAATCCATTAGCATGTTTGCAGAATTCAAACAATTCTTGGAGTTGGGGATCATCTGTTGTTAAATATTCTATATTAACCAGTCCAATATGTACAAAAATATATTAATTGTGAATTAATGCCTCATCACAGTGATGGAGCCTATCTTTATATGCACTGGATCCCAGATTTATTTTTGGCAATTCCAGAGTCAATTGAATTGAGATGGGTGGCTATAGAAATTGAATAAATAAATACATTTCCAGCCAAAGGGATGAGGATGAAAAAGACAATTTGCTTCCTGAAATGGGGACAGCTTTCACCAAACAGAGAAAATAGTATTGAACCTGATGCTGAATCAAATCAGGCTGATTCAAAGAGATATTCAGATTGAAGCGGCACTACTCTGAAACAGACCAACTTTCAATCTGAATTCTTCTGAAGCTCGTTCAATGTCCTGATTTGAGAAGGACCTAGAAACAGGCTTCACAAGATGTTTTAAGACATTCTTTATTTCAGTAATGTCTTGTAGCACCTCTAGAGACCTGTTTTGAACACAATGTCAGGATTCATCATGGAGGCTAAATCACGGGCTGGAGAACTTTCTTTATGAGAAGAAGTTTGAAGATTTGGAACACTCGTGCTTAGAAAACAAGTGACTGTGGGGAAAACATTACCAAGTGTGCAAAACCTTGTACGGCGTGGAGAAAATGAACAGGGAGGGAGAAAAAAAAATGTGGACAATAAGAAAATAGAAGTTTCTCTCCACCTTGTGCCTGGTGGCACACTGGACTAAGTGCTGTTAAAGTAGCACTTAGTTGCCAGCTGCCTGCAATTACTGCAAGTTCAAATCTCACCAGGCTCAAGGTTGACTCCGCCTTCCATCCTTTCGAGGTAGGTAAAATGAGGACCCGGATTGTGGGGGCAATAAGATGACTTTGTATAAAAAAGAACACCGCTTAGGGGGGCCCGAAAGCCCTACTAAGCAGGTATATACAAAAGTATGAAGGCTATTGCTTAACGCATTGTAAGCCGCCCTGAGTCTCCGGAGAAGGGCGGCATATAAATCGAACTAATAAATAAATAAATAAATAAATAAATAAATAAACAAATAAATAAATAAATCTTTCAAAACACTACCATCCAGTAGAAGCTGATTGAAAGGAGATTTTGAACTGAAAAGAACTCCACATAACACGTGACTAAAAAAACAGAAATTCACAAGACCAAGACATGCTGAAAGCCACTAACTTGAGTGGTTTTTAAAGGCGATCTCTTTTAAAACTCATTAAAGACAGGGCAATTACTCGAGACTTCCTTCCTTCCTTCCTTCCCTTCCTGCCAGCGTGGCTTTTGCAGCCAAAAAAAAGCCTCAAACAAAAAGTCTGCACGGTTGACTTTGAGGAAAGAAGCCAACAAGGAGAGACGAGAAAGCTGGAAGAACCGCTTCGGGCCGAACAAAACTCCTCCTCAGAGGATCTGCCCACCGCCCTCGGCAAAGCCTTTCCTTCCACGTTTCTGTCGGAGGGCAGGATTGGGAGGAGTTTCTCCTCTGCCCCTTTAAGGCCGTGTTTCCTGTCGGAGGGCAGGCGAGGGAGCGGCGGCGGCGGCGGCAATGAAGCCCCGGTGGCTCTGCTTCTGTCTCCTGGCGCTGGCGACATGGAGCGCCCGCCGGTCGGGCGCTTACTTCCCGGAGGAGCGCTGGGTGCCCGAATCCCCGATGCGGCCTCCGCGCGTCCTCCTGGCCCTGCTCGCTCGCAACGCGGCTCACTCGCTGCCGGCGACGCTGGGCTGCCTGGAGAGGCTCCGCTATCCCAAGGACCGCATCGCGCTCTGGTGAGTGAGCGAGTGAGTGGCTCGCCCAATGCCTCGGCGCCAGAAGGCTGCGCTTTGGTGGGGGAAGGAGGGTGAGGGTTGGAGGGGGTGGCGGCTTCCACCCTTGCCTGGAATTCTCCCGAGGTTGCAGATGACGTTACCTTCCACGTGTAGCCTTTCCAGCTCTCTCTTCCCTTGGATCGCGGCGATCCACTTGGGGCCAGAAAGATTTGCTCGCTGGCGAGACCCTAGAGCACTAGTTTAACATCAGTAGATCCTCTAGACTTGCCTCTCTGAAGCTGGCCTCCCTCAGGAATGCAGGTCCAAGCTATAACAGAGTTGGAAGGGACCTTGTAGGACCTACAATGCAGGTCATCTAGTCCAACCCCTTTGCCCACCCAAGCAGGAGACCCTACATCATTTCAGACCGATGGCAGTCCAGTCTCTTCTTGAAAGCTTCCAGTGATGAAGCTCCCACAACCTCTGAAGGCAACTTCTGTTCCATTGGTTGATTGTTCTCGCCGTCAGAAAATTCCTCCTTATTTCTAGGTTGAATCTCTCCTTGATCACTTTCAGTTCATTATTCCTTGTCTGATACTAATAAAAGAGAACATTGGTAGCTCAGGGTTGATGAGCTAACAGCCATGATGTTACTTAGTTTGGGTGATGAAAAGTCTGCCAGAAAACAAGCAAGCTCAGAGAACAATAAGGACCCCCACGTGTCTAAGGTGTGTCAGTAAAGACAGGTAGAAATGCATTTTCTTCAGAGTTTGTTGAGCGGTGAGACGGCTGATTTGAAAGGCTTAAAAATAAGCCTGCAAAACAGCAGTTCCCCTAGAGCAGGGGTGTCAAACCCAAGGCGCGGGGGTCAGATCAGGCCCGTGGGGTGCTTAGATCTGGCCTGCGGGGCTGCCCTGGAAACAGTGAAGGACACAACCCTGATGTGGCCCTCAATGAAATAGCGTTTGACACCCTTGCCCTAGAGAGACACATCTAGTCTCCAGGAATGGCTTTAAAGAGTAGCATGAATCTAATTCCTTCCCTTATTGTATCTCCTGTCTTTCTACCCTGTTTCCCCCAAAATAAGACATCCCCTGATAATAAGCCCAATCGGGCTTGTGAGCGCACAGCAATAAGGCCAAGTGCTTATTTCAGGGTTCAAAAAAATGTAAGACAGGATCTTATTTTTGGGGAAATACGGTAGTCAGACCATGTCTGTCTGTTTTTCCTGTACAGGTAGTACAGGATTTACAACAGTTCATTTAGTGACCATTCAAAGTTAACATCATCACTGAAAAAAGTGACTTATGACCATTTTTCAGACTTACGACCGTTGCAGCATCCCTTTGGTCATGTGATCAAAATTGGGATGCCTTGTTCATATTTATGACGGTTGCAGTGTCCAGCGGTGACATTTGCAACCTTCTGACAAGCAAATTCAATGGGAAAGGCAGATTTACTTAACAACTGTTTTGCTAATTTAATTGCGGTAATTCACAACTCTAGCAAGAAAAGTCATAAAACTCACTTAGCATCAAGGGCTTATTTGTGGTCATAAGTCGAGGACTATCTGTACATCTTTTCCTGGGACTGTATGGCTGACCTTTGCAGATGCTACATGATCTCAGAGAAGTGTTGCCAACGGATGCTACATGCCTGACTGTGTTCAAAGCGAAGTTAGGCATGCCCTCCAGACTACATCCGATGCTCAGAATCGCATAAAGCAAATCGGATATTAAATCTGACCCTCATGGAGATGGGAGGGGGAAAAAATAAGCTTCTCCTTGGCAGTTGATGTAAGTTGCAAAACTGCTCAGTGCAGGATGGTATCTCATCTTTCAAAACCTCTTTCCTTAGGGTGGCAACGGATCACAACGTGGATAACACAACCGCAGTGCTTCGGGAATGGCTCATGAACGTTCAGAGCATGTATCACTCAGTGGAGTGGCGGCCGATGGATCATCCCAGGTGAGCTTGGGGGTGGATGGCACAGGAATTGGCCTCTTAGCATGCAGGGAAGGCAAAAAGAAAATGGAGGGTGGATTTCAAAATGGAACTATGGTAGTTCTGAAGGAGAAACGGAAATAACTGCAAATGTGTTAGAGTTTCAATAGCCTTGTTGGAATGGATAACCTGCAAAAAGAGAAATGGCAACATTGTGTACATCAGTCAGATTGGGATTAGCACCTTTTTACACTGAGGGACCTGTGGACAAGGAATACAAGATTTTAAACCAGAGATTACCAGTAGCCCATCCCATCCAAAAACTATTCGGTGTATAGCAGTGAGTGAATTGAAGAGAGTGGCCAAATTCCATGGGATTATTTGGGAAAGGCTCCTTACACTGAAGCACATCTGAATGCCAAGTAATTGCATTTTCACCACAAAAACTCATTGTAGAAATACATTAAGTGATTTAGTATGTATCTTGGTCATTTTATTTTGCACATATACCTATAATTTGTGTTCTTTTGCTTAATGTATTTTAATAGTCAAATTTGCTATTGCCAATTGTCCTAAACTATTCTTTTCATTGCTCAGATTTCAGCAGGTGTTCTTACTAGTTTTTTTAAGTGAATATGTGGCCATGAGAGCTAAAAGCATAACTTTAAAAAGTACACATAAATGTACATCTTCCGTATGCATCCAAAGCCCCAAACTTCATTGTTCCTTGCAGGTTCTACCCAGATGAAGAAGGTCCCAAGGACTGGTCCAATTCACGCTATGACTATGTTATGAAGCTCCGACAAGCAGCTTTGCAGTCTGCCCGAGACATTTGGGCTGACTACATCCTGGTAAGGAAAGTTCAGAAAGGAAGCTTAGTGGCAGGACTGAGTGCATTGATCAGTTTGGATTATTGTCTTTCTGGGATCATTAGCACAGGTTGTGTTGTAGGCCTGGGGTTTGTATAATCCTGTATTTGATCCTCTGCTCAGCTAGGTGATTGCTGAGAGGCTCAGAGATTCCGGACTGTCCCTATTTGGCACTGGGACCTGTCCACATTTAAAATAATGCGTAAATTTTTACAGTTCATTCCGTTACATTATCTGCTTAGATTCTGCCCACTGCTTGTCAGATATTAAGCTGTAAGTAAGTACTAGGGTCATTGCATCATGCCAATAAGGTTGGGCTTGCACAACTCACTGAGCCACAAAGAATCCTAATTTGGGCTCAGCGTGTAAACCCAGCCCTTGAGTCAGATGTATATGTGTGTGGGGTGGGGTGGGGTGGGGTGTTGCGTAGCTGTTTCATTTTGTGTAAGGTCCAAAATAGTTTCTGGTGCCAGAGTGCGTTTTGTTGCTTTTTGCATGTGGGTTTTGTCAGAGGCAAAGGTTTTGTCAAGTCCTTCCTCCTGGGTCTGCTTCCCATGATGATGCTTGCCAATTTGCAGTTCTCAGTAATACGACTGTATGTGTTACACATATGCGTTCACACACTTCTTTGCTTCCACTTTAAATAGGAGCACCCTTTGATGTGACCCTAGTTAAAGAAGAGAAGACATGGCAACTGAGAAAGAGATTTGTTAGGAGCTGGGTACTCAATCTATTGCATCTTGAATTTCTGCTTAAGTTGGGGGAAGGAACTAGTAGCCTGCAGTTATTTTGGACTTAGCTCTTATTAGCTGCAAATACTATGGCCAGCAGTAAGGGACTATAAGAATTATTATCCAAAATAATTGAAGGACTCTAGTTTTCCTAACTAATTCGAGATCTTAGCTTTGGAGTGGAATAAATACATTTGCTTGGAACAGAGTGGATATTTTTGAAATCCATCTTCTATTTTGTATTGTGTTTTACCTGTTTTCTTTAACTGGCCGAGAAGCCAAATTCATCCAGGTGTTTCTCAAGTATCACCAGGATGCTCATTTTTTTTTTTTTTTGCCATGCAGAAAAAAAAAAGAGAGTGAAGGAGATAGAAAATGCCTGAGGGTGGAAGATGGGAATAAAATTTAAAACCTCCTGTCGTCTCTTTTTAATGTTCGTTAGTCATCGTCCCTCTATGTTCATGGTGCTTTTTACAACTTCATTCCTTTTGCCCATTTGATGTTTTCTGAAATAACATCAAAATCATGTGAAAGAAAACTATCAGATGTAGAGTATGACAAGTGCATGTATTGGGCGGTATTAACTTTCACAATATACGGAATTTAATATCACTCAGGGCTGAAGGCTGAATGTTTTTCCTTTGGTTTGGATATTACTTTCTGAAACTGGCTGGGTCTGACACTTCATGGTCTGTGAATGCAATTGAGGTTCCTTAGCCTGTCCATTGTGTGTTCTCCCTTCCCCTCCCCTCCCACCTCCCATTCCTTTTCTGTGTTGTCTTTCCCAACAAGAGCAGCTGCCCTGAAATTTCAGAGTATAGGGGGAGCCAGTAGAACAGCTGGCCTTGATGGGGTCGGCTTCTTGGCTGGTCATGACTGATACTTCCGTTCTGGAATGAAGACTTGGTCTCCAGCCCAGAAATGTTGGCAGCGGATAACTTGCATAAATGGATCTTTCTCACTGAGGCTAAATACAGATTATGTTTTCTCTGCCAATGAGTGAAAAGCAGTAGTACCTACAGTAATTGTATCTGGATCTGCTGGCAGGTTTCTTTGAGGGTTTTTTTGTGTAGAACTCACACTGGCAGGTTTATTTTGATAGAACTCCCATTGTGCACATTGCGACTGAGCTTCTGGAAGCAGAACCAGGGCTCTGGTTACATTGCGTCATCCTTGATTGATTTTTCATTGTCTGAGATTTATGTACAGGCTGTGCAGGGTATCCCCTACAGCTGAACTGCAACATAATCATGTATTTCTGTTACTCCACATTTGAAGAGAGAGATCCTTCTGTGCATTTGTAACCCTTTGTTTCCATACTGCCTAATGAAAAGCTATGCATGAGGTAGCTTGGTCTGAGAAAAGTGACTGGTCCACAGGAATGTAATAGTAGTGGTAATAGCAGTAGTATCTTTATTATGGTTCAAGACCAGTTCGGTGTATGTTTAACACATGGTGACTAAGGATAGATTTCACCTGATTCTCCCTGCTCTTAGATCAATATCTTACTTACTTAATCTGTACTTGATCAGTTAAGATTGCATACTGACCAGTCATTACAGAAACTCGTAACCGTCAGTAGAAATCGCTGATGTCAAATTCACTTTGCTTTCTTTTTTAATGCTCCGATATGCAGTTTGTGGATGCAGACAATCTATTAACAAATCCCGACACCCTGGGCCTTTTGATAGCAGAGAACAAGACTATCGTGGCACCAATGCTGGACTCGCGAGCAGCCTATTCAAACTTCTGGTGCGGGATGACATCACAGGTATGCATATATAGAAGCTATGGCCGAATTCTAAGTCTTCTTTTTTTTTTTTTTTTGGCAGCTGAGGCCACAGCTAATGATGGCAATGTAGACCTAATCAGATTGTGTTCTCCTTTTCTCCAACAAAATACAAGGTCAAGCCAATGCTCACTGACTAGAGTTCCTTCAGTTACCTATTTGGACTCACCTGTGGCTTTCATGACTACCAGGGATTCCTCAGGATGACCCTTGGATGGAAACACAAGAGCAGCTTTGCTGGGTCCTCTTAATCCAGTATTTTGTTTCTCCTAGTGGCTAGCCAAATACCTCTGAGCTATTTCAAGCCAGACCTGGAGTTGTAGCATTCTCTTGTTGTGTTTCCCCCGCATATGGTCTATGAAGGCATGCTGTCCCCAGTCTGGAGATAACAATGAATTTTCAAAGATTAATTCTCCTTGATAGATCTGCCATCCATGAATGTCCAACTCCACCAGTTCCAGTAAGTCCTAAGGACTCCGTTGCTACTCAAGAGACTAACAGCTCATCTAATAGGGAAGCAGAATTGGCAAAAGGCCCTAACAGCCCTAACGTATTCTGAATTCTCCATGTCAGCTGCAAGCATGTAAAACACTAGACAAGGGTGTAATTTTCCATGCTAGGAGACCTTGCAGGATTGATTGTGCTGCCTCATTGCAAAGTAATTTGCGGACAATTGGTACCAGATAAACCCCACCATCCTTGCTCATATGGACCTCAGTGATGCCTCAAGGACAGTAAGCCACTCTAGAATGAAACCAGGAATCACAGCAGATTCTCCTTTTCCTGACATAGCCCTGGGTTGTGAGATGCTTAGAAATGATAGTTAACCAGATAGCTTTGGAACATTATCATCCCATAGCCTACCTTGGCCTGTGGATTCTTCCTATGCTGGCAGATGTCCTGAATTACGTATTCTTAAGATTATAGTGTTAAAATATTATTTATTTACATTTATGATGAGGCTTTGCATTTCTTTTCCAGTTGTCGCTGTTACAAGAGTTGTTAAGTTGTCCTAGGCTAGGGTCCCCATTTGTTTCTTTGCAGCAAAACTCACCTGGAATTTTTCCTTCTCCTCTTAGGGCTATTATAAGCGCACCCCTGCTTACATCCCCATCCGGAAGCGGGATCGCCGTGGTTGCTTTGCTGTACCCATGGTGCACTCTACCTTCCTCATCAACCTACAGAAAGAGGCCTCGCAAAACCTTGTTTTCTACCCTCCCCACCCAGATTACACCTGGGCTTTTGATGATATCATCGTCTTTGCCTTTGCCTGCAGACAGGCTGGTGAGCAAAATGCTGCCTTTCCTTGGTCAAGAGGACACCACCAACCCTGTTGGTCAATCTACTGAACAAGCATCTCCCCTTTTTCAGGAGCTAAGCCAGAGACATTGTTTGTTAGGACAAATCATCTCTTTGATTGGGAGGGCTGCCTTACAGAGCTTTTTGCGTATGAGTGTCATCCCAAGCTAAATTGGCTTCTCAGCCTCAATCTTGTCCATTTGCAACTGGTCAGTCTTCCCCAATTCTCTTGGGGTGTCACAACTCTCATCCTCCTTCAGCTTGTGGAAGGCTGTCATAGGAGAAATGGTTCAGCTGTTTGGGGCTATTCTCTCCCACTTGTAAACAGCAGGATTCTGGCAAGTGATGGCTTTAATTTGTCTTGCTTTGGGATCTAAAACCTTGCAGGTCTCCTTCTAAGAGAAAGGAAACGCAGTTGCCAAAACATCTTTATGTTTTCTCAGTTACCCTTTTGGCTTTAGCTGGATGAAGGTATGCATGTGAGAGAGAGAGCTGTAATGGTGTGAGACCTGAGTGGCAACAGCAAGGGCAAAGAATGCATAGTGGAGAGCAGCATGGATAAACTTAATTTGCTGCTTCACTCAATTCAGTTTAGGACAACCTCTAAAAAATATCTATCAATCCAAGCTGATTGGGAATCTGCAAATGCAATTTAAAAAAAATAAATGTTAAAAACTATAATCTTCACACCTCAGTGTCAGTGGGGTTCTCTGTTTGACATGCTAAAAGTCCCCAAACAAACAGATTTTCAAGCTGATTTTTCCCCCTCATGCACTTGCATGATGACCTCCTGCAGAATGGCGTCTCATGTCCAGCCTTAACAGTTCTGGTTCTCTATTCAACTACCATATTTCCCTGAAAATAAGACCTAACCGGAAAATAAGACCTAATGCATCTTTTGGAGCAAAAAATAATATAAGACCTAGTCTTATTTTCGGGGAAATATGGTAGCTTCTGTATTTGGGTTTAATTGGCTACCCACCTAAATCCGAGTGAGGGTTGGTTTTTTTTATGTGTGGTGGGTATAACTTTAAATCATTTGCCCGAGTTTATTAAATAGAGATGAAAGATGATGTTGATCAGTCCTGCCAAGGGAAAGAGCATAGGGATTTTGTATTGCCTCGTGTCATCTGCTTTTGTGCATTCACTCTTCCACCCTTCCCAATTTGTTTAGAAGTTCAGATGTACGTGTGCAACAAAGAAGAATATGGCTTTCTCCCGGTGCCACTACGATCTCACGGTACCCTGCGTGATGAAATTGAGAGCTTCATGCATGTGCAGCTGGAGGTCATGGGTGAGTGTGCTGTAAAATAGTAGTTTACCTAAAGGGGGAAATTGCAGTTAAGGAAATCAGATCCTTTATGAAGCATCACCTTTCCACAACACAAAGGTAGTTATGAAGCTTCATCTAGAGAAGAGCAAGATAGCTAGCCCTACTGTGATATCACCACTTGGTTCTTCTAGAACTAGGGGTAGGGAACAATGGCCCTTTTATGACCTGTGGACTTCAACTCCCAGAATTCTTGAGCCAGCATGATCCACAGGTCATAAAGGGGCCATGGTTTCCCACTTCTGTTCTAGAAAATGCCACATGGCCACGGAGCAAAGATCAAGGAATAAGAATCTGGCATTGCTGCAGTTCAGGTTTGTTGTTATTAAAGCTGAGTTGTTTATTCATGCTTATATGACCAATAAGATTTCCATTTTTCCTGTTTTGTATAATTCTACTGCTTATCAGTGGAAGAATGCAATGGGTTAGATAAGGGCTTGGCAAGCTTTTTCTGTAAAGGGCCAATTCCGTCCCTCCTCCACCTCCAGTTGGCAGATCTACAGGCCAGAGAGCATGGCAGCCATTGGACAGTCTGGATCTATCCTAGGAATGTCCTCTGTTGCCAGGGAGGCCTCTGAGACAACCCACCATCTTGGCTGTCTGAAGGAGTTGGTTGAATTTTCCTTGTGGGGATGTCTCACAGTCATTCTTTGTATGTCCTTGGCTCCACAACGGTCCTTTTATAAAATTCAACTGCCCTTAAAGGGGAATTTGCCACCACTTGAGAAAATACAGTCAATGTGGAAGAGGACCTAGCTCAAAGGACAATCACCTTTCATTGAGAACTTGTTTGTTTTGTGAACTGAAAGGATGCTTCAGTATGCCAAATATTGCCCCCTCTATAGTCTATTCAAAGGATTTTTTCTAAAACAGGGGTCTCCAATCTTGGCAACTTTAAGACTTGTGGACTTCAACTCCCAGAATTCCTCAGCCAGCTTGGCTAGCTGAGGAATTCTGGGAGTTGATGTCCACAAGTCGTAAAGTTGCCAAGATTGGAGACCCCTGTTCTAAAATATATGTATTTAGTGAGGCTACATGGAAGCTTTCAGATGTCCAAGCCTTTCTGCATATGTAACCTGGGAGACCATCAGAGAGCAAAAAATTAAGCTCTGGGATGTGGAATTTTTTTAAAAGACTTGTTCCTTTTGGAAAACAAAACTAATAAATGGACATTCCCCTATTTGTTTATTTCGAGCATTTCTGTAGCTTAATAGACTTCATTGTACAATCAGTGGAGGTTGCTTTTCATGTTCCATTGTCTCTGTATGTAAATATGTAGAGGCTTTTTTTATTATTGTGCTTATAAATAAACTGCAATATTAGTTTCCAATTCACAACCATAATTGAATCCAAATTACAGAGGAAGTCATTCTAGTCATTAAATGGGCCACCATGTGACTGCACCAATTTTTGTGGCAGTCATGAAACGAATCTAATGGGTGTAAAGTGAATGCTGTGGTCGTTAAACAAATCCATTGTCCGTAATAGGTGTCCTTGCCAGAAACCGGAAATAAATGTCAGTTTCTGGCCAAAACTGTGGTAAATACCAGTCATATGACTGCAGGACACGCCAAATGGCCATCAATGCAGGCCAGTTACCAGGTGTCCAAAATGTGATCATATGATCCCGGGAAGGGTGGCCATTGGAATTTTGAATTCAGGTCATAAATAATCTTGGGAAGATCTGTTGTAACTTCTAATGTTCACTAGGTGACCAGATGTAAGTGGGGGACTACCTGTATTAATTTTAGGTGAAAGAATTTAGCATGCAGTGAATGAATGGCATGTATTCAAACCCTTTTCTTTGAAAAGAATCAGTTTTCTTAATGCATCTTGATTGTTTTGTCCTTACATCTCCACAAAGGGATGATGTTCAGTTTTATTATTGGATAGATTTTTATTCATGCAGGTTTGAATAAAACTATAACTTCACATGGTAGGAAGGCACTGAAGAGGGAGGTATGAGAAAAGCATAATGGGTGAAAACAGTTTGACTCAAGGAAGAGAAGGAAGAGAAAATTGTGCGATCTACAGTATGAAAGTCTGTGCTAAAGGAGCCTGTTTTGAAATGGGAGAACCTCCAGTCTGAGGAAAGTATTTTGTCACTTGGATAATGATCTTTAAGGACAAATTCTCCATCCAGTTTGAGGTTTCCCTCTTTATGGGAGGGCAGCCTTTTTTGGTAATGTATATCTTCAAATGAAAAACTAAGCCTTGTCATAGTCCATCAAAGTTTCTAGTCCACATTAAAAGCCTGCCTAAATTGAAGAGGCCTACGTTCAAATTTCTACTCAGTTATGAATTACACTGGAAATTACGGCCACATTTTGAGTGAGAAATGTGGACAGAATGAGAGAGAAAATGAAATACTGACATAAGGTTGAGTTAAAATAGGAATACATTTGGTCTGAAACGCACTTGTACATACTTTTGTGTCATTTTGATTAGTCCTAATAAATATTACCCAATTGCAGGATTTTTTTAAATGTATCAACATAATTTTATGTTACTTGTATTTTACATTCTGTAAAATTTAACTGCTTATTTGTACATAATTTAATTCATTGTAGGCATCTAAGTTCTGTTTACAGTCCTGGCATAAACCTAGCCCTAGTAGAGTCCCAAGCTTCAAGAAGTTAAAAATTCACTTTTCAAGTAGGAAATCCATTTTTTAAAATCTCATCTGAATTTGCCTCATGGGCTGTTTGGCTTCATCGCTATTCATAGAGAAGGATTTAATTGGTCTACTTACTTTATGCCTAAAATTGGACCAAGAATCTGGGCGGAGCTGCTTCTCCTTAAAAACAAATGTCTTCTTGGAAGAAACCATGTATCTCACTGTATTGACTTTCTCTACAGTTAAGAATCCTCCCATGGAACTTTCTCGGTATTTGTCTCTGCTTCCCAAAATCCCAGATAAAATGGGATTTGATGAGGTAAGAAATAAAGAATTCTGATACGATTTATAGAAATTATAAATAAATAATTAGGACAGACAAATCAGTAGAACTTAATTTGCTTAACCTAGCTCCCCGAACCATGATATATTAAAATTATATCTGTGCATTATATTATGTTTTTGAGCTGTGTTGCCAGATCGGAGTAGGGATTTGATTCATCTCTCTGTGATAGAATTGGCCAAGGATCAAGGGTCTCCAACCTTGACAACTTTAAGACTTGTGGCATTCAACTCCCAGAATTCCTCAGCCAGCAAAACTGGCTGAGGAATTCTGGGAGTTGAAGTCCACAAGTCTTAAAGTCACTAAGGTTGAAGACCCCTGCTTTAGATATTCTGGAGTTTATATAATTAGATCTCAGGTTGGGGAATATTTGTGTAAAATGCCTCTAATATAGGTCTGTCATTCTTAGGATGCAGTATGGTTAGCCTTGTTTAGTGATTGCCTTGTTTAGTGACCACTCACAGTTAAGATGAAAAATATGATCTATCTTTGTCCTTACAACCAAGATCTCTAAACAAAGAAAAGCTGAAGTAAGATCATAGACACAGCTATGATTTCACTCAGTGACTGCTTCATTTAACGAATGTTGCTGATTCTAATTGTGGCTGCTGCTAGACTTGGGCAACTTGTACTAAACACATAATAATAATCATTGAACTAGAATGGGGAGGATCTCTGCATAAAAGCGACACCTGCAAATAAATTGCTACATTGGGAAGGTTTCTGGATTGGGAAGGAGAAAGCTGTGACTTTCATAGCATCCCTTACCAGTGCCAGCCAGAGCTGCTGAAAGTTGTAGGAAACCTATTTCTGTGGAATTCCTCTACCTAATTATTACTGAATTGTTAGTTTTGCCCGGGGTGTCTTTTGCTCTGTAGTTCTCTTTACCATGTTGTCATTTTTCTTTTCCTCAGGTTTTCATGATTAATCTCAAACGTCGGACAGATCGACGGGAACGGATGTTGAAAGCCCTCTACGAGCAGGAGATTGACTGCAAGATTGTTGAAGCCGTGGATGGGAAGTGAGTGCCAACACATGAAGCCTTGCTGGAGAACAAAAAGCTGCCTTAGCCGACTTTGTCCCCAGAATAGAATAGGGAGCCAAAGTTCAATCACACAGTGATTGAAGCTTCTTAGATCATTCAATGATCTAAGAACATCAAACATTCAATGGGAGCAGGCAACCTTTAAGCAATTAGAACAAGTACTGTACTTTTCGAAGAATAAGACACACTTTTTCCCCGCTAAAAGAGGGTGGAAATGTTGATGCATCTTATACACCGAATACAGCCATTTTTGGCCTCCCGGAACCCCACCCCGCATGTCCCGTTTCACCCAAACCAGGCCTGTTTTTTGCAAAAACGGGGCCTGCAGAGGGTTTGGAAGGCCTGCAGAGTGCTTCTGGGGGCTGGGTAGGGCAAAAACGTGATGCATGGGGGGTTTGGGAGGCCAAAAACGGGCCCATTTTTCACAAAAACGGGCCTGTTTTTCACAAAAACGGGGCTGTTTTTGCCTTCCCCAGCCCCCAGGAGCACTTTGCAGGCCTCCCAAACCCTCTGTGCATCCTGTTTTTGCAAAAAATGGGTCCGTTTTTGGCTTCCCAAGCCCCCTATGCATTGCGTTTTTGCCCTCCCCAGCCCCCAGGAGCACTCTGCAGGCCTCCAAAACCCTCTGCAGGCCCCTTTTCACAAAAAACTGGCCTGTTTTTGGCCTCCCAAACCCCCCACATGTTACAGTTTTGCCTTCCTTGACCCCCAGGAGCACTCTTCAGGCCTCCCAAGCCCTCTGGATGCACATAGAGTTTGGGAGGCCTGCAGAGTGCCCCTGGGGCCCCGGGAGGGCAAAAACTTTTTTTTTCTTGTTTACCTCTTCTAAATCTTGGTGCGTCTTACACTCCGGTGCGTCTTATAGTCTAAAAATACGGTAGCTCAAATCTAGGGGAAAGATTCCCAGCTTGCTTATATTGAAAACCTTATGCTGATTCCCTCACTTTTATCTCAATCAGCAGATAGGAAGACCATCCCTTTCCTTTTTGTGGTGTAGGTGAGCCCTATAGAAGTTTTCACCATGGAAGATGCTTTTCTGGGGTTGCTGGAAGCACTAAATCAGTGATGGCTTCTGAGCCACAGTTCATAAAGAGCAAAACGTTTGGGGCACATCTAACTTGATGAACATCAACGTCTTCTCTTTGTCTGAACTGAGAGAATCAGAAGCTTGTTGCTCCAACCCATGAGCAGATGGTGGTTGGCAAATGATCTTCAGGTGGTTAATAGCACACACGTTTTTGCGTTATCCTGAATTTTGCACTGATATTCAGCTACTTGGGTGAAGAATTCTATACTGATGGGAAGCTTCTGCTCCATTGGAAGTTGAGATATGTGGACTTCTCCAACTTGACACCTTCCAAAATTCCCAGGCTGATCTAGATAAAATTGCTTTCCTGCAAATCATTACTTCTGTTTCGCCAGCAGGTGTCTGCACCAGAGGTAGAAATTTAAACTATGCTGAGTTTGCATCCAGTTCTCAAGTAGTGCCTCTCCTCACAATTACACCTTTTCTCTTTTTTTTATTCTCTTTGGTTCAGGGCAATGAATAACAGCCAAGTGAATGCCATGGGCATCAAGATGTTGCCGGGTTACAAGGACCCATACCATGGGCGTCCACTCACAAAGGGAGAATTGGGTTGCTTCCTCAGCCACTATAAAATTTGGAAAGAGGTAACTAGTGTTTATGTTGCAAAGTAAAAGCCAGAAACCATTATCTTTTTTTTTAAAGATGGATTTGGTATGTTGTGCATCTCCAAACAGACACATAGGTATTCAGTGAGAACTATGGGGCCTTGGGATAGCTCTATATCCAATTCCCCCCAAATCTCCATTGTTCATTTAAAAAACTCTGTGACTTGATGATTAAGTCACTGCCACTATGTAGCAATGCTTGCTGAGTACTTAAAAAGAAACCTTAGAATAAGAGTCTTGTGCAGGATTCCACCAGAGTTTGGGGAATCGGAGCCAGGCATCGTTCCATTGCCTAGCAAAGCAAAAGAAATTATACAGAATAAATGATGCAAAAACAATTTGCAGAATTCCACCCTTTGCATTGTGGAGTGAGGATCAGGATTTCAATGAATGGGTTTAATCAGATGAAATATTTGTTACAGTCATAGACCAGCCTAAAAGGGGATGAATTTAATTTGAGCTATTGAATATCTTTAATCTAGGATGTTCTGGTTGTCTTCTACATAAATTGTGTCAACTATTTCAGTGAGCAGAGAGGCAGGGAAGCTAACAGAAGAAGAAGCTGTTTCAGGCTCAGGCTTGGAAGCACCGAAAAGAACCTTTGCAGATGGTGTACTCTCACTGCTGGGGTGTTGGCTCTTTTTGGCAGAAAAGCCAAACTGTGGTTGGGATTTCTCGCTGTCTGCCAAAATAGCAAGAAGAATACATGAAGACTCAGGAACTAATTCACTGGATCTGAATCTTATTGCTTCTCTTGGTTTGGGCTGCCATCTATTGGCCAGCTCAAGTTATTCCATCAGTGGCAAATAGAAGTCCCCATGTTTTTAACTGCAAGATGCATGAATGTAGTGAGCAACGGTACCCTAATCTTCCCTATTCTGAATGTTCCCCAATTTTCATTGTATCCAAATTCCAGTGTATGAATTTTCAGCTTATCCATTTATAAATAAATAAGCTACCTAGGAACCCCTTGTAGGGGATATGGGCGGCATAAAAATTTAATGAATAAATAAAATAAAATTAGTTGGTATGCTGCTTTGTAACTTTAGATAGTAGCTCTAGGAATTAAGAGAAATGTAATTTTGCCTACCTGGAGGATACTTGGTTATGGACCCCTGATTTATTTATTTATGTATTTATTAAATTTGTATGCTGCCCTCTTCACTTTCCAAACTGGGCAGCTTACAATACGATAAAAACATAAATATAAAAAAGAATTACAATTACTTTTATTGGTTAAATAAATATTTAAAACTAAGGGCACAGATAGTGCGAAGGTGGCATCTTCTCTGTTACTGCACCACACCAATAACTTTCAGCATTGAGTGCCCTCATCAGGGCCCCAAACTAATGGCAGAGCCTAGTTTTAAGACCCTTTCGGAAGGTCAAATGGGTGGGAGAGGATCGTGACAGAAAAAGCTCTTCTGAACCGAAATTTCTTGACAGACAGGGTCTGCAGAAGACCTTTGGTGTCAGAACGAGGTGAGACAAGCCCATTTATTGAACTGAATTGGGAAATAAAGGGAGAGGGGGGAGAAGCAGCTGAATGGTTTAAACCTGCTGAGAAAGCCAAGATAAGAATGTTTCTGTTATGTACATTGAATCCTCAGAAAAGGAGCTAAGCATCATTCTGTTGCTTTGACAGGTTGTTGAGAGAGGCCTGGAGAAGTCTATGGTGTTTGAGGACGACCTACGCTTTGAGATCTTCTTCAAACGGCGCATGATGAACCTCATGTTTGACTTAGAGGAAGAGGGCCTGGACTGGGATTTAATGTGAGTGCAAAACATGCTGAGATTGCTGCTGGCTAGGAAATCTTGGCAGTAGGGCCCTTTGCCTCCCCGCAGAACATAATTTCTTTTTCTCCTTGCTTGTGCAAATATACAACCTCATCTGTTATATCATTGGGGGGGGATGAATGAGTGAACTGGGGACCTTATGGATGCAGGTGGCTGAACTTGAGTATGATTAAAATAGGCACCTTAAATGTTAAAATCAACCGTAGTGGGGACAAAGCAATGCACTTTTTCTAAGAAGGCTTCAGCTGAAATTTGGAATTAAAGCATAAACTCATTGAGGGCAGTTTCAGTCACACATGGGAACAGCAAGAATCCTAATATGGGGTTGTACAAGTTGAATTTCAGAGTCCCTTTGTAGATTACAGCCCAAAACACATGAATTGGAATCGTACCAAAATAAGGTTGACAACTGGTTTTCTGACATTTTGCTTACAGAGTAGCACCATATATGATGATCACACTGTCATTACAACAGTCAAATAGCAATAAAAACTAGAAACAATTTTATTGTGAAAAATTAACAGGATAAAGTGTAAGATGCAATGATATTAATGAAAATTTGAATGAAACCGTATTAATTTCAAACCTAATAATTACCTTAAGGGAAAGGAGAGTCTGGCAGTTAAATTCTAAACAGACTAAATGTCTATGGAGATTCTCAGTCATCCAGGTCATGGTTGTCCCATAGATGCTTTTTCAAGAGGCAGCTGGACTTTCTGGTAGACAGTCCAGTTGCCTTTTGAAAAAGCACCTTTGGTTCTAAACAGACTGCTCCTTTTTCCTGATGCGTTATCAGGAAATCCTAAATCCACTGTTGTATTTATCAACAATCAAGACAATGTCCAAAAGGAACTTTTCAGTTGTTGGCGACATCTACTTATCCTTTTAAAGCCAACAACTTCATGTACGGTATGCCTACTCTTCTTGAGTTTTTGCTCTCTATCCCTCTCTAGCTACATTGGTCGGAAGCGCATGCAGGTAGAGCATCCAGAGAAAGCTGTGCCCCACATCCGCAATCTGGTGGAAGCTGACTACTCCTACTGGACCCTGGGCTATGTCATCTCCCTCCAAGGGGCCAAGAAACTGCTGGATGCTGAGCCCCTCTCCAAAATGTTACCAGTGGATGAGTTTCTTCCAGTCATGTTTAACAAACACCCTGTGTAAGACTTGCCTTTTTGTCAAAAAACAAAACAGGGACTTTATGGAAGTTTGCATAAGTTTTGTATGTCTTACAATGGAACTAGAAGATATCCTCCTATGACTTCCATCTGGTAGGACAGGATGGGCAGTGCAATCAGCATTCCTAGCCCTATTTGTGCAGCTCCCAGAATCTCCTAGGATTGTACTGAGATTTGGCAGCATAAAAGCCATTGTCAATAGCAGTTTTGGCTCTTTAAAAACAGACCGGATGATTTGATTCGGTCCCTATCACTGCTTGCTCTGCCTGCTTTAGGAGAGGAAGCTCCTAAATACGGTAGTGGCCAAAATTGTGGAAACCTTTTGGGAAAAGTGTATTTTCTAAAACTAGCTAATAACACCACCATAGTACCATAAAATTATATATCAATGGACAGATAATTTAATCAAGAATGTAATGCAATAACTTTTATGAAGGATTTGCTATTAGAATAGCAGTTACAATATAAAGAAGAAAAGTGAAACGTAGAAAAAAATGAGATATAAAAAAATTATCACCATGTCAGTTAATACTTAGTTGGGTAACCTTTAGTATGAATTAAGGCCTTACAACATCTTCCCATGAAGTGAACCAAGTCTTTTAGTTCTACAGCTGTTATAATGTGAAACCAAGATTGAATGATTGCTTCTATTAACTGGGTTTTATTGCTGGGTTGCTTCTGGCTAACAAGTTTCTTTAGTCGGCTCCATAGATTTTCAATTGGATTAAGGTCTGGGCTATTCCCAGGCCATTCCAGCAGTGGAATATGATTATTTTGAAACTCTCAAAAAAAGTGGTGTTATTAGCCACAAATCCTCAAAAATACACTTTTCTCAAAAGGTTTCCACAATTTTGGCCACTGCTGTAGATATGGCTGTCCATTCCAGTTAGAAAATGCAGATTCTCTTCATTATTGTAAGGAATTTATAGCCCCAAAAGTTGAATTGGTTATATGGCGGGTGTGTGTGTGTGTGGTAGATTACTGTGTTGTTTGAGAATGGACACATAGAATATCATATATATTGATTCTTTTTTTTCTGTCCTGACTCCTGGTGACTGCCTGACCAAATCCCTGCGGGGGTTTTGGCAAGATTTCAGAAGTGGTTAGCCATAGCCTCCTTTCCAGGGCTGAGACAAAGTGACTAGCCCAAGATTACCCAGCTGACTTTGGGTCTAAGATAGGACTACAAATCATATTCTTCTATCCTGGTACCTTAAATAGTGCACCATACTGGCTCTCAGGTTTTTATCGGATGGCTTTTAAATATAAAGTTTTGCTCTCCCTCCTGACGTTTGTCTTTTGGAAAAATCCTGATTTTTCTAGAGCATAGGGTGTCCTAATTACTAAGTAATTTCAGAGAAAAGCTGAACCAAACTTTCCATGCACCAAGTAGAGTACTTTAAATGTTGGTGAGAAATTCCTAAAGGAGTAAACATTATCTCTCTGGATCTGTAGACCAGTGATACGATTCAATTTTTTTTACTACCGGTTCTGTGGCCGTGGCTTGGTGGGTGTGATGTGGCTTGGTGGACGTAGCAGGGGAAGGATACTTTAAAATCTCCATTCCCTCCCCGCTCCAGGGGAAGGTTACTGCAAAATCCCTATTTCCTCCCGATCAGCTGAAACCCAGGAGGCAGAGAATAGATGGGGGTGGGGCCAGTCAGAGGTGGTATTTACCGGTTCTCCGAACTACTCAAAATTTCTGCTACTGGTTCTCCAGAACTGGTCAGAACCTGCTGAAACCCACCTCTGGGAGGGACGAATTGAATCTTCAAGGTATACATTGATATTCATCCCCTTCAGTTTATGAAATATCTTTCTGACTGATTTGACATATAAGTTAGACAGAAAGGTGATTGATACGTGATAATTCTACACAAAAAGGAGAGGGGTAATACTGTCCTTGTAATTTGAAATGAATATGGGCTGTGACTCATGTCCCTCCAGCCAATCCCCACCCCCACCCCAAATACCTTGTTTATTTTTTAGTTTTCTACACTTGCTTCTTAACTTACTCTTGTAGCAATCCCAAATCCACGGAAAAGATTTTTCTGACCTGACTTTCATTTCCTATTCAACAGAACTGAATACATGGAACATTTTGACAACCGGAATTTGCTGGCCTTCTCCGTGGAGCCCCTGCTGGTTTATCCAACACACTATACAGGGGATGATGGCTACGTCAGCGACACAGAGACCTCCGTGGTGTGGAACAATGAGAATGTCAAAACAGACTGGGACCGGGCCAAGTCCCAGAAAATGAAGGAGCAGCAGGAGTTGAGGAATGAAGCCAGGAATTCAGACGTACTCCAGTCCTCACTTGACAGGACAGCCCGGGATGAGCTATGACCTCGCGTGGATGCCTGAGGAAGGGGGACCGGGAGAGAGACAGCTCAAGGGGAAACTTTTCTCTTCGTCTCAGGGTTGATGGGTTAATTCTCTCAGATGTCAACGATGGGGTGCATCATACCTCCTGGCAGTGCCTATGGAAAGCCTCAGTCCTTTACAACCTGAGGAACCCTATATGGAAATGGTGCCATCTTCTTAGTTCTACCATCTCCTGCTCTCCTGTTCTGTGTGCAAATGTGGGGCAGAGGCAGTCTGGCAATACTCATTTGAGAAGTTTTATTCTCTAAATAATAGGCCTTTTACCTGGATTTTCTATGTTGGGAGAGGGACATGTTGAACAGATGCAGCTCAGCTTAAGCAGGTTTCGATGCCATGATGCTCCATGTCAGGCAAAACCATTTCACTTGGTTTAAGGCAGTATAAATATTTCGGTTAATTTTATATAAACGTTCTTCCAAAGACAGTTTCATATCTCTTTCCGGAAGAATCTTGATTTTTTTCTCTCTCCTGGTTCCTTGGGTTGTGTTGAAGTCTCAAGTGTGGGCTACCAAAAGTCAGGCCTTATTAGTCAACCACAGTATGTTTTATTCCGTTTTTTTCCCTCAGAGAAAATGTTACTATACTTAGGAACATTCAAAGGTCATGAATCAAATAAGTAAGTGCTTAGAAGAGAATGGTAACCAACTCAAATATTTAATATAATTTATGTTGTAAATTGTCTATGAGAGGGGTGGCAAACCCCCGGCCTCTGGGCTGGATGCGTCACGTGCTGGTCACACCCACACCCAGTTTAGGGAAGGGGAAAAAAAGTCATGATACATCATGTGATGCCATGACAATGTCAGTTTGATACCCCTGGTCTATGGGGTCTGACTTTTGGTACAGTTTATTAAAAATTCCCTTCTCAGCTCTATGGGTGGTATCTTCCTCAATCCTGAATCTGAGACCTGAGACCTGGGAGTTTGAGAGTTCTACATAGTGTCTTAGCTGTTCCTAGCACTGCACTCTTCTGGACAGAGAGATCTGATGTTGCTCTTGGGATTTGTTAGAGCCACACTCCAAGCTTAGGGGTCACGAATACGTCTACCACTACTGGGACCACTTTGGTCTTACTTTCCATATCCTCTGTAGTTCCTCCTTCAGGCCCTGGTACTTCTCCAGCTTCTCCTCCCTGTTGCTGTCACTTGGCACTGCTGCATCTGTCGCCACCGCTGCCTTCTGGCCCTTGTCTACTACCATGATGTCTGATTGATTGGCTAGTACCTGCCTGCCTGTCTGAACGTAGAAGTCCCACAGGATCCAGAATTGGTGGAAAGCTGTCTCTTTTCTCTATGGCAGTTTGGCTGTTCCTTTACCATGTGGGATAAAGCAAGGTACAATTTTGATGTTCCCACCATGGACTGAGCTTCTGGTGATGGTACAGATACCCCAGCATGTGCAGGTGTGATTGCTTTACTTAGCAAGCCTCACCCAGGTTTTGGTGGTACGGGATGTGCCTCTTCCTATAACAACATTTTTGTCACAAGGTTGGCCAGTATTGTGTGACGGACAGCCCACAATGCAGATGATATTATAGCTCAGAGGCATCTGAGAGAAATCTCCTCAGACATGGCATTCACATGCAGGTGAGTGCTGCAGTTCACATAAAGCTTTTTCTCTCCAGTTTTTCTCGCCTCTGTATTCTGTACATGATATGTCAAGCCTCTGGCCCCAAATTTCTGAACATCCTACTTACTCATAAGATACGTATGCATGTACTTGCACACACACACACACACACACACACACACACACACACACACACACATTAAGTGCCTCATTGCTTCTTGCTATTTATGTCTGAGAGGAAATTCTCACTCAACTCTCACATAACTAGTCCTCTAGTTATGTCTCACTTGGTCCCATTTGTGATATGAAGAATTTAATGACATACCCATCTTTTCCTGCCTCTGTTTTCTAAGCGAAGTATTCTTTAGCACATATGCTGGTACAGCAATGAATGATGCATGGGTCTAATATACATATTTGGAGTAGCCTTTGATTAATTTGTTTTGATACTTGTAGTTACATCAATAGAATTGGATGCCAAGAATTTATTAAAAAAAAACAACTTACGAGTGATGGTAATAATTATAGTAAATTTTCAACAGTGCTTTGTAATGGGGAAGGGGGAAGCCTACATCATCAGCAGAAGTGGAGAATTATAATATGCAGAATCTTATTACAGCATAAGGACTGCTGGGGATTATGGTTCAATGACTGATGGAGGATCACAGCACCTGCCTGCCCTGTTTGGAAAAACATCAGAGAAGCTATTTAGGAGAAATGTAAGAGGGATGGAATACAAAAACGTCTAATGTTGTATCATTCCTTGACTAATTTGGGATGGCGGTAATGTCTTTTGACCTCACATTTCTTTGTGCAGATAAAACAAAAGCTAGAACTAATCCAGAAATTTGGTATCTCTGAAGACTGGTATGAAGAACAAGCACCCAAGTGTTGTTTGATCTTGCATCAGCAGGACTTTCTGGGTCAGCTTGCATAGACCACTAATTTGAAGAAGAAATAACATGCAGAGCTCTCACAATTTTCACAGAATTTTGGATAAATCAGTGAGCTGCCTATTCAACAAATGCAGCTGACTTAGAATGAGATGACACGACTGGGCAAAGAGATACTTTTCTAGATGCAAGACCAACGTTGCTTTAAAATATTCAGCTTTGGGTCATATCTCCTCTGCATTCCCTTGAGTGTTCTGTGGAACTATTGGGACTTCCATCCATGTCTCTTCTTTTTCAAAGGAAATGGGTGTTTAGTTTCTCTTTCCTGTGGTAGTTGAAGCCGATTGACAGTTTTTAATATTTAAAAGCTGCTAAAGGCCTAGAAATGGAGGCAGTCATTCTCTCCAGCTTTTATAATGACATCTGTAGAATAATGCTCTCACGAAGGTTGACTGGTGCTAGAAAGAAATACATTTCTTTTGAACGTGAAAATGATTTGCAAGTTCTAAAACACCCATATATTCTGCCATTGTTCTCTTTTTTAGAGCAATCAATACACTAAAATAATCTGGCATTCATATGACAATATATGCCTTTTTATCTGTATAGGTGATCAGATTTTCCTGATTTTTGTAGTGCTATACGGATTGTAGCAATCATGATTTTCTCGAGCCTCTAATACCTTCCCCTTGTGCTGGATGGTACAATTTTAGCTATATCCCTAAGAGATTTTAATTGGATTTGTCAAAAAAGCAAGTTCCCGGAAAAAAACCACACCAAGCAGATAATAACTCAATGTAAGGGGTATTAACTAGAACCAACTTTTGGTATATCAATGATGTTAGCAAGAAATTAAAGGTTTTCCCCTTGTAGTGGATTAATTTGGATTGAGAATGAATGAATGAATGAATGAGTCCCTTACTCTATACTCTGCATAACTGCATTCCCACTCATGCTAGTAATATTGTTACTAAATTTGCAGATGATACAACAGTGGTGGGACTCATCTCCAAGGGGGGATGAGTCTGCCTATAAAGATGAGGTGGGCCGGTTGCTTTTGTGGTGTGGAGACAATAACATGGTCCTTAACACCAATAAGACCAAGGAGCTTATAGTGGACTATAGAAGGAATAGATCAGATTCTGTTTCTCCACTCAGTCTCCATTGCTTATCAATGGAGACTGAGTGGAGCAAGTGGCCAGTTTTAAGTTTCTGGGTGTTATCATAAAAAAGGTCCTAACCTGGGGCATTCACATTGCAGCACTGGTCAAAAGGGCGCAGCAGAGATTATATTACCTGAGTCTTCTCAGGAAACAACAACTGAATGAAAAACTGCTGGTGACCTTCTACCACTGCACCATAGAAAGTATTTCTATTCGAAATAAAATAAAATAAATTTCAACTTACTGCACCTGTGTATGGTTTGCCAATTGCACAGTGGCAGATAGGACAGCACTCCAGAGGGTTAACGCCATTGCCCAGAGGATCATTGGTTGCCCTCTCCCCTCTTTGGAAGAGCTTTATAGCTCCCGCTGCCTTAAGAAAGTTCAAAACATTCTTAAAGATCCATCTCCTCCTGGGCACCCTTTTTTTGAACTATTACCATCTGGCAGACGGTACAGGATGATAAAAACAAGGATAAATAGGCTGAAAACCAGCTTCTATCCCAGGGCAGTAACTATATTGAATTCTACTGTATAGTGCAATATTAATGCAATATCGGGTTTTCAATTCAATTGTATAGAATGTGAAGGATGTGTGTTTGTGTTTTATTTTTATAGTTATAATGTACACTGATGATGGCATTCAATTTCGTTGTACGAGGTGCAATGACAATAAAGTAAACTTGAATGAATGAATGAATGAATGAATGAATGAATGAATGAATATCTAGTATATTTTCACAAATGGGCACCTACCAGCTATATCAAGACTCCAATTGCCAGGAGTCCCAGCTATTATTGGTCATGCTGGCTGAGAATTCAGAATTTGCAGTCCCAATAAATCTGGTCCATAGTAGGTTTAGGGAAGGTTGATTTAATTGTTACATTCCATCTATCATTCCAGTGCCTTCCCCTTTGAACATTTTCAAATTGAGCTGCTTTGCTTGTTAGTCATATAATCCCTTTCTTGCAGGAGGTCAAGATAGCAAACTTGGAACTCTTGCCTCTAGTGTTTTCCCACAACTATCGCCCTGTGAAGTTGGTTAGGGTGAGACAGTAACTGACCTAAAGTCACACAGTGAATTTCCATGACTCGGGGTGGGGATGGAAACTTTAACAAGTTTCCAAGATGTCAGCCCAGCACCAAAACCCCTATACCACGCTGGTACATTCAGAGTCACATTAATCTGAAGTTCTTTTTAAATCAGAAATTGAGTGATAGTGGATGTTCTTCTTTCCACTAATTCTTTTAATATAGCAATATAGGGATATGCGAAGTCAGATCCATTTTGGATTTCATTACCCACCATCAAAGCACAGTAACAAGTTGAGTGTCTATCTACAATAGAAACAGACTCCTACTCCCATCAGTATTATGTCCAAAGGTTAGAAAGTATTGGAATTGTGGTTCAGCATCTAAGCACCTATTACATGGTTATGAATTATGTGCTTATGAACTCCTGGTGAAGGCAGATATTTGTATTGAAACTGAACAAAGCAATAAAGAAAGAACTACTAGGACAAATAAACCCCAAGAGGTCTGTATCCAAACTGAGCAAAGCAGTGAAGAAACACCAGAAAAAGTGAACCCAAAGAGCAAGACCATTGGCAGCATGTCACTTGTAGGACAAAAAAAATTGGAAGACAGTCCCCACAACCGCTGGAGCTGAACAATAATTTTCATAACTGCCCCCTAGAGAAAAACATGCAAACATTGGGAGAAGGATCTCCTTCCAGTAGCTTAGACTTCTCCAAAGAAAAAAAAGTATGTATTGGTGATAGGTTCCCCCACTTCTGAGAGGAACAGAACCAGAAATCTATAAACTAGATAATCTAGGGAAGTAAAAGAAGTAATTTACCTGCCTGGAGCGAAGATCAAAAATGCACCAGAGAGTCTTGCCAAAATAATCAAGCCCACTGATTACTACCCCTTTCTCCTCTTTCATGATGGGATGAACAATAGAACAAAGAGTTTGGAAATACTATCTAGGGACTATGAGCACCTTAGTAGGAAAGCAAAACAAAACAGAGCACAGTTAGTCTTCTCTTCCATAGTACTAACTGTAGTCAACACCCAATGAGGGAACGGAAGATTTAAGAAGTAAACCATTGGCTCAAGAGATGGCGCCATCGATAGAACTTTGGATTTCTAGACCATGGTTTACATTACCTACAAGAAGGGCTTCTGGCAAGACAGGCACTTCACAAGGGTGAAGGGAAAAACAAAGATGCTTGGAAAACTGAAAAACAAGCTTATTAAAGCCCAATGAAATGCAATACCACAAAAAAAAAGAAGAAAAAGACATCCAGACAAAACCAGCATGGTTGCATAAAGAGTTGACAAACTGAGGAACAAAATGGTCAAGTTTAAAAAATGGAAAAGAAGGGCACATAACTAAAACAGAATACCAGCAAATAGCTCGAATCTGCAAAGATAGTGTCAGGAAAGCTAAGGCTGAAAATGATCTAAGATTTGTAAAAAATGCCAAAAAATGCCCAAAAAAGTTTCAATATTAAGGAATAAGTCAAATGATAGATCCACTAACGGGAGAAAATGGTAAGGCAGTGTTGGGCAGCAGGGAAAAAGAGGAACTGCTCAATTCCTTCTTGGCATCTGTCTTCCCGCAAAAAGAAAAATAGTCTAACCTACAAAAAGCAGCATTGTGGGAAACAGAACAGGAAAGAAGGTCAAAATAGCCCCCCCCCCCAAAAAAAAATGAGTAAAAGAACACTTCAGACTTCAGTAAGGCATTTGACAAAGTAGACCACAGCCTACTTCTTGGTAAGATAGTTGGAATAGATAGTACTCCCACCCTATGGATTTGAAATTGGCTGACCAACTGCACTCAGTGTGTAACCTCAATGGAACTTCCTGGAGAGAAGCATGCAGTGGGGTGCTTCAAGATTCCATCTTGAACCCAGGGCTCTTTCACATCTTCATAAATGACCTAGAGGAGGGGATAGAAGGGCAGCTAATCAACTTTGCACACAACATTAAGATGGAGGGAATTTCTAACACTTTGGAAGCGAGATTTAAGATTTAGAAGGATCTTGACAGATTAAAGCAATGAGCCCTATCCAATAAGATGCACGTAGGCAGAAAAGAACCAAATGCACAGGTATAGAATTGGCAATATCTGGTTCAACAGTGGTAATTCTGAGAGAGATCTGGATCAGTGGTGGGATTCAAATTTTTTTACTATGGGTTCTGTGGGCATTGCTTGGTGGGCGTGGCAGGGAATGGATACTATAAAATCTCCATTCCCACCCAACGCCAGGGGAAGGTTACTGCAAAATCCCCATTTCCTCCCAATCAGCTGGCACTGGGGGGAGGGGGGGCAGAGAATAGATGAGAGTAGGGCCAGTCAGAGGTGGCATTTACCGGTTCTCCGAACTACTCAAAATTTCCGCTACTGGTTCTCCAGAACTGGTCAGAACCTGCTGAATACCATCCCTGATCTGGATGTTCTAGTAGATATCCAGCTCAGGGACATCCAGATCAAGTATGAGCCAACAATGTGCTGCAGCTCCCCTCCAAAAAGCCAATACCATCCTAGGCTACATCAACAGAGGGATAGCATCAAGATCACAAGAAGTGATAGTACTGCTCTAATACTGCACTAGTGAGGCCACATTTGGAACATACACTTCTTGTCACCTTAATTTAAAAAAAGATGCCGACATCCTAGAAAGAGTGCAGAGAAGAGCAACAATGATGATAAGGGATCTGGAGGCTAAATCACATGATGATGGTTAAGGGAATTAAGTATGCTTAGCCTAATGAACAGAAGGATTAGGGATGATGTGACAGTTGTCTTCCAGTACTTGAGGGGCAGCCACAGAGATGAGGGTGGTGGTTTTGATTTATTCTCCAAATCAGATAAGTTTAAAGTGAGAAAGTGGAGTAGGTGTTGGATTCTCAGGAAGAGGTAAGAAAATTGCTGGTGGAAGATACCTGAAACTGTTTGCTTGGCATTTCAAGGAGAAGCAGCTCATTCTGCAATACTTTATTATGTTAGTTATGAAGCAAACAGAATAAATGTAGTGTAAACAACTGATTTATACATAACAATGTAAAGACTATCAATTGCTTCTTTCAAATTTTCATCATCCCACCCCATCTTATCTCTTCAGTTAAACATATATAATCCAAGCCCTGTTTCCTTTATTTGTAGATTATATCAGAGAGGTCTTTTCCTTGCTGAACTTTCAGCCACTAAAATGGCAAGTTTAGCTACCAGCCACTTCTCTATGATCCTTGCTTCCTACGCCTCTTCTCTGATGGATCCCCTCTGCCCTGGTAAGTTCAGAATACAAAGCAGCTAGTGTGGAAGAAACCATCAGGGTTGAAGGGCAAAGAACAAGCAGCTTTATGCACCACCCTCATATTAATCTTGAAAATAATGAACTTCTCTAATGGAAAGCTAACCATACAAGAGGAAGTTATGGTCCTCCAGATGTTGTTGAAACCACATATTCCAGCATCTCCTGCCACTGGCCAAGCTGTTATGTGTTGTAATTGAACGACATATAGAAGACAATGTGGATTCCCCTTTCTTGCCACAATGCAGTCTTTCCCAATCTAGCATTTCCAGATGTTGCTGAACTTCGTTCTTAACATTTCTGATGCTAACTGGAAACAATGAGAACTGTGATCTGGTAGTAGGTAAGACATCTCAGCAGATGGCAGCACTTGCTTGGTCTTTTTTGGCCTTACAAGTTATAAGAATTCTTACTTCTTTATGCCTATGGAGATTCTCAGTCATCCAGGTCATGGTTGTTTCAAAGGTGTTTTTTCGAAAGGCAACTGGATTTTCTTTGTTTTTCCTTGAAGACATTTTGCTTCTCATCCAAGAAGCTTAATCTCATCTCATCTTCATCTCATCCAAGTGGCCTCAGGCTCTCAGAGAGAGTGCTAACGAACAGATGACTGCAAAGAAATGTGATCCTTCCATTCTCCCCATCCTCTCAGAAATAATTTTTCCATCTCCCCCCCACCCCCAATCATCCTTCCAGAACTGATGAAATTTCTTGGATAAGAAGTGAAATGTCTTCAACGAAAAGAAAGCCCAGTTGTCTTTGGAAAGAGCACCTTTGAGTCTTACTTCTTTATCATTTCTGATGGTGAGCTGCAATTCAGAAAATTGCCTTTTAATAAAAGTTGTTAATCAGCAAAGATGCTATCTGACTCCGGATTTCTTTGCCACCAAGAAGATCTTTGAGAATTCCAGATCAGAGCTATGGGCTAATCAGGAAGTTGAAACATCTCCTGGAAAATGGCAATAGAAAACCAGTCTTAATGTTGACAAGAAAACTATGTCCTCTGCATCACCAGGAGTCAAGCTTGCTTTCAAAACTTAATCTTGACTTGGTACCTACAAATTAATGCCTGGGAAAGGCTACTGTTTGGAAGTTATGAACACAGGTTGAGACTTGCACACAAAGCAATCCATTCCAGAGAGGATTAGTTTATATTGCAGAACGTCCTAAAAGAGAGAAAAGGTACTAATAGTCTTCCACCTGATTTGGCCTGCTTGGGCAATGGTAGTGCAGTAACATCTGGAGAACATCTTGTTCCTATCGTATCTGTCACAAGTAAATGCCTTATTCTCCATTATGTAAATAGTATATGTACAGAATACCAAGGGTTAATTTATTTTTCACTGCCTAATGTATATATATTTAACCACTCCCATATCTAGCTCCACCCCTTGTATATATAAGGAGCTGTATGCCTTTCCCCTGTGCTTCTATCTGTGATTATTCAGTGAATATAGAATGCCTTCTGTAAATAAACAGAGCTTTACTTGAATATATAATTCTTAGTTCATTTATTGAGTCTGATCCTGAAAATATTGCAACAATCTGGTAGCAGAGGATGGTTAATTGACTCAATAAAAGATTCAACAATGTCTGAGAGAGAAAAATCGAGAAACAAAAAAGTAAGACCCAACACCAGGGCATACAGTAAAGAAATGGAAGCAGATCAAGAAATAATTGATGAATACGCAACTGAAATATCGAGAGAATCTGAAGACTGCACTACAGACAACGAAGAAATAATAGATGAGAATGATGACCAAAAAGAAAACGAAATAGAAAATAACGAACTCAGGTCAGAAATACTAAAACTTTTAAAAAGTCAAAAGAACGATGAAAACCTCATCGCGAACCTCCAAGACTTATTGAAAAACAACGGAGCAGCGAAAGAGAAGCACATCGTTACAGATGAAAATAAAGACTCAAAAACGGTGAGCGATTTGCCTACAGATAAAAATGCAACGAAGGAGAGGAACAACGGTCCCACGCAAAATTTTGAATGGCAGCCATCTTGGTTTCAACAGACCCCTAAGATGAGCGAAGCAGAGCCAATCAGAAGGCAGGATTCAAAATATCTGGCGCGAAAAGCCTTACTCGATGCAAAAAATGAAAGAGAGAAAATCTACACATCAGAAGAATCAGACACAGAAATTGAAGAAGACTCAATAGAAACTCAAGTAGAATCTACAATGAAAACGCTTTTTGCGACATTTGGATCAAAGTTGAGAATCACTAAAGAATCAACGAAAGACTGCAGTAAAAAGATAAAGAAAAAAACAACAAGCAAACAAACTTCTCAAAATTCACCCGCTTCTATTCAAACGGCGAAAGCACCGGCGCCCGAACCTAGAGAGCCCTGCAGATACCAACCCACACCGCAGACGATCCCAGAGACCAGCGTTCTCAATAAAAGAAAAAGAGCGCCCATTACCACCAGGACTCCCAAGACCGAACCAGAGACCGAGTCATCCGAGGAAGAGCGATGCGTGGGAGCTGCAGCAGCGAGAACCTCTCACTACGACTTCAGGAGCGAAATGGACAATGCGCATGTGCAAGACTACGCAGACAACTTCGGAGGCCACGAGAGACAGAGAGTGCCATTCAAAGTCGTCGCTAGCATCCCCACGCCATTCTGCGGTTACCAGCATTTAGAAGATCACGGACTTCCTCCAGTTGTAAGTAATGGAACTAACAATATTGGGAATTTACCCAATGATTTCTCAAAACTGAGAATAGATGGTGTTAATTTACAAGAGTGGTGCCAACAGCTCCAGGTTGTCTTTCTAAAGGAAAATTTATTATTTTTTATTACTAACCCCCCAAAAAGACCTTGGACTTTAAGATTGGACTGCCTACATCATAGAGCATTTTTCTTACTAATCTCCAGTATATCTCCTGCCATGTACCATAGTATTAAGTCAAATCTAACTGTATCAGAAATTGTTCAATGCATGTTTAAATTGTTTCACAGTGAGAGTGTAGCCACCACAACAAGGATGTCTAAGGATTTCTTCTCAGCCAGGTTAAAATCAGGGGTTACCATAAGTGAACATTTAATATCTTTAAACAAAGTCAGAGCAGAATTACAATTAAGAGGAGAGATAATTTCAGACCAAACAATGAAGAGTGTTATCATTAATTGGCCAGTTGCGGCCCTTTCTTGATCGGGATTCCCTGTGCACAGTCACTCACGCCCTCGTCACCTCTCGCCTTGACTACTGCAACGCTCTCTACATGGGGCTCCCCTTGAGGAGCACCCGGAGGCTCCAGCTGGTCCAGAACGCAGCAGTGCGGGTAGTGACGGGAGCAGCATGGCGCTCCCATGTAACACCGCTCCTGCGCGAGCTGCACTGGCTCCCAGTTGTCTTCCGGGTGCGCTTCAAGGTGTTGGTTATCACCTTCAAAGCGCTCCATGGCATAGGGCCTAGCTATCTTCGAGACCGCCTGCTGCTACCAATGACCTCCCATCGACCCGTGCGCTCCCACAGAGAGGGCCTCCTCGGGGTGCCATCAGCCAGACAATGTAGGCTGGTGACCCCCAGGGGGAGAGCCTTCTCTGTGGGGGCACCTACCCTCTGGAATCAGCTCCCTCCAGAGATAAGGAGAATCCAGGACCTCGGTGCCTTCCGTCGCGCCCTCAAAACCCATTTATTTAAACAAGCCAGGCTGGCTTAAGATGATATTTTTAACTGTTTTTAAATGTTTTAAACATTTTAATTGGTAAATGAGTTTTAATTGGGCCAAATTTATATATCTTTTAATTGTTTTTAATATTTGTTCTGCATGTTTTTTAATCTGGCTGTACACCGCCCTGAGTCCTCAGGGAGAAGGGCGGTATAGAAATTCAATATAAAATAAAATAAAAATAAAAATAAATTAGACCCATCTTGGGATAACTACATATCTCATTTAGATACAATCAATTTGGGATATTTATCTATAGAAAACCTATCTAATAGATTGATAGCTGAAAATAATTCGAGGAGAAGTCGTTATAACAACCACATGGAACATAAACAATATAAGAAAGTAGCATTTCAAGAGAGATATCATGAACCAATTAAATGTCACAATTGTGGATCCAAGGAACATAATAGGAGAGATTGTCCTAAATTCCTCAGAGAGAAGCAAAGGACAGATCACAGAGATAGATATCACAACAGACAGTCATCCATTGATAGACATAGATATAGGAGTCCACCCATCTATAGGGAACATAGAGGGGGCAGAGATAATTCAAAGGATAGAAAATCTGGTTCACTAAATGGGCTGAACAAACACAATAACACTAACATGCATAGATCAGAGGACAACGATTGGCTCATCGATTCTGGAGCAACAAATCACACTACACATAATAAAAATATACTATCTTCATTTATAGAAGATAAATTTGTAATTAAAGTAGCTAATCAAAAAAAGGTTCAAGTCATAGGTAGAGGAAATATAACCTTACCTGGTCTAGGAAAAATAGAGGGGGTATTGTTAATACCTGAAATACCTCATAACATACTTAGTGCAATAAAACTAAGCAGAGACTCTGGCATAAACATTGTCTTCTCAAAAGGAAATGCAACATTAAAGAAAAATGAAACAAACGTAGGTACTGTGATTATCAAAGGAGGCTTGCCCTACTTAATAACAAAAGAAAGATGCTTACACAACATTGATTCCAACGTGGAAGATAACAATGACATAGATAATGAAGAGAATAGTAATAGTGATAATGAGGAACATGAGGTAATTCATAATAACAAAAACACATCCAATGATAAAAAACCTAAAATAGGTAAACCAATTCATGATGAGTGTGCTCATATCTTACATAGGAAATTAGGACATGCCAGTTTTCCTGTAGTACAGAAAATGATTGAACATGCTGAAGGTGTTAAAATAAAAAATTGTAAAAACTATTTAGAATGCTCAGTGTGTAAATCCACAAAACTCAAAACTAGTCCCAGGCCAAGAAAATCAACCAGATCAACCAAACACATTTTTGAATTAGTACACATGGATCTGGTTGGTCCATTGACACCATCAATCACATATAAAAAACGCTATTTTCTAACCATTGTGGATGACTATAGTCGTTATGGGTTTGTCTACACATTAAAACACAAGGATGAAACCTTTCAGAAATTTAAAGAATTTTACAAACGCATAGAGACACAACACAACATTAGAATAAAACAAATTGTGACAGATAGAGGATGTGAGTTCATGTCAAAGGAATTCTCCCGATGGCTAAAAGACAAAGGGATGTTGCATTACACATCTAGCCCTTTCTCTGCATTTCAGAACGGAGTGGTAGAGAGAAAGAACTCGACACTACAAACCATGATTAGATCCACACTAGAAGATGCTGGCTTAGGTAAACAATTCTGGTCAGAGGCTTTACAATACCCCAATTACACCCAAAATAGGACTTGGTCCAGCATTGTAAACAAGACACCATATGAAGTAATGTATAGTAGGAAACCAAAGATAGCACACATGCACATATTTGGAGTCACTGCAGATGTACATATACCTAAGCAATTAAGACGTAAAGGTGAAAACGTATCCAGAAGACTTAAGTTCATGGGATACGAGACAGGTACAAAAGGGTACAGGTTTATCGATAACAATAACAAATTTATAATTTCAAGGACAGCAGTATTTCATGAACAGGCCAATTGGTCCAAAATACATCTTAATGAAATATTCCCAAACATCAATTCAGACACCAAACATCAAGATAAGAATATTGGAGAAGAAAACAATCACAGCACACACAAAAACAAAATTAGAACATGGACAAACAGTCAACATAAAATAAAAACTGATTCAGTAACAAAAAAAGAAGCGAGATATTTACATGACAATGATAGTATACCTGTAAGAACGATCAGAAGTAACAGAAATCAGGTACCAAACAAATACAAAGATTATGTGATGTGTATGGATGGGGAAATAGTAACACCAAACACATACGAGGAAGCATTGAGACTTCCCCCCGAAGAAAAAGAAAAGTGGGAATCAGCAATGACGAAGGAGATGAATAGTTTACGAGAATTGAATGTATTCACACCCACACATGCACCAAAAGATAAGACCATTATTGGCACCAGATGGATATATAAAGTCAAAAACTTAGAAGGAGGCAATACTTTATATAAGGCTAGACTAGTCGCACAAGGTTATGCTCAAAAATATCCTGAAGATTATACAGACACATACTCTCCCACAGTAAGAACTGAGAGTGTTAAAACAGCTCTAGTCATAGCATCAGCACTTAATCTCGAGGTATTCCAATATGATATACAGACTGCATATTTACATGCAAAGTTAGATAAAGATATATATGTAAGAGCTCCTCATAGTCAATATACAAACAAGAATGAAATATGGTTGCTAAACAAAAGTCTATACGGATTGAAACAATCTGGCAAGCGATGGTATGAATGTTTAGTCAAAGTACTCAAAACTATGAATTTTAATGCCACTTCTGCTGACAATTGTTTCTTTGTAAAAAAGGAAGGTGATTCTTTAGAATTTGTGTTAATTTATGTGGATGATATTTTGTATATAGGCAAAGATATAAGAAAAAGAGAAACTTTTGTAACAAAACTAAATGAACACTTTTCTTTAAAGTCATTAGGAAAGGTAAATAAGTATCTTGGAGTTCAAATTAGCAAAACAAAAAAGGGATTCAAACTTTCTCAAAGAGATAAAATTATAGAGCTTTTGAACAAATGCAACTTAAACAATGCCAAACCATGTGATACTCCCATGCAAACTGATTTTTTAAGAAACACTGATGGATTATCCCCAGAGTTTAAAGATAACACACTTTATAGATCTGTTATCAGTTCCCTCCTCTATATTTCCAACTGGACTAGACCTGATATTGCCTTGCCTCTCAACTTATTATCCAGGCATGTCAGCAAACCATTATTATATCATTGGGAAGCTGTCAAGAGGATATTAAGATATTTAAAGAATAGTTTAGATTTTTGTTTATTATTAGAACCTAATAATGTAAAAGAACCCATTCTCACATGTTATGCCGATGCAGACTGGGCTGGTGATGTCACTTGCAGAAAAAGCACATCTGGCTATATATTTTTCCTTAACGATTGTCTAGTTTACTGGTACACTGGTAAGCAAGATTTGGTAGCCACATCAACCACTGAGGCAGAATATGTTTGCCTGTCTAAAGCTTCAAATAATCTCGTATGGTTCAATGACTTACTGTCAAATATTTGGAAAAAACCTTCATTGCCATATATCATACACGAAGATAACAAAGCTGCCATTGAAACATCTAGATCTGATGCTATTGGTCAAAGATCCAGACATATAGATATAAAATTCAAACATGTGAGACAATTATCACAGGACGGATTCATTAAAGCTATTCATTGTGAAACATCAGAGCAAATAGCTGACATTTTAACGAAACCTTTACCTTCTAAACAACACAAATACTTAACTTCCAAATTACAAGTTTTATATTGTTCTGAATCTGAATGTAATTATTGTTATATGTCAAATCGGCATTTAGAGGGGGATTTGTCACAAGTAAATGCCTTATTCTCCATTATGTAAATAGTATATGTACAGAATACCAAGGGTTAATTTATTTTTCACTGCCTAATGTATATATATTTAACCACTCCCATATCTAGCTCCACCCCTTGTATATATAAGGAGCTGTATGCCTTTCCCCTGTGCTTCTATCTGTGATTATTCAGTGAATATAGAATGCCTTCTGTAAATAAACAGAGCTTTACTTGAATATATAATTCTTAGTTCATTTATTGAGTCTGATCCTGAAAATATTGCAACAGTATGACTGCTATATTTTCTTCTGTCCACATTTCAAGATTTTCCGAAGGTTCACAGATTCTTTACTCCTAACTTAATCTTTGATTAGAAGCAGAGAGAGCTATGATTTATATCTCCAAAGGGCTGTGCAAAATATGTTGTGATTACAGACCAGTCACACTCCCACTCTGTCTAATTCAATTTATTTCCCACAAATTGTTCCTTTTTTGGAGGGAGGGGTTGAAGTTGAAATTTGGTGGGAAGAAAAACAATCATATGGTGCACCTTTGGAGAAGAGGGATCCCATAAATATAAAGAATGCATAAAAAGATATGCATTCTGGAAATGTGTTTTACCATTTTCAAATACAGTATACCCTTGAAGGGACATAATAATAATAATAGAATAGAATAGGTAGAATTAGTGGGACTTAATAGCAGAGTCAGTAGAATTAGTTTGACTTGCTGTTTTGCTTCTGTAAGAATTGCTTTGTTAAGAATTGGAATTGCCTCTGCCATTTGCTTCTACCAGCGATCTAACTTCCGTTATCTTGTTTTTTTGTACAACTCTGTGCCTGGTGGATATCTCAAGAAGCGGGGTATATATGTGGTGGACATGCCCAGAAGCGAGAAATTATTGGGTTAAAATTCGAACATGGTTAGAGGAAATGACACAACAACATATTGACTTAAAACCTGAACTGTTCCTATTGGGTATCTTACCAGAGAAATATAGTAAAGAAAATATATACTTGATTATACATGTTATAACTGCAGCGAGGATTGTATTTGCACAAAATTGGAAAGAAGAGAAAATCACTACAGAGGGAGAAGTAATTAAGAAAATATTGGAATGTGCAGAAATGAATAGGTTAACATTGGCAATTAAAGAAAAAGAAGAATCGGAGCATTTTTTTTAAAAAAAATGATTTATATGCCGCCCTTCTCCAGGGACTCAGGGCGGCTTACAATTTTAAGGTATGGGGGCAATTTTATCAATGGTTAGAGAAGAGATATACATGAAAATTAATATAATTAAAAATTTTGGGGAAAAGGTTGTAATGAATTGAATGAAGATGTAAAAGTAAGATAGAAATGTAGTAAGAAAAATGGGGAGAAAGGAGGCATAATATAAATTAATATAAACGTAAGAAATTTGGAAAGAATGTTGTAATAAATTAAATGAAAATATAAAGATATGATAGAAATATAGTAAGAAAATGATAGAGGAGGAAGTAGAGGACACAAAATATGTACTCAGATGACACACTGAATGATTAATGATGTATTGTTTGTTTAAAAAAAAACTTTTTTACAAAAAAAAAAAAAGAAGAAGTGGGGTATGTCATGGTTTGGCAGGGTTACATCGGGCAAATACCTGTGTTGCTAAGCACTCAGCTTCCCTGTTCCTTGCTGCACGGCCAATGCAGGGCTACAAGGAAGGCATCGGCCAGGGGGCCAGAATTGAGTACTAAGCTGATGTCTGAAAGTATAAAAGGATGCCATACTTTCCCTAAGGTGTGGCTATTCCTTACATGCATTGTATCTGTATGTTCTGGATATAGTTTCACCCAGTATTTTGTTTTGGCCAAAAATAAAATCTGCTTCTTTTTGCAAGCCTCGTCTCGAGTCTCATTCTCTTTGGCATCTCAGTGGCTTGGGGAAACTTCTGGGACCTTACACCCTCTAATAAAAATGTATAATGTTGTATGCAGTGGTGGGATTCAATTTTTTTAACAACCAGTTCTGTGGGTGTGGCTTATTTGGGTGGGTGTGGCTTGGTGGTCATGTGACTGGGTGGGCGTGGCTTGGTGGTCATGTGACCGGGTGGGTGTGGCTAGCTGATCATGTGACCGGGTGGCCGTGGCTATGTGTATAGGGACTACTCAGAGGGCTGAAAAAAGTAATTTCTGAGCAGTCCTCGCACTTTTGGCTGGTCCTCACACTTAGGACCATCCTCACATTTATGCCCGTTGTAGCATTCTTAACAACTGTGTCACTCATTTCACAACTGCTTCTCTTCACCATGGTAACAAGATAGGGCAAAAAACATAAAATGTGAGGACAGTTGTAAGTGCAAGGACCGGTCAAAAATAACTTTTTCAGCCCTCTGAGTAGTCCATAAGCACAAAAGGACTACCCAGAGGGCTGAAAAAGTGATTTCTGACAGGTCCTCGCACTTTTGACTGATCCTTGCATTTATGACTGGTCATCATTTATGCCCGTTGCAGCATTCTTAACAACCGTGTCACTCATTTCACAACTGTGGTGCTTCATGTGACCGGATGGCCGTGGCCAGGTGGTCATGTGGCATCGCTTCTTTGCCCTAATGACAGTTGGTCATTATGGTCATAAGTGTGAAAAACGGTCATAAGTCACTTTTTCCAGTGCCATTGTAACTGTTGTAAGTCAAGGATTACCTGTACAAAAATACAAAAAGCTTCTTTGCTTGCAAAGCAAAGAATACCAATCCCTAAATACCAATCATTAGATTAGAAATACCTGCAAACTGGAGTTACAAATCAGGGAGGGTGCCAGAGCACCTTGAGGAATTAAAATAGTTAAAATGCAGTGATAACTATCAGCAGCCAACTCTTGCTCATAAAGTGAAACCCTTTAGCAGAGAGGTCATTTAAGCTCTCCAGAATGAAGCAAAGGAGCAGAGTATTTGTTGCTTGTTAAACCAATTACCAGAACAAATAGACACAGAACTAGTCAGATTTCCGAAGCTGCTTCTTTTCAGGAACAGAGATTAACATTTTTCCTTCCAAACAAAGCTGAATAGGGAAAATTATCTCATCACTAAACACAGGATTAAACATCACCAAGCACAGAATTAAACTTCACCAAAAACCAATTTTAGACCAAAATTCAGAAAGGGTATGTAAACTCACGTTTGAATGTTAATCTTTCTAGCTAGCCAATAAGCCTTGCTGAATGTCACCCATCTTGGTTCCTTGTCATTAAAAGCTTCTGCTTCGTTATTCAATTATTTCTTCAAAGTGCTGATCATTGCATCCCGGCTGGAAGAACTTCAACAGGGGAGTATTTCCTCCCAACAGTGGTGTAAAAAGCTTAAAACAACCCTTACCCTTTAAGAAAGTCAAGCAAAAAAAAATGTCCGTGAACCTCCGGAACCGGAAGCGACAGTAAGTCTAGGTATACTGCCGGAGAGGCAGTTTCTGTAAGCAGGGCAATAAAGATTAGGCTAGGAAACAACACCAAATGTTGTAATTCCTTACAGGATTAACCCTGTAAAGTGGAAAAAAACAAAAGGAGATTTCTTTAACAACCGGTTCTCTGAACTGCTTAACTACTTAACTACTTAACAACCGGTTCTACTGAACTGGTGCGAACCGGTAGAATCCCACCACTGGTTGTATTATATGCAACCTCCCTTCGTCTTCCCTCCCCACTTCACAAGCTGGAAATAAATTGCAAATGATGTTTTTAGATAGTGAAAAAGAGTTTGGGTAAAATTGAGTGATTTTAGTTTCCTACGTGGTAAAGTACAAGTAGTCCCCGCCTTACGACCACAATTGAGCCCAACATTTCTGTTACCAAGTGAGACATTTGTTAATTGAGTTTTGCCCTATTTTATGACTTTCCTTGCTACAGTCCTTAAGTGAATCAATGCACTTGTTAAATTAGCAACACGGTTGTTAGGTGAACCTGGCTTCCTCACTGACTTTGCTTGTCAGAAGTTCACAAAACATGATCACATGACCCTGGGACACTGCAGCTGTCATAAATATGAATCAGTTGCCAAGCATTCGAATTTTGATCATGTGACCATGGGGATGCTACAACGGTTGCAAGTGTGAAAAACAGTCTTAAATCATTTTTTTCAGTGCTGTTGTAACTTTGAACTGTCACTAAACAAAATGTTGTAAATTGAGGACTACCTGTACCACTCTGTATTAAACTATCTTCTAATCCCAACTGCTTTACATTATATAAATATATTATATATTATATATAAATATATTAAATATTATATGTTATAAATATATTATACAAATATTATATAAATGTGGAATTTGCCACCAGAGGATCGTCTGATGGCTGCTCATTGAAATGATTTTAAAAATACAAGGAAATTAAGCAATAAAATGCTGTACACACATTTCCAGAGATATCATTCCTTCTTCCAGAATGTGGCATCTGCTTTTTGATTCTGTTTTTTAAAAAAATTGCATTCTCTCCTCCTCATTCCTTCCAAAACACTTAGCATTTAATAGTCACCAAAGGATGTTTTATCAACTAGACCCCTTCCTTCTTTCAATGGGACTCTAGTCTAGCTAATCCATCAACCTACGAGACCGTCTTTTGCCACCAATAGCCTCCCACCGACCAGTTCGTTCTCACAGGGAGGGACTACTCAGGGTACCGTCAGTCAAATTATGTCGACTGGCGACTCCCAGGGGGAGGGCCTTCTCTGTGGGGGCTCCAACCCTTTGGAATGAACTGCCCCTGGAGATACGGAATATCCCTGATCTCCGTGCTTTCTGCCGTGCCCTCAAGACCCTGATGTTCCAACAGGCAGGGCTAAACATACAAACATGCAAATGATTTTTTAAATGTTATCTAATTCTGGGTTTTATTTAATTGACCAAACTAAGTAACAATTTTAATTAGCAATTTTATGATGTTTGTGTGTCTATATTTTTCTTGACTGTACACCGCCTTGAGTCCTACGGGAGAAAGGTGGTATAGAAATATAATAAATAAATAAATAAATAAATAAATAAACCTAGCAGAAACAAAACACATAAAGCAATATCTCTACTGGGCAATTCCATTTGTTTTTCTGTTTTTCCAGTTCTTCAGGCTTTCTCAAGTATCAATAGAATCTCATCTGAATAATCTAAACTGGATTTGGGCAACTCCAGACCATGAGATACACACCATTCCAGCATCTTGAGTTTACCCTACCAAAATTCAATGGCAAAAAAAAAAAAAAAAAAAAAAAAAGAATTTTAGGAAGAGTAATGTTCATTTTCCCCCCCAAAATAAAAATGGAACTGAACAAGAAATCTCTGAGGGAAAACTGCTTCCACCTCCACTCTTAAAACATAACAAACAAACTCTTGAAACATAATAACTAAGCACCAAATTTAGCATGTTTTCCTCCTGAATTTTAGTGGTATGATTTTTTTTATCCTTTTGATCACCTTCAAAGGGTATAAATGGGAGCAGTTGTCTTCTGGAAGGTTCCCACACACAGTTCCCACACTAATCCCCATCCTTTTCAAATCTTCAAACACAGACCAAAACTATAAGCCTATTTCCTTTCTATATTTTCCTTAGAAATCCCATCTTGACCAGAATTTCCATTCCTTTTTTAAAAGTATATTTATTTTTCATTTATCACCCAAGATAAAATACAAAATATACAAAAATACAAAAATGAAAAAAAAGATTAATAAACATCCAACATAAACATCAAAAAGGTCTTGTGTACACACACACACACACACACACACAAAGAAAAACCCAAATATAAAATAGATCTAACATTAATCATTAAAAAAATCCACCCCAGCTGAATGCTGATAGATATATATAAAAAAAGAATATGTTCTCCCCCTTATATAGAATTTCCATTCCTAAGTAAGGTATTATTAAGTGAATTGTGCATGATTGTATGACCTTTTTTGCCATGTTTGTTAAATGAATCACTGCAGTTGTTAAGTGAATTATGTGGTCCTTAAATGGATCTGGCTTCCCCTATTGATTTTGCTTGTCAGAAGCGGGCTGGGAAGGTTGCAAATGGTGATTGTGTGACCCTAGGATGCTGCAACTTTCATAAATACATGCTGGTTGACAAGTTCCCAAATTTTGATCATATTACTGTGGGGTGCTACAATGGTCAAAAGTGCAAGGACCAGTTATAAGTCACTTTTTAGTGCAGTTGGAACTTCAAACCGTCACTAAATGAATGTTTCTAATTTGAGACTATATCTTATAATAAATGTTATTATTGAGCAATAATGTCATTACCTAGCCATCATAGCTTGTTGATTACTGAAATGAGGAAGGAAAAATGTTTTGGAATTGTCCCAAAATCTCAGAAGACATACTGTATTTTTCGGAGTATAAGATGCACCTTCCCCCCCCCCCCCCCCCAAAAAAAAAAAAAAAAGAGGGTGAAAATCTGGGTGTGTTTTATACTCTGAATGCCGAGGGAGGTTTCAGAGGCTGAAAAAAGCATCAAAAAAGAAGCTTCAGAAAAAAGCCCCCAAACAGAGCTTCAGAAGAAAAGCCTCAGAAACAGAGCTTCAGAAAAGAAGCCCCCAAACAGAGCTTCAGAGGCTTTTTTTCTGAAGCTCTGTTTCGGAGGCTTTCAGAGGCAGGAAAAAAAGTTTTTTCTGAAACGGAGATTCAGAAGTTTCAGAGGCAGAAAAAAAGCAAAAAAAAAAAAAAAAAAAGCAAGGCACAGAGCTCACAACCAAGGAAACTGTTGCTAAAATTCACCTTAGGGAACAGCTGATTGGGGGTATTTCAGAAGGCCGATCCACCCACCAATCAGCTTTTCTTTTATTTTCCTCCCCCAAAACTAAGGTGCATCTTATACTCTGGTGCGTCTTATACTCCGAAAAATACAGTACATGCAGCATTTTGATGACAGATTGTTCACCCCTATCCTTAATATCCATTCATTCCAGTTTTAGCATTATTTGGCATTATACTTATTAACATTCATAAATTAATGAGGGTGAAACAATCCTGTTGTGGCAATGTACATTATAACAGATCGCAACTGATCACATTTTTACCAATTTATGTAAAGTGATAAAGCTAAGCTTGGTGTAGTATTTAGAAACCAGGTTAGAAACTGGGAGACCAGGAATTCTAGTCCCACCTTAGGCATGAAGCCACAGTATTCCACAGGGTGTTGTATAGATCAGATAGATACAATCGCCACGATTGAATAGCTGTGTTCATTTCAATCCTTTAAAAAAATCTCATTAAACACATGGCTAAACATGCTTAAATGTAGGGCCAAATGCTGGAACAAATTCCCATGGAAAAGACTGTTTTCAATCATTTTTCAGGAGAGGATTGGAATTAGACATCCTTCAAAGAAAGGATGCTTTAGGCCAAATCTACCTGAATGTTTTAGACATCAGTGAAAATTGCTAAATAAAATCCTGTCAGTGCTTCCAATTAGGGTGCTAATTGTAAATTTTATTTATTTTTAAATGTTTCATCTACACAAGCATAGGATATTATTATTATTATTATTAATAATAATAATAATAATAATAATAATAATAATAATAATAATAATAATAATAATAATTTTATTTATATACCGCCCTTCTCCCGAAGGACTCGGGGCGGTGTACAGCCAGAATTAAAACATAAATATACAGATATCATGGTTAAAATTAATTAAAATCATTAAATAGTTTTGGGCGAATTTTTAAAACCCAAAATTAAAACCCAATTTAAAATCATTCAGTTAAACAGACCTTCACATTATTAAATGTGAAGGTCCCAGATTGTAACTCTTTTCTGCTTCATTAAATTAAACCAGTCTTTCTAGCATCCATGGGACCAGCCTGTTTATTTTAAAACAAAGAGGTCTCACCTGAGAATTTATAAATAAGTTTTCTCTTCCCCCATCCTACCTTATGTGAGAAACTTCCTCAAAGTTTTAATAAGGCCCTCGGTGCTGTTACATAAAGTATACTTTTTAAGGGAACATCTCGCTAATAAGCTCTGTTACATCAATTCTCTGGATAGACAATTATTATTTTTAATGAGAAGACAAGAAAGTTTCATGTTCTATGGTGTATTTTGGACTGGAGATGGTTGAGTAGTTATTTTTTATAGTAATGGTATTAAAAATTACAGTAAAAAAGATAAAATTAATACAACACTAAAAAAATAAAAGAATAAAAAGAAAAAACAGAAAGTCCAGAAAAAAAGAAAAAGAAAAAATGAAGACAAATATAAAAAAGGTAAATAAAATATGTATATGTTTTATTTATTATATTTTTTCTTTTCTATTTTTCTTTCTTTTTTCTTTTCTAGACTTTGTTTTTTCTTTTTATTCTTTTACTTTTTAAATGTTGTATTAATTTTATCTTTTTATTGTAATTTTAATATGATTACTATAAAAAATAACTATCAACCAGTCCAAAATACATAGTAGAACATGCAACTTTCCTGTCTATGTATAAATGATATTCCTCTTCATTACAACTGCACCTTCTCTTAAATACTGTGAATGAACTCTTCCTTCTATATCCCATTTTTTATCTATAAACAAATCCATATCCCATCATCATGTCAGTCCTAATCAACAAAAGTCTATTAAGGGTAACCAGAGATAAGGTATCTATTTTAATCTTGATCAAATAGATATTTAAAGTCTTGATTTAAACATTTAAATAGTGTCCTAGAACTTTATTTCTTTTCATTTCTGCTTCATCCCGTCTCACCAAAGCTTTAACAGTTTATTTATTTATTTATTTAATTTATTTATTTTGTCAAGTACGTATTAGATCAGCGGTCATCAACTGGTGGTCCATGGACCATTGGTGGTCCTTGAGAAAATTTTGGTGGTCCTCAGAAAAATTATTTGAATTTTTTATATTGCATTTGTTGCAATATTTTCAGGATCAGACTCAATAAATGAAATAAGAATTATATATTCAAGTAAAGCTCTGTTTATTCACAGAAGGCATTCTATATTCACTGAATAATCACAGATAGAAGCACAGGGTAAAGGCATACAGCTCCTTATATATACAAGGGGTGGAGCTAGATATGGGAGTGGTTAAATATATATACATTAGGCAGTGAAAATAAATTAACCCCTGGTATACTGTACACATACTATTTACATAATGGAGAATAAGGCATTTACTTGTGACAAATCCCCCTCTAAATGCCGATTCGACATATAACAATAATTACACTCAGATTCAGAACAATATAAAACTTGTAACTTGGAAGTTAAGTATTTGTGTTGTTTAGAAGGCAAAGGTTTTGTTAAAATGTCAGCTATTTGCTCTGATGTTTCGCAATGAATAGCTTTAATGAATCCGTCCTGTGATAATTGCCTCACATGTTTGAATTTTATATCTATATGTCTGGATCTTTGTCCAATAGCATCAGATCTAGATATTTCAATGGCAGCTTTGTTATCTTCGTGTATGATATATGGCAATGAAGGTTTTTTCCAAATATTTGACAGTAAGTCATTGAACCATACAAGATTATTTGAAGCTTTAGACAGACAAACATATTCTGCCTCAGTAGTTGATGTAGCTACCAAATCTTGCTTACCAGTGTACCAGTAAACTGGACAATCGTTAAGGAAAAATATATAACCAGATGTGCTTTTTCTGCAAGTGGCATCACCAGCCCAGTCCGCATCGGCATAACATGTGAGAATGGGTTCTTTTACATTATTAGGTTCTAATAATAAACAAAAATCTAAACTATTTTTTAAATATCCTCTTGACAGCTTCCCAATGATATAATAATGGTTTACTGACATGCCTGGATAATAAGTTGAGAGGCAAAGCAATATCAGGTCTAGTCCAGTTGGAAATATAGAGGAGGGAACCGATAACAGATCTATACAGTGTATTATCTTTAAATTCTGGGGATGATCCATCAGTGTTTCTTAAAAAATCAGTTTGCATAGGAGTATCACATGGTTTGGCATCGTTTAAGTTACATTTTTTCAAAAGCTCTATAATTTTATCTCTTTGGGAGACTTTGAATCCCTTTTTTGTTTTGCTAATTTGAACTCCAAGATACTTGTTTACCTTTCCTAATGACTTTAAAGAAAAGTGTTCATTTAGTTTTGTTACAAAAGTTTCTCTCCTTTTTGTATCTTTGCCTATATACAAAATATCATCCACATAAATTAACACAAATTCTAAAGAATCACTTTCCTTTTTTACAAAGAAACAATTGTCAGCGGAAGTGGCATTAAAACTCATAGTTTTGAGTACTTTGACTAAACATTCATACCATCGCTTGCCAGATTGTTTCAATCCGTATAGACTTTTATTTAGCAACCATATTTCATTCTTGTTTGTATATTGACTATGAGGGGCTCTTACATATATATCTTTATCTAACTCTGCATGTAAATATGCAGTCTGTATATCATATTGGAATACCTCGAGATTAAGTGCTGATGCTATAACTAGAGCTGTTTTAACACTCTCAGTTCTCACTGTGGGAGAGTATGTGTCTGTATAATCTTCAGGATATTTTTGAGCATAACCTTGTGCGACTAGTCTAGCCTTATATAAAGTATTGCCTCCTTCTAAGTTTTTGACTTTATATATCCATCTGGTACCAATAATGGTCTTATCCTTTGGTGCTTGTGTGGGTGTGAATACATTCAATTCTCGTAAGCTATTCATCTCCTTGGTCATTGCTGACTCCCACTTTTCTCTTTCTTCGGGGGGAAGTCTCAATACTTCCTCATATGTGTTCGGTGTTACTATTTCCCCATCCATACACATCACATAATCTTTGTATTTGTTTGGCACCTGATTTCTGTTACTTCTGATTGTTCTCACAGGTATACTATCATTGTCATGTAAATATCTTGCTTCCTTTTTCGTTACTGAATCAGTTTTTATTTTATGTTGACTGTTTGTCCATGTTCTAATTTTGTTTTTGTGTGTGCTGTGATTGTTTTCTTCTCCAATATTCTTATCTTGATGTTTGGTGTCTGAATTGGTGTTTGGGAATATTTCATTAAGATGTATTTTGGACCAATTGGCCTGTTCATGAAATACTGCTGTCCTTGAAATTATAAATTTGTTATTGTTATCAATAAATCTGTACCCTTTTGTACCTGTCTCGTATCCCATGAACTTAAGTCTTCTGGATACGTTTTCACCTTTACGCCTTAATTGCTTAGGTATATGTACGTCTGCAGTGACTCCAAATATGTGCATGTGTGCTATCTTTGGTTTCCTACTATACATCACTTCATATGGTGTTTTGTTCACAATGCTGGACCAAGTCCTATTTTGGGTGTAATTGGAGTATTGTAAAGCTTCTGACCAGAATTGTTTACCTAAACCAGCATCTTCTAGTGTGGATCTAATCATGGTTTGTAGTGTCGAGTTCTTTCTCTCTACCACCCCATTCTGGAATGCAGAGAAAGGGCTAGATGTGTAATGCAACATCCCTTTGTCTTTTAGCCATCGGGAGAATTCCTTTGACATGAACTTACATCCTCTATCTGTCATAATTTGTTTTATTCTAATGTTGTGTTGTGTCTCTATGCGTTTGTAAAATTCTTTAAATTTCTGAAAGGTTTCATCCTTGTGTTTTAATGTGTAGTCAAACCCATAACGACTATAGTCATCCACAATGGTTAGAAAATAGCGTTTTTTATATGTGATTGATGGTGTCAATGGACCAACCAGGTCCATATGTACCAATTCAAAAATTTGTTTGGTTGATCTGGTTGATTTTCTTGGCCTGGGGCTAGTTTTGAGTTTTGTGGATTTACACACTGAGCATTCTAAATAGTTTTTACAATTTTTTATTTTAACACCTTCAGCATGTTCAATCATTTTCTGTACTACAGGAAAACTGGCATGTCCTAATTTCCTATGTAAGACATGAGCACACTCATCATGAATAGGTTTACCTATATTAGGTTTTTTATCATTGGATGTGTTTTTGTTGTTATGAATTACCTCATGTTCCTCATTATCACTATTGCTATTCTCTTCATTATCTATGTCATTGTTATCTTCCATGTTGGAATCAATGTTGTGTAAGCATCTTTCTTTTGTTATTAAGTAAGGCAAGCCTCCTTTGATAATGACAATACCTATGTTTGTTTCATTTTTCTTTAATGTTGCATTCCCTCTTGAGAAGACAATGTTTATGCCAGAATCTCTGCTTAGTTTTTTTTTTATTGAAAAGTTTTATAAGAAATACAAACAATTTTCTCCCCCCCACCCTTTCCCCTTCCCCACATAATAGAAATTGTACACTTTCTTATATATAAGAAATCCTACTTGTACATGTTTCCCTTAAAGAAAGCATTAAATAAAACATTTTGATTACATTCGGATTTGCTCTTTTTTTTCTCCCCTCATTCCACAACAAACCTTCCTCTTCTCCTCCTTTCTTTCCCTTCCCTCCCTCCTCTTCTCTCCTACTTTCTCCTGCCTCCTCTCCCACCTCATCCTACTTCCCTTCCCTTCCCCACACTTCTCTTTTCTTTCCCCCCTTCTCGCCTTCACTCCTACTCCTTTCCCCTTCCCTTCCCTCCTCCTCTCCTTTCTTCCATTCCTCACCCTCCCTCTCCTCTTCCTACCCCCTCCTCCTCTCTCCTTTCTAACTTCTCTGCTGTGAAATATTTTCCTCCTTTAGTGTCTGAGCAACTCCTATATTCTACTCATATTGACCCCTTCCCCCCCATCCCTTAACCCCCCCTCCCTCCCTCCTCCCCCGAACTTCCCAGAGCAAAAACAGGGTATAGCATCTAACAAACATATGCTAAAATAAACTAACAAATTATAAAGTTCAAAACTCTCACATGTTCTTTAACTCCCTTGCTCCAATTCATCAACCTCCCTTTTATATATTCTCAAAACCAATTAAATTAAGTTCATTTTTCCTACTTTTAAAAAAAAAATTTTTTTCCTTAATGTATAATCTGATACTTTAGCAGTTTTACAAGCAATAAAAATCATGAATAAATTCCATTTCTATACAAACATTATTCCGTAGTGAAATTCTAAATTTAACATTAATCCTCTTCCTTCAAAGAGAAGAAAAAAATTTTTTTTCATCTTAAAATCTATATCTTTTAAAAGAATATAACCTTATGTTAAGCATTTTATAAATTTCTTAATACTATTAAAACACATATTTGTCGGATGCCAATTTCAAAATCCACAGGAAGACATCTTTCTTAATCTTCTGTTCTACTCTTCTTTCTATATTTTTTCCATTCCTTTTTTTTAATAAATTCTTTCAACAGCCCCCCCAGTTTTATTTTTGAAACTTTTAAAATGGTGATTTGAGGTTAATGTTTCTGAAATACTCGCTCTCTTCTTGAGATCACGTTTTCTAACTTGAATTGCCCAGTTCGTCTCTTTTTGCTTGTATAATCATTCAGTCCATCTCTTTGTCCATATAGCCAAAATTTGTTGCCATAAAGATTGTCAGCTTGCAATAAAGAAACTATTTGTTGCTTTTCTGTCATTTGAACGGAAACGTCCACCAAAATCTTTGTTTCAACTGTGCCAGCCAGTCCCTTAAACCTGTCCATCTTCTGGTCTTCCAAAAACAAATTCTTCTGAATAATTTCCTGCTGTCCCGCTAACAACTGCTTATATTTTCCCAAGCTGTTTTTTGAAAAAGCCCTCTCAATTGTATTCAGCAGGGCTGAAGTAAAGGAGTCTAAAAGTTCTTGAAAAGCCTGGACTGTCACGGCTTGGAAATTTGCTGATTCACCAGCCCTATTGTCAGCCATATTTCAGCCACTTTGTATTCATCCAGCTATCTGGACAACAATTCAACTCTTTTCCACACAGTATAAAAACCAGATTTTAATTAAAGTCAGTACCAAATTCTTTTCCTCAATACCAAATTCTTTCCATGGACGCTTCCATTTAAAACTTTCTCTTAGGGTATAATCCAGTAGCTGTAAAGTGTTAACAAGCCTTAACGAGCACTTCCCCTGGTAGTTTCTTCCTCCCGCCCTCAGGCGCCATGTTCTGCATATCAAAGCGGAGTTAAAGTGTTACTTGCAAATTTCCTTTTGTTTTCTCCTGATTTGCTCCGTCTGCGATCGAAGTGAAGTGAAGATATTAAAAATCCCCCCTGTTCTGCAGATTCTGGTCGCAGCTTCTAGCTCCGCTTCAGCGGAGTCGTTTCTGGTCCGGAGTAGCTTGACAGGCTTCAATAGGGAGCACACACCCTTTGCGCCCCAGGATTTCTCCTAGCGCACTTGGGGGGGCTCTACCCCCACCTGTCGACTCTTTTCTCTCCCCTTTGCCCGGGGAGAGAGTTCCAAGCCTCCAGACAGCAGTTTTTCGGCTGTTCTGGGGCTTTTACGGAACCAGAGAACAGGCGCTCAAAAAAGAGCGTCTTCAAAGCTGCGGAGCCAGGCAGGAAGCCAATCTCTGCTTAGTTTTATTGCACTAAGTATGTTATGAGGTATTTCAGGTATTAACAATACCCCCTCTATTTTTCCTAGACCAGGTAAGGTTATATTTCCTCTACCTATGACTTGAACCTTTTCTTGATTAGCTACTTTAATTACAAATTTATCTTCTATAAATGAAGATAGTATATTTTTATTATGTGTAGTGTGGTTTGTTGCTCCAGAATCGATGAGCCAATCGTTATCCTCTGATCTACGTATGTTGGTGTTATTGTGTTTGTTCAGTCCATTCAGTGAACCAGATTTTCTATCTTTTGAATTATCCCTGCCCCCTCTATGTTCCCTATAGATGGGTGGACTCCTATATCTATGTCTATCAATGGATGACTGTCTGTTATGATATCTATCTCTGTGATCTGTCCTTTGCTTCTCTCTGAGGAATTTAGGACGATCTCTTCTATTATGTTCCTTGGATTCAAAATTGTGACATTTAATTGGTTCATGATATCTCTCTTGGAATGCTACTTTCTTATATTGCTTATGTTCCATGTGGTTATTATAACGACTTCTCCTTGAATTATCTTCAGCTATCAATCTATTAGATAGATTTTCTATGGATATATATCCCAAATTGATTGTATCTAAATGAGATATGTAGTTATCCCAAGATGGGTCTAATGAATTAATGATAACACTCTTCATTGTTTGGTCTGAAATTATCTCTCCTCTTAATTGTAATTCTGCTCTGACTTTGTTTAAATATATTAAATGTTCACTTATGGTAACCCCTGATTTTAATCTGGCTGAGAAGAAATCCTTAGACATTCTTGTTGTGGTGGCTACACTCTCACTGTGAAACAATTTAAACATGCATTGAACAATTTCTGATACAGTTAGATTTGACTTAATATTATGATACATGGCAGGAGACATACTGGAGATTAGTAAGAAAAATGCTCTATGATGTAGGCAGTCCAATCTTAAAGTCCAAGGTCTTTTTGGGGGGTTAGTAATAAAAAATAATAAATTTTCTTTCAGAAAGACAACCTGGAGCTGTTGGCACCACTCTTGTAAATTAACACCATCTACTCTCAGTTTTGGGAAATCATTGGGTAAATTCCCAATATTGTTAGTCCCATTACTTACAACTGGAGGAAGTCCGTGGTCTTCTAAATGCTGGTAACCGCAGAACGGCGTGGGGATGCTAGCGACGACTTTGAATGGCACTCTCTGTCTCTCGTGGGCTCCGAAGCTGTCTGCGTAGCTTTGCACATGCGCATTGTCCATTTCGCTCCTGAAGTCGTAGTGAGAGGTTCTCGCCGCTGCAGCTCCCTCGCATCGCTCTTCTTCGGATGACTCGGTCTCTGGTTCAGTCTTGGGAGTCCTGGTGGCAATGGGTGCTCTTTTTCTTTTATTGAGAAAGCTGGTCTCTGGGATCGTCTGCGGTGTGGGTTGGTATCTGCAGGGCTCTTTAGATTCGGGCACCGGTGTTTTCGCCGTTTGAATAGAAGCGGTTGAATTCTGATAAGTTTGTTTGCTTGTTGATTTTTTCTTTATTTTTTTACTGCAGTCCTTCGTGATTTTTAGTTTTGGTCCAAATGTTGTAAAGAGTGTTTTTATTGCTGATTTTACTTGTATTTCTATTGGGGTTTCTTCGATTTCTGTGTCTGATTCTTCTGAGGTATAAAGTCTTTCTTTTTCATTTTTTGCATCAAGTAAGTCTTTTCGCGCCAGATATTTTGAATTCTGCCTTCTGATTGGCTCTGCTTCGCTCATCTTAGGGGTCTGTTGAAACCAAGATGGCTGCCATTCAAAATTTTGCGCGGGACCGTTGTTCCTCTCTTTCGTTGCATTTTTATCTGCAGGCAAATCGCTCACCGTTTTTGAGTCTTTATTTTCATCTGTGAGGATATCTTTCTTTTTCGTTGTTCCTTTGTTCTTTATGGCATTTTTGAGTTTCGCGTTGAGTTTTAGTAGTTTCAGTACCTCTGATCCGAGAGGGCTGCTTTTCATCTCGTTTTCTTTTTGTTCGTCAATTCCATCTATTATTTCTTCGTTGTTTGAAGTGCAGTCTTCAGATTTTCTCGATATTTCAGTTGCGTATTCATCGGTTGTTTCTTGATCTTCTTCCATTTCTTTATTGTATGCCCTGTTGTTGGGTCTTACTTTTTTGTTTTTCGATTCTTCTCTCTCAGACATTGTTGAATCTTTTATTGAGTCTATTTAACCATCCTCTGCTACCAGATTGTTGCAATATTTTCAGGATCAGACTCAATAAATGAAATAAGAATTATATATTCAAGTAAAGCTCTGTTTATTCACAGAAGGCATTCTATATTCACTGAATAATCACAGATAGAAGCACAGGGTAAAGGCATACAGCTCCTTATATATACAAGGGGTGGAGCTAGATATGGGAGTGGTTAAATATATATACATTAGGCAGTGAAAATAAATTAACCCCTGGTATACTGTACACATACTATTTACATAATGGAGAATAAGGCATTTACTTGTGACAGCATTAAATTAGGAGTCCTCAAACTATGGCCCCTAGGACAAATACATGCAATGAACGTTTGGGTTGCTGCGGAGAGTCTCACCCTTCAGGGTCTTTTTTTGTGGGTTGGAGAGGGACAGAAATTCTGACATGGGATCTGCTTCAGCCTCCTGGTGCAGGGCTTTCAGCGAAGGCTGGAGGAAAGTGCTGCTGGTGGTGAAGAGTCAGAGGGCCTTGTTCCAGTGGAATTGCCTCATGGCCTGGAACTGGCTAACCATCTCAGCCCGCTGAGCCTCCAGGTGCCGGTACCTGGCCTTGCACTCCCACAGGTCTTCCCTCTGCTTGGAAAGCCTATGCTTGAAGTCCTCAGTGAGGTGCTTCTGCTGAGCCTCCTTGTCGGCCAGATCCAATTTGAACTGAGCTGTTTTGTCAATTCTTTCTCATGGTGGCTGCTTAGCTCCAACAACTGCTTCCTGTTGTGGCCCTAAGGAGCCTGAGTGGGTAGGGGAGGAGTGGCTGGGAGGGGAGGGGCGAGTAGAGGCCAGTGAGGCACCCCTCAACACGAGTGACATCAAGTTGGCCATGCCTACCCAGTCACATGACCACCTAGCCACGTCCACCCAGCCGGTCATTAGGCAAATCATATTAATGGTCCATGGGATTTAAAATTATGAATTTAGTGGTCCCTGAAGTCCGAAAGGTTGGGGACCCCTGTATTAGATAATATATATAAGTATAAGCATGAAATTGAATACATAAAATGAATACAATTAAAGGGAACATTAGGACAGGGATGGTAGGCACGCTGGTGCTCTTATGCACACCCCTTATAGACCTCTTAGGAATGGGGTGAGGTCAACAGTAGCCAGTCTAAGGTTAATATTTGCGGGGTTTGGGGATGAAACCACAGAGTCAGGTAGTGCATTCCAGGCATTGAACACTCTGTTGCTGAAGTCATATTTTCTGCAATCGAGTTTGGAGCGGTTCGCTTTAAGTTTGCATCTATTGTGTGCTTGTGTATTGTTGTGGTTGAAGCTGAAGTAGTCATTGACAGGTAGGACATTGTAGCAGATGTTTTTATGAGCTATGCTTAGATCATAATGAAGGCGACGTAGTTCTAAATTTTCTAAGCCCAAAATTTCAAGTCTGGTGGCATAAGGCATTTTGTTGCGAGCAGAGGAGTGGAGGTCTCTTCTTGTGAAATATTTCTGGACACGCTCAATTGTATTAATGTCCAATATGCAGTGCGGGTTCCAATATAGTTGGATAGTTGTGACAGAATCCATTAAACTAGTGTTCCCAAATGTTGGACTTGGACCCTTCAAGTATTTTTCGGAGTATAAGATGCTCCGGACTATAAGACACACCTACCTTTTTCGGTAAGGAAAAGAAGAAAAAGAAATCTGCCTCTGCCTCCCAGCAATTTTGCCTCGTTGCAGCAAACAGCAAATAGCCTGCTTTACTTTCATTTTCATTTTCAGCATAGCTTGATTAGCACAAGAAAAAAAAATCTGCTCCCAGCAATTTTCCTCCTTGCAGCAAGCAGCAGAGGCCCGCGCAGCAATAGGCAATGGCAATCCCTGCAGCCTGAAACAGCTGAGAGTTGGGAGGCCGATCCAAGGACAATCAATTTGTGCTAATTAGGCTGTGCTGAAGTTGAAATGGGCTGTTTCTTCTTGCTGCTTGATGCAAGGAGGTAAATGGCTGGGAGGCAGAGGCCAAAGGGTGGGGGCCAGGGGTGGGCGGAGCTACATTTGTATAAGATGCACCCAAATTTTCACCCCCTTTTAGGGGGGAAAAAGGTGTGTTTTATACTCCAAAATATGGTAAGTTGGTCTTCCATTCCAAGAATGGTGTCCTCCTTGATTCACGGCTGTCCTTGGTGGACCATCTATCGGCTGTGACAAGGGGGGCCTTTGCACAGGTTCGCCTAGTGCTCCAGTTGCGGCCTTTCCTAGACAGGGATGCCCTCCGTACAGTCACTCAAGCTCTCATTGTCTCTCGGTTGGATTACTGCAATGCCCTCTACATGGGGCTGCCCTTGTGGTGCACCCGGAGGCTCCAGCTAGTCCAGAATGCGGCCATGTGGGTTGTTACGGGAGCTTCCCGTTACTCTCATGCAACACCTCTCCTGCGCGAGCTGCACTGGCTGCCGGTAGCCTTCCGGATCCGCTTCAAGGTGCTGGTATTGACTTATAAAGCCCTACATGGCATGGGCCCGGGGTACTTGCAGGATCACCTCCTACCGGCCTCCCACCGCCCTGTGCGTTCACATAGAGTTGCCCTCCTCTGGGTGCCGTCGGCCAGACAGTGTCGGCTGGTGACTCCCAGGATGAGGGCATTCTCTGTGGCTGCACTGACCCTTTGGAATGGGTTACCCATCGAGCTCCGGACAGCTCCCGATCTCCGCACTTTCCACACTGGCCTGAAGACATGGCTGTTCCAGCAGACTCCCTGATCATTCTACGAGGTTTTAAATTTGGGGATTTTAATTTTAGATTGGTTTTAGATTTTATTGTTATTGTTTTTTATTTATGTGAGCTGCCCCAAGTCCTTTGAGAGAAGGGCGGCATATAAATTTTAATAATAAAATAAATAAATAATAAATTTCCAACCTATATATTACCCAAAGCCTATAAAGCTGGAGGGAGCTAAGCTGGCAAAGGATGTTGGGAACTAAAAACAATTTGATAGTGGCACAGAATAAGTTCCAGTAATGTCATGATGGCATCGCTGTGAGCAGTAATTATTTTCTAGAGCTCACAGGACCTTCATTTTCTGATCATGTGCAATATTTATGCCATGACCAAGGAAAAAGCAACAACTTTTTATTGTGGACCATGGTGCGTATTAAAGAATAGGGCAAGGGAATGATTAATGGTAAAACTTTTTTCCTAATTTCTGGTCCTCCCCAAGGGCTTATCAAAAATCAAGTCATAGAAAATATATCATGGTGGTTGTGAAAGAAGAATTATGCATTATCTAGGACAGGGGTCCCCAACCTTTCGGACCTCAGGGACCACTAAATTCATAATTTTAAATCCCGCGGACCACTAATATGATTTGCCTAATGACCGTCTGGATGGGTGTGGCTAGGTGGTCATGTGACTGGTTAGGCATGGCCAACTTGATGTCACTCGTGTTGAGGGGCGCCTCATTGGCCTCTACTCGCCCCTTCCCTTCCAGCCACTCCTCCCCTCCCCGCCCAGGCTCCTTAGGGTCCCAACAGGAAGCAGTTGTTGGAGCTAAGCAGCCACCATGAGAAAGAGTTGACAAAATAGCTCAGTTCAAATTGGATCTGGCCGACAAGGAGGCTCAGCAGAAGCACCTCACTGAGGACTACGAGCATAGGCTTTCCAAGCAGAGGGAATGTCACAAGTAAATGCTTTATTCTCCATCATGTAAATAGTATATGTACAGTATACCAAGGGTTAATTTATTTTCACTACTTAATGTATGTATATTTAACCACTCCCATATCAAGCTCCTCCCCTTGTATATATAAGGAGCTGTATGCCTTTCTCCTGTGCTTCTATCTGTGAATATTCAGTGAATATAGAATGCCATCTGTGATTAAACAGAGCTTTATTTGAATATACAATTCTTATTTTAATTATTGAGTCTGATCCTGAAAATATTGCAACAATCTGGTAGCAGAGGATGGTTAATTGACTCAATAAAAAAAAAAAAGAAAAAATTCAACAATGTCTGAGAGAGAAAAATCAAAAAGCAAAAAAGTAAGACCCAACACCAGGGCATATACTAACGAAATGGAAGAAGATCAAGAAACAACCGATGAATATACAACTGAGATATCGAAAGAATCTGAAAACTACACCTCAAACAACGAAGAAATAATAGATGGGATTGATGAACAAAAGGAAAACGAATTGAAAAGCAGTCCCCTCGGATCAGAAGTATTGAAGCTGCTAAAACTCAACACAAAAATCAAAAACGCCATAAGAAACAAAGGAATGACAAAAAAAAAAGAAATCCACGCAGATGAAAATAAAGACTCAAAAACGGTGAGCGATTTGCCTGCAAATAAAAATACAATGAAAGAAAGAAACATCGATCCCCCGCAAAATTTTGAATGGCAGCCATCTTGTTTTCAACAGACTCCCAAGATGAGCGAAACTGAACCAATCAGAAGACAGAATTCAAAATCTCTGGCGCGAAAAGATCTACTCGATGCGGTAAACGAAAAAGAAAGACTTTATAACTCAGAAGAATCAGACACAGAAATCGAAGAAATACCAACAGAAATACAAATAAGATCAGCAATAAAAACGCTCTTTACAATATTTGGACCAGAACTAAAAATAACAAAGAACTGCAGTAAAAAGATTAAGAAAAGAACAACGAGTAAACAAGCTCCCCAAAGATCACCTGCTTCTATACAAACAGCGAAAGCATCGACGCCTGTACCCAGAGAGCCCTGCAGATACCAACCTACACCACAAACAATTCCAGAGACCAGCGTTCTCAATAGAAGAAAAAGAGCACCCATCGCCACCAGGACTCCCAAGACTGAACCAGAAACCGAGTCATCCGAAGACCAGCAATGTGAGGGAGCTGCAGCGACGAGAACCTCTCACAATGACTTCAGGAGCGAAATGGACAATGCGCATGCGCAAAGCCACACAGACAGCTTCGAAGCCCAAGAAAGACAGAGACTGCCATTTAAAATCGTCGCTAGCATCCCCATGCCGTTCTGCGGTTACCAACACTTAGAAGACCACGGACTTCCTCTAGTTGTAAGTAATGGAGCTAACATCATTGGGAATTTACCCAATGATTTCCCAAAACTGAGGGTAGATGGTGTTAATTTACAAGAGTGGTGCCAACAGCTCCAAGTTGTCTTTATGAAAGAAAATTTATTGTTTTTCATTACTAACCCTCCAAAAAGACCTTGGACTTTAAGATTGGACTGCCTACACCATAGAGCATTTTTCTTACTAATCTCCAGTATATCTCCTGCCATGTATCATAGTATTAAGTCAAATCTAACTGTATCAGAAATTGTTCAATGCATGTTTAAACTATTTCATAGTGAGAGTGTAGCCACTACAACAAGAATGTCTAAGGATTTCTTTTCAGCCAGGTTAAAATCTGGGGTCACCATAGGTGAACATTTAATATACTTAAACAAAGTCAGAGCAGAATTACAATTAAGAGGAGAGATAATTTCAGACCAAACAATGAAGAGTGTTATTATTAATTCATTAGACCCATCTTGGAATAATTATATATCTCATTTAGACACAATCAATTTAGGATATTTATCCATAGAAGATCTTTCTAATAGATTGATAGCTGAAGATAATTCGAGAAGAAGTCATTATGACAATCACATAGAGCATAAGCAATATAAGAAAGTGGCATTTCAAGAAAGATACCATGAACCAACTAAATGCCACAATTGTGGATCCAAGGAACATAATAGAAGAGATTGTCCTAAACTCCTCAGAGATAAGCATAGGGCAGATCATAGGGATAGATATCACAACAGACAGTCATCCATTGACAGACATAGATATAGGAGTCCACCCATCTATAGGGAACATAGAGGGGGTAGAGATAATTCAAGAGATAGAAAATCTGGTTCACTGAATGGACTGAACAAACACAGTAACAACAACATACATAGACCAGAAGATAATGATTGGCTCATTGATTCTGGTGCAACAAATCACACTACACATAACAAAAATATATTATCTTCATTTATAGAGGATAAATTTGTAATCAAAGTAGCTAATCAAAAGAAGGTTCAAGTCATAGGTAGAGGAAATATAACCTTACCTGGCCTAGGAAAAATAGAGGGGGTATTGTTAATACCTGAAATACCTCACAACATACTTAGTGCAATAAAACTAAGCAGAGATTCTGGCATAAACATAGTCTTTTCAAAAGGGAATGCAGCTTTAAAAAAAAATGAAACAAACGTAGGTACTGTCATTATAAAAGGAGGCTTACCTTACTTAATAACAAATGAAAGATGTTTACACAATATTGATTCCAACATAGAAAATAACAATGACATAAATAACGAAGAGAATAGCAATAGTGACAATGAGGAACATGAGGTAGTTCATAACAACAAAAACGCATCCAATGATAAAAGACCTAATATAGGCAAACCTATTCATGATGAATGTGCTCATATCTTACATAGAAAATTAGGACATGCCAGTTTTCCTGTAGTACAAAAGATGATTGAACATGCTGATGGTGTTAAAATAAAAAACTGTAAAAACTATCTAGAATGCTCAGTGTGTAAATCCACAAAACTCAAAACTAGCCCCAGGCCCAAAAAATCAACCAGATCAACCAAACAAATTTTTGAATTGGTACACATGGACTTAGTTGGCCCATTGACACCATCAATCACATATAAGAAACGCTATTTTCTAACCATTGTGGATGACTATAGTCGTTATGGGTTTGTCTACACATTAAGACATAAGGATGAGACATTTCAGAAATTCAAAGAATTTTACAAACGCATAGAGACACAACACAACATTAGGATAAAACAAATTATGACAGATAGAGGATGTGAATTCATGTCAAAGGAATTCTCCCGATGGCTAAAAGACAAAGGGATGTTGCATTACACATCTAGTCCTTTCTCTGCATTCCAGAATGGGGTGGTAGAGAGAAAGAACTCGACACTACAAACCATGATTAGATCAACATTAGAAGATGCTAGTTTAGGTAAACAATTCTGGTCAGAAGCTTTACAATATTCCAATTACACCCAAAATAGAACTTGGTCCAGTATTGTGAACAAAACACCATATGAAGTGATGTACGGTAGGAAACCTAAGTTAGCACACATGCATATATTTGGAGTCACTGCAGACGTACATATACCTAAGCAATTAAGGCGTAAAGGTGAAAACGTATCCAGAAGACTTAAATTCATGGGATACGAAACAGGCACAAAAGGATACAGATTTATTGATAACAATAACAGATTCATAATTTCAAGAACAGCAGTATTTCATGAACAGCCCAATTGGTCCAAAATACATCTTAATGAAATATTCCCAAATATCAATTCAGACACTAAACATCAAGATAAGAATATTGGAGAAGAAAACAATAACAACACACACAAAAACAAAATTAGAACATGGACAAATAGTCAACACAAAATAAAAACTGATTCAGTAACAAAAAAGGAAGCAAGATATTTACATGACAATGATAGTATACCTGTGAGAACAACCAGAGGTAACAGAAATCAGGTGCCCATTAAATACAAAGATTATGTGATGTGTATGGATGGGGAAATAGTAACACCAAACACATATGAAGAAGTGCTGAAACTTCCCCCCAAAGAAAGAGAAAAGTGGGAGTCAGCAATGACCAAGGAGATGAATAGCTTACAAGAATTGAATGTATTCACACCCACACAAGCTCCAAAGGATAAGACCATTATTGGTACCAGATGGATATATAAAATCAAGAATTTAGAAGGAGGTAACACTTTGTATAAGGCCAGACTAGTCGCACAAGGTTATGCTCAAAAATATCCTGAGGATTATACAGACACATATTCTCCCACTGTAAGAACTGAGAGTGTTAAAACAGCTCTAGTTATAGCATCAGCACTTAATCTCGAGGTATTTCAATATGATATACAAACTGCATATTTGCATGCCAAATTAGATAAAGATATATATGTAAGAGCTCCTCATAGTCAATATACAAACAAAAATGATATATGGCTGCTAAACAAAAGTCTATACGGATTGAAACAATCTGGCAAGCGATGGTATGAATGTTTGGTCAAGGTACTTAAGACTATGAATTTTGTTGCCACTACTGCTGACAATTGTTTCTTTGTTAAAAGGGAAGGTGATTCTCCAGAATTTGTATTGATTTATGTTGATGATATTCTGTATATAGGCAAAGATACAAAAAGGAGAGAAACTTTTGTATCGAAACTTAATGAACACTTTTCTCTAAAATCATTAGGGAAAGTAAACAAATATCTTGGTGTTCAAATCAGCAAAACAAAGAAGGGATTTAAACTCTCCCAAAGGGATAAAATTATAGAGCTTTTAAACAAATGTAATTTAAATGATGCCAAACCATGTGATACTCCTATGCAAACTGATTTTCTAAGAAACACTGATGAATCATCCCTAGAATTTAAAGATAATACACTGTATAGATCTGTTATCGGTTCCCTCCTCTATATCTCCAATTGGACTAGACCTGATATTGCTTTACCTCTTAACTTATTATCCAGACATGTCAGTAAACCATCATCATATCATTGGGAAGCTGTCAAGAGGATATTAAGATACTTAAAAAATAGTTTAGACTTCTGCTTGCTATTAGAACCCAACAATGCAAAAGAACCCATTCTCACATGTTATGCAGATGCAGACTGGGCTGGTGATATTACTTGCAGAAAAAGCACATCTGGTTATGTATTTTTTCTTAACGGTTGTCCAGTTTACTGGTACACTGGTAAGCAAGATTTGGTAGCTACATCAACCACTGAGGCAGAATATGTTTGCCTGTCTAAAGCATCGAACAATCTCGTATGGTTCAATGACTTACTGTCTAATATTTGGAAAAAACCTTCATTGCCATATATCATACATGAAGATAACAAAGCTGCCATCGAAATATCTAGATCTGATGCTATTGGACAGCGATCTAGACATATAGATATAAAATTCAAACATGTGAGGCAATTATCACAGGATGGATTTATTAAAGCTATTCATTGTGAGACATCAGAACAAATAGCTGACATTTTAACAAAACCTTTGCCTTCTAAACAACACAAATACTTAACCACTAAGTTACAAGTTTTATATTGTTCTGAATCTGAATGTAATTATTGTTATATGTCGAATCAGCATTTAGAGGGGGATTTGTCACAAGTAAATGCTTTATTCTCCATCATGTAAATAGTATATGTACAGTATACCAAGGGTTAATTTATTTTCACTACTTAATGTATGTATATTTAACCACTCCCATATCAAGCTCCTCCCCTTGTATATATAAGGAGCTGTATGCCTTTCTCCTGTGCTTCTATCTGTGAATATTCAGTGAATATAGAATGCCATCTGTGATTAAACAGAGCTTTATTTGAATATACAATTCTTATTTTAATTATTGAGTCTGATCCTGAAAATATTGCAACAGGGAAGACCTGTGGGAGTGCAAGGCCAGGTACCAGTGCCTGGAAGCTCAGCGGGCTGAGATGGTTAGCCAGTTCCAGGCCATGATGCAGTCCCACTGGAACAAGGTCCTCTGGCTCTTCACCACCAGCAGCACTTCCCTCCAGCCTTCGCTGAAAGCCCTACACCAGGAGGCTGAAGCAGACCCCAAGTTGGAATTTCTGTCCTTCTCCAACCCGCACAAAAAGACCCTGAAGGGGGAGACTCTCTGCAGCAACCCAAACATTCATTGCATGTATTTGTCCTAGGGGCCGTAGTGTGAGGACTCCTGATTTAGTGCAATATAAAAAATTCAAATAATTTTTCTGAGGACCAACAAAATTTTCTCAAGGACCCCCAGTGGTCCATGGATCATCGGTTGATGACCGCTGATCTAGGATGTAGGACATGTGTAGTGTGAGGGGTCCTTGGTGCTCTCTGAGCTTGCTTGTTTTCTTGCAGACGTTTCATCACCCAACTAGGTAACATTATCAGTGCCTGTACAAAAGTGCAGCTTGCTGTCAGTTTATATTCTGTCAGTGTTGGTGGGGTTGGTCTTAGAGATTCTTTGGTTGAGCTGTTTGCTGTTGGCTTCTTTAGCAGTTTCTTGATTGGGGTATTGTTTACTTGATTATTGATCTGAAGTTAACCTTGGAGTTAATCTATGCTGATCTGGGTGGTGATTACTAGTGGAGAGGTGCTTGGGTCTTTTTGTTCCTTTTTGGGCTGGGTGATACTCTCTTTTGCATAGTCTATAGATGTTGTTAATGTCTATGTGTCTATTGATGACTGATTTGTCAGAATGCCAGGCTTCTAGAAATTCCCTGGCATTTTTGGATTTAGCTTGATCTAGGATGGTCATTTCCCCAATTGAAACTATGGTTAAATCTTTCTATATGTTGTGAAATAAAAAAAAAATCATCATGTCTTCTGGCTGCCAGTTGGTGTTTGTGGATGCTTTCTGCCAGTTTTCTGCCTGCTTGTCCTACATCAAGCCAACTAAAGCCCTTCAAAACATCCAAAGTAGAACAAAAGACCCAACAACCCCAGAAGAAAAAACAGGAGTCATCTACAACGTACAATGTAAGGACTGCAACCACCACTATGTAGGAGGAGTTGGGTCCCAGGGAGGGAGGAGGTGCATTCCAGAAGAGAAAGAGGCAACTCAGCCAAGATCTTAGATGTGAGAGAAAGAGGGTGAAGACAGCTCATAGGATATTTTGTAGATGCAGATAGTAGAGTGCTCAGTCTTGCAAGATTTTGTCTATACATAAAGAACTTTTAAAGAACTGCTATATATTGTTCTTGTTGTGGTGACTAACATCAATCTTGCCAGACTGAAACTGAATTTGCCCTCTTTTCCCTACATGTGAATTGTCGTCATTTGCTGCTGTTCTTAAATAATAAATTAATCAGACCTGGTACTTTTCCTAGAATTTTCTCTTGATCCTTCCTCCCACCCACCCCAGTTCCTATGAGATCACAAACGAACACTCATAGACACATCACAGTTAATGGAGTTTTCAGGACAGGTTACCCCTCCCCCAGTTCCTGTGAGATCATAAATAAAAGCTCACAGATGCATCACAATTAATGGAATTCTCAGGCCAGGTTATACATCACAGATTTGTACATCTGGCACAGCTCTTGCAAATGACCAGAGAAGTCAAGGTCCAGAACCAAATTGTCTTAAGTGCATTTGTTGCTGATATGTTGCCCATTGGTAGCTCATTGTAGTTAGGGTAAGTCTCCCGAGGAGGGCATTGCTTTAAGAGCCAGTGTATGTTGAAACTGTGCTCCTTCTTAAATATTCTTTCACCATTGCCATAGTCACATTATTATTGTAGCGAAATTTAGGATCAGACTCAATAATATCATTAAATGTTAAATGTTTAAATATATATCCTTTTATTTACAATAGGCATTCTATATTCACTGAATATTCACAGATAGAAGCGAGCAAATAGGGGAAGGTAGCACCTTATATATACAATGGGTGGAGTTATAAGTGGGAGTGGTGAGTCATGAATACATTAAGAAATAAGGAATAAGTTAACCCTTGATGATCTATATACATACTATTTACACATTGGAGAATAAGGCATTTATATCTAACAAATCCCCCTCTAAATGCCGATTAGTTATACAACACCAATTACATTCAGATTCGGGACAATACAATACATTTAACTTGGAAGTTAAATATTTATGCTGTTTAGAAGGTAAAGGCTTTGTCAATATGTCAGCCACTTGTTCTGAGGTATCACAGTGTATTGCTTTTATAAATCCGTCTTGAGACAATTGTCTTACATGTTTAAACTTTATATCTATGTGTCTGGACCTTTGTCCAATGGCATCTGATCTAGATATTTCAATAGCTGCTTTGTTGTCTTCATTCATAACAAAAGGTAAAGCGGGCTTTTTCCAAACATTTGAAATCAAATCATTAAACCATACAAGGTTATTCGCAGCTTTGGATAAGCAAACATATTCTGCTTCTGTTGTTGAAGTGGCTACTAGTTCTTGTTTGCCGGTATACCAATAAACTGGACAGTTATTTAAAAAGAAAATATAACCTGATGTACTTTTTCTACAGGATGTATCTCCGGCCCAATCCGCATCAGCGTAACATACAAGTTTTGGTTCATTGTTATCACTAGGTTCTAATATTAGACAAAAATCTAATGTATTTTTCAGATATCTTAAAATTCTTTTGACAGCTTCCCAGTGATACATAGTTGGCTTGCTGACATATCTGGACAGTAAATTGAGTGGTAAGGCTATATCTGGTCTAGTCCAATTTGATATATAAAGAAGTGAACCTATGATTGACCTATAAAAGGTATTGTCCTTAAATTCAGGAGATGATTCATCAGTATTTCTGAGAAAGTCAGTCTGCATGGGAGTATCACAGGGTTTAGCATTGGTTAAGTTACATTTGTTCAAAAGTTCTATAATTTTATCTTTTTGATTAAGTTTGAATCCTTTTCTAGTTTTGTTAATTTGTACACCAAGATATTTGTTCACTTTCCCTAATGATTTCAGTGAAAAATGTTCATTTAATTTGTTTACAAAAGTTTCCCTTCTTTCTTTATGCTTTCCAATATACAAAATGTCATCAACATAAATCAATACAAATTCAATATTATCATTACTCCTTTTTACAAAAAAACAATTATCAGCAGATGTAGCTTTGAAATCCATGGTTTTAAGTACTTCTACTAGACAATCATACCATCTTTTACCGGATTGTTTTAATCCATATAGACTTTTGTTTAATAACCAAATTTCATTTTTGTTGGTGTATTGGCTGTGGGGGGCCCTCACATATATTTCCTTGTCTAGCTTTGCGTGTAGGTACGCAGTCTGTATGTCATATTGGAATACATCAAGATTGAGTGCTGATGCTACCACTAGAGCTGTTTTGACACTCTCTGTTCTTACAGTGGGGGAATATGTGTCAGTGTAGTCCTCTGGATACTTTTGTGCATAACCTTGGGCAACTAACCTAGCTTTGTACAGGGTATTACCTTCTTCCAAGTTTTTAATTTTATATATCCACCTGGTACCAATAATTGTTTTGTCCTTAGGTGCAGTTGTAGGTGTAAATACATTTAATCCTCGCAAACTTTTCATTTCTTTTTCCATGGCTAGTTCCCATTTTTCTTTTTCTTCACGAGGAAGTTTTAGTACTTCTTCGTATGTATTAGGTGTTATGGGTTCACCATCCATATGCATTACGTAGTCTTTATATTTATTTGGCATCTTATTCCTGTTGTTCCTAATAATTCTTTCAGGTTTGCTATTGTTATCATGCATATATCTTGCTTCCTTTTTTGTTAGTGTATCAGTCTTTATTTTGTGTTGACTATTTGTCCAGGTTTTTGTTTTGTTTGTTTGTTTGTTGATATTTTGTTTATCTACGGTTCTTTCCTCATGATATCTTGTTTCTTTATGTTTATTTGGGAATATCTCATTAAGATGTAGTTTGGACCAATTGGCCTGTTCATGGAACACGGCCGTTCTGGAAACTATAAATTTGTTGTTGCTATCAATGAATCTATATCCTTTAGTGCCAGTTTCGTATCCCATGAATCTAAGTCTCCTGGATACATTTTCTCCCTTTCTTCTCAACTGTTTAGGTATGTGTACGTCTGCAGTGACTCCAAAGATGTGCATATGTGCTAATTTTGGTTTTCTATTATACATTACTTCGTATGGTGTTTTATTTATAACACTGGACCAGGTTCTATTTTGTGTGTAATTTGAATAATGTAAGGCTTCGGACCAAAATTGTTTGCTTAAGCCGGCATCCTCTAATGTGCATCTAATCATGGTTTGTAACGTGGAATTCTTTCTCTCTGCAATTCCATTTTGGAACGCAGAAAATGGACTGGACGTGTAATGTAGCATTCCCCTATCTTTTAACCATTGGGAGAATTCTTTGGACATGAATTCACATCCCCTATCTGTCATAATTTGTTTTATTCTGATATTATGTTGCGTTTCTATGCGTTTATAAAATTCCTTAAATTTTTGAAAGGTTTCATCTTTGTGTTTCAGTGTATAAACAAATCCATAACGACTATAATCATCCACTATTGTCAGGAAGTAACGTTTCCTATAATTAATTGATGGGGTTAGTGGGCCTACTAGGTCCATGTGTACTAAGTCAAAAATTTTGTTAGTTGATCTAGTAGATTTTCTTGGTCTGGGACTAGTTTTCAGTTTTGTAGATTTACATACTGAGCATTCTAAATAGTTTTCACAATTTTTTATTTTGACACCTTCTGCATGTTCAATCATTTTTTGTACTACAGGAAAGCTGGCATGTCCTAACTTCCTATGTAAGATATGAGCACACTCATCATGGATTGGCTTACCTATTTTTGGTTTTTCTATATTGTGTGTATCAGTATGATCACTAGATATTTTACATTCATCATTGTCACTGTTGCTAACATTTTCATCATCTATTTCTACACAGTCTTCTACATTTGAATCAATATTGTGTAACCATTCTTCTTTTGTTATTAGGTAAGGTAGACCTCCTTTAATCATTACAGTACCTATATTACTTTTATTTTTCTCCAAAGTTGCTTTTCCCTTTGAGAAAGTTATATTAATGTCAGAGTCTCTACTTAGTTTTATGGCACTTAAAATATTATGAGGTATTTCAGGTATTAGCAATACCCCCTCTATTTTTCCTAGACCAGGCAAAGTTACATTCCCTCTGCCTAATACTTGAACCTTATCTTGGTTAGCTACCTTTATCACAAATTTATCTTCTGTAAAAGAAGACAATATATTTTTGTTATTAGTGGTGTGATTTGTTGCTCCAGAATCAATAAGCCAATTATTGTTCTCATTTTGTTGTATTCTTGTGTTGTCTTGTTTATTTAGTCCATTCAGTGAACCTGATTTTCTATCTTTTGAATTTTCTCTGCCCCCTCTATTTTCTCTATAATTTGGTGGACTTCTATGTCTATGTCTATCTATGGAAGAATGTCTATAACTGTGTCTGTTCATGTATTCTGATCTATGTTTTTCTTTTGAGAATCTGGGGCAATCTCTTCTATTGTGTTCCTTGGATCCACAATTATAACATTTATATGCCTCATTATATTTTTCTTGGAAAGCTACTTTCCTAAAAGGTTTGTGTTCTACGTGATTGCTAGAACGATTTTTTCTTGAATTGTCTTCTGCTATCAATTTGTTGGATAAGCTTTCTATGGATAAATATCCTAGGTTAATAGTGTCTAAGTGTGACATAAAATTGTCCCATGATGAATCAAGTGAGTTAATAATAACACTTTTCATTGTTTGGTCTGAGATCACTTCCCCCCTCATATGCAGTTCAGCCCTTATTTTGTTTAAAGAAATTAAATGCTCACTTATAGAAACCCCTGGTATCACTCTAGACGAAAAGAAATCTTTAGACATTCTTGTGGTAGTAGCTACACTGTCACTGTGGAACAAATTAAACATGCATTGAATGATTTCTGAAACAGTCAGATTTGATTTGATGCTATAATACATTGCAGGACATACACTAGCTATTATTAAGAAAAAAGCTCTATGGTGTAAACAATCTATTTTCAAAGTCCAAGGTCTTCTTGGGGGACTAGTGATAAAGAATAACAGATTCTCTTTCATAAAAACGACCTGGAGCTGCTGGTACCATTCTTGCAAGTTAATACCGTCAACCCTTAGCTTTGGGAAGTCACTGGGTAAGTTCCCCACATTGTTTTGTCCGTTACTTACAACCTGAGGCAGTCCGTGGTCTTGTAGGTGTAGAAAGTTGCAAAACGGCGTGGGGATGTCTGCAACGAGTCTGCGCGGTTCTCTCATCAATTCAAATCTTCCCGGATCATCAGCAAGACTTCGCGCATGCGCGTTGTCCATTTCTCCTTTGGCGTCGTCGTGGAAGGTTCTCTCCTGGCTGGTTCGCTCGTCCCGCTCCTCTTCAGACGAGTCGGTCTCTGGCTCGGTCTTTGGAGTCCTGGTGATGGTGGCTGCTCTTCTCCTTCTTTTGTGAGCGCTGTCACTTGCTTCAGTCTTAGGTGTAGGGCGGAATCGGCAAGGTTCTCTGGGTTCTGGTGTAGTCGTACTTGAAGTTAGGGTGGAAGCATGCAGGTCTCGAAGCATCGGTTTGTTCGTTTGCTTCTTTGGTGATTCTTTGATGATTTTTAGTTTTGGCCCAAATGCAGCAAAAAGCGTTTTCATCGCAGACTTTATTTGGGACTTTGTTGAATCATCTTCACTCTCCGATTCAGATTTTTCTGAGGATTTTGAATCCTCCTTCTCATTTTCATTGTCTGATAACGTATTTCGCGCCAGAGATTTTGAACTGAGCATTTTGATTGGTTCTGCTTCGTTCACCTTGGAGGTCTGTTGGGACCAAGATGGCTGCCATTCAAAATTTCGCGCGGGATCACACCTCTTCTTCCTTTTAACTATCTCTTCTGTAGTCATATTACTCACTATTTTTGGTTCTTTAGACTTCTCTTTAGTGATGTTTTTTTCTCTCGCTGCTCCGCTGGTCTTCAGCATTTCTTGGAGTTTTGCGATGAGGTTTTCATCATTCTTTTGACTTTTTAATAGTTTTAATATTTCTGACCTGAGTTCGTTATTCTCTATTTCGATTTCTTCCTGGCTATCATTCTCATCTGCGTGGGTTTCTTTTCCTTTTTTCGTTTCTTCGTTTTTTATAGCGTTTTTGATCTTTGTGTTGATTTTTAGCAGCTTCAATAGTTCTGATCCGAGAGGACTGCTTTTCAATTCATTTTTCTTTTGTTCATCGATTCCATCTATTATTTCTTCATCTTCAGTGGTGTATTCTTCGGTTTCTCTTGAGATTGCGTTTGTCGATTCGTTGATTGTTTCTTGTTCTGTTTCCATTTCTTTGCTGTAGGCCCTGGTGTTGGGTCTATCTTTCTTGGACATTTTAATTCTTTTTTCTTTTATTGAGTCAATTAACCATCCTCTGCTACCAGATTGTAGCGAAATTTAGGATCAGACTCAATAATATCATTAAATGTTAAATGTTTAAATATATATCCTTTTATTTACAATAGGCATTCTATATTCACTGAATATTCACAGATAGAAGCGAGCAAATAGGGGAAGGTAGCACCTTATATATACAATGGGTGGAGTTATAAGTGGGAGTGGTGAGTCATGAATACATTAAGAAATAAGGAATAAGTTAACCCTTGATGATCTATATACATACTATTTACACATTGGAGAATAAGGCATTTATATCTAACAATTATACTAAACTCTCTTTCATACTTTTTCTTATATATTATTTATATATATATATATATATATATATATATATATATATATATATATATATGCACTACTATTAATCTTCTCATCGTTCCCACCTTCTACTTCCTTCCACTTATGACTGTATGACTGTAACTTTGTTGCTTGTATCCTTATGATTTATATTGATATTTTTCCTGATTGTTTATTTGTACCCTATGACTATCATTAAGTGCTGTACCTTATAATTCTTGAACGTATCTTTTCTTTTATGTACACTGAGAGCGTATGCACCAAGACAAACTCCTTGTGTGTCCAATCACACTTGGCCAATAAAAAATTCTATTCTATTCTATTCTATTCTATTCTATTCTATTCTATTCTATTCTATTCTATTCTATTCGTGGGAATATTAACATGGGATAGAAGAACAGTAGGAGAGCACTCTTTATGTACCTGAAGAAATGTCATACAGAAGACTATTGCTATACACATATCATTCCAGAGTACCAGACATGGAATACTTGTCTTTATAATAGAAAAGGAAATTCCACTTGAAAAACTTCCTAAAAGAGGAACGGAGAATGATTAAACATAAACTAAATTTAATCACCCAAGAAGAAGTGGCATTAAAAACAAAGATTACAAAACAAAATTATTTTGAGCATGCAAACAAGGTGAGCAGATGGTTAGCTTATAAACTAAAAAAGGAAAGAGACAAAAGAATGATACAGCATTTAAAGGATGAAGAAGGGAAAATCCAATATAAAAGGGAAGATAAGAAATGAATTATACATACTTTCTTTTCTAAATTATACACACAGGAAGAAACAATAGAAGCAGAAATTAAAAATTACCTAGAGGAAACAAATGTATGTAAACTTACGGAGGAACAGAAAGAAATACTAAATCGATCAATTTCTGAAACAGAATTTGGAACTGCAATAAAAAGGCAAAAAAATAATAAACCGCCAGGACCAGATGGAATACCAGTTGAGTTATATGGGAGTATACAAGAACAGATAGGAGGATTAATGCTGGAAATATTCAACGAAGCATTAGAGCAAACAAACATACCCAAAACATGGACAGAAGCATTAATCACACTCATATATAAGGAAGGTTCAGACCAGTAATCAATACAAAACTACAGGCCTATCTCTTTGTTAAATTCTGATTATAAAATATACATGTCAATTATAGCTGAGAGTGTTGCGTAATTTTGAGGATCAGACTCAATAAATAATTCAGGAACGAAGTATTCAAACAAAGCACTATTTATTTACAGTAGGCATTCTATATTCTCTGATTGATTGTAGATAGAAGCAAGGAAGGAGGTACATGCATCCCCTTTTATATCAATAGGGCGGAGTAAAAGATGGGAGTGGTTACATATGAATACATTAAGGAAGGAAGAATAAATTAACCCCTGATATCCCATGTATATACATTTTCCCCATTTGAGAATAAGGCATTTACTTGTGACAGAGAGGTTAAAAACAATTTTAGATAAACATATACATTCGGATCAAAATGGTTTTTTGCCAGGTCGACAAATTAAAAACAACACACGGACCATAATAGATATATTAGAGTTTTATGATGTGCACGCAGAGAAACAAGTTTCACTGGTTTTCCTTGATGCCCAAAAAGCCTTTGATAATTTGAATTGGAGATTTATGATACAACAATTGAAAAAAATGGAATTTGGGTCAAAATTTGAAAAAATGATTGAGAAAATATATTCAAAACAAATTGCAAGGGTAATTGTAAATCAAGATATGACTGATAGATTCGAGATAGCAAAAGGTGTGAGACAAGGATGCCCACTTTCCCCACTTCTCTTTATATTGTCACTGGAACCACTCTTAAAAAAAATTAGAGAAGACCGAGAGATAAAAGGATTGAAGATAAAAAATGAAGAATATAAATTGCAAGCCTTTGAAGACAACATGGTTTTCATAATAGAAGAACCTTTAAAATCAGGCCCTAAATTGATCAAAAAAATAGAAGAATTTGGCGCATTGGCTGGATTAAAAATTAACAAAAATAAATCTAAATTGCTAACTAAAAACCTTACCAAAAAACAAGAGATAGAATTAGAAAATAGTATGATATTCAAATAACTAAAAAAATAAAATACTTAGGGATTTGGCTAACTGCAAGAGGTTTCTCAATCAAAAAGGACAATTATGATAAATTAATACTGCAAATTGGAAAAGAACTGGAAAGTTGTAAAAATCTACAAATTTCATTGATGGGAAGAGTCGCTGCAATAAAAATGAACATCCTGCCCAAAATTCTATTCCTCTTCCAGGTTATACTGATAAGATTAGAAAAAAGCTTTTTTGATTTATTAAACAGTTTGATCTCAAAATTTATATGGCAAGGGAGAAAACCTAGAATTAGATTAAAAATTTTACAAGATACCAGGGACAGAGGAGGAGTAGCCCTTCCGGAATGGGAGATTTATTATCAAGCAGCATGCCTAACATGTTTAAAGGAATGGATGGACTTGGGAAATAAAAGAATATTAACAATTGAAGGACATGATCTACAGGTAGGATGGCATGCGTTCCTATGGGGTGAAAAACATAAAACTCACGGATATTTTAGAAGATATATAATTAGGAATGCATTATTATCAATTTGGACTAAAATCAAAAAGCAACACTATATGAAAATACCAATTTGGATTTTGCCAAATGAAACATTAATACATCCAAATTTAATAGACTGGACCAAGATAATTAGATACAGGGATATTTTAAATGATTTGAGAAAATTAAAAACAAAGCAAGAATTGGAACAGGATTTGAATAGGGAAGTTGAATGGTGGACGTATTTACAAATAAGATCAAAATATACAGAAGATATAAAGATAAATGAGGTACAATTGAAGCAAAATGAATTGGATAAAATTGTATATGGGATGGAACAGAAACTAATTAGTAAAATATATAAATTCTTATTATGGTATAAAATGGAAGAGGAAATAGTGAAAGATACTATGATTAAATGGGCAAGGAACTTCAATCACACAGTAGAATTAGAGAAGTGGGAAAAGATGTGGCAAATAAACATGAAATTGACATTATCAACGGCATACAAGGAAAACCAGTTGAAAATGTTCCATAGATGGCATTTACCTCCAGCCAGAATAGTGAACATGTTCCCCAGCAACTCACCGAAATGCTGGAAGTGTAAAAGTAATTATGGAACATATTACCATCTCTGGTGGACTTGCCCAGTGGCAAACAAATTTTGGGCCAAAGTCAAAAAGTGGCTAGAGAAAATAACACAGAAATCAATAAAGGGAGAACCAGAGACATTCTTGCTAGGGATTTTCATAGAAAATTATACAAAGGAAACACAATATTTAATACTACACATACTAACAGCAGCCCGTATAGTCTATGCGCAAAATTGGAAAAAGGAAAATCCACCAACAGAAGAAGAGTAAATTAAAAAAATTTTTTTAGAATGCACAGAGATAGACAAACTGACAAAAGAAGTCAAGGAGAAAGAGGATACAGAATACTATAAAATTTGGCATAGATGGTATGAGTGGTTGGAGAATAGGAAAAATGGGAAAGAGGAATAAAGGAGAGAGAAAGAAATGTTAAAATTAAGGGGGGGAAATTGGTAAATTACAATATAAATGACTGAAATGTAAAGATCAAGTAAAATGTAGATGAAATAAAGAAGATAGATAGCAGTATGAAATAAGATAAAGTTAAAATATGTATAAATAGTAAATATTAAGAAAGGATCACTATGAAAAAGCTGTGAAAAGAGTTTATGTATATAAATGTTGTATGTTTGTGTTTTGTTTTAATGTGTTTACAATAAAAATTAAAAAAAAAGAAAAAGAAAAACTTCCTAACATTAAGAACAAATCAACAGCGAAGCAATTAACCATGACCAATTAGAGAGATGGTAAACCATCTTTATTGGGTGTGTTCAAGAAGAAATTAAACAGCCATCCGAGACATTTTAATTTGGATTCCTGCACTGAGCAGTGCATTGCATCCTTCCAAATTCATGATTTTATGAATATTGCCTGAAAACCAATTGTTGGTGAAGCAAAGATTGCCTTATTCCAGGTCTTCATATATGGATGGTCTAATTTTTACACTATGTAAATAACCCAACAAGCAAATAATTGAAATATTATCTAGCTTAATGCATTATTAAGTTAATTTGCTTGTTTTATTGTTTTTCATTGTTTTACAATGTTTTTAGTATTTTAATTGTAATATATTTTTTGAATTGCAAGTTGCCCAGAATCATTGACTGAGATGGGTGGTTATAGAAATTGAGAGTGAATGAATGAATGAATGAATGAATGAATGAATGAATGAACAAACAAATGAATTGTTGACAGCTAGTAATTGCTGTGTCAAAAATTTAAAACACAGCTAGTAATTGCTACTGTCAAAAACTTAAAGGACTGAAAGTAACATCTATTTCTTTCACTTCTAAAATAAAAGGCATCCTCTCTCACAGAGCCAAGGATTAAACCTGTATTCGTCAGCCATTGTCCAGCTACATCTTTTACCACATTTAACTGAAATGATTTATGACTAGAAATGAGAGGAGAAAGTTATATCCTGAGCATCTTTACTCCTCCCAATCTCCAATGCTATGATTAAGGAGAAGGTCTTTCAGAGTTATTTAATCTGGACATTTTTTTTTTTTACTGCTGAGGGATTTCAGGACCCAACATTTAAAAAGTCTTATTCTGAGGTAAAATATTTGAAGAATAGTTCATGGAAATAAAACAAACCATCCTCAATGGAAACTCAAGAATGTGTACACTATTCTTTAAAAACCAAACACATTAATATATGTGAAAACTTCCAATATGCCAGTGCTGGCTGGCGAAACATTCTATCTTTTCCAAATTAGCATCATTATCTTCTCAAATGCTGACATCCACCTGCCTCTTTTGTTTCTTGCCATCAGTGATCTGATGATTCTTCTTTTGCAGCTTGCTGATAAATGTTCAATGAGAAATCATGGACAGGTGAGTCAGTAAAACAACTTTATCTT